>NC_143035.1:37325000-37656250 GCF_057628025.1 Oncorhynchus mykiss | reverse complement strand
CCACATCATTTAGGGGGGCTGAGAGCAACAGGGGCGGATTTGTTAAATCTTTTAAACTCTATTGGTATCAAATTTTTACTGACAGATAACAAGAAAAAATACCTGATGTATTGGACAAGTAGGGAATATGGATATACCGGGGGTTATACAATACTGGGGAAAAGGGATATACCAGGGGTTATACTATACTGGTGAAAAGGGATATACCGGGGGTTATACAATACTGGAGAAAGGGGATATATTGGGGAAAGGGGATACACCGGGGGTTATACAATACTGGGGGAAAGGGATACACCGGGGGTTATACAATACTGGAGAAAAGGGATATACCGGGGGTTATACAATACTGGGGGAAAGGGATACACCGGGGGTTATACAAAACTGGAGAAAAGGGATACACCGGGGGTTAAACATACTGGAGAAAAGGGATACACCGGGGGTTATACAATACTGGAGAAAAGGGATACACCGGGGGTTATACAATACTGGAGAAAAGGGATACCACGGGGGTTATACAATACTGGAGAAAAAGGGATATACCGGGGGTTATACAATACTGGAGAAAGGGGATATATTGAGGAAAGGGGATACACAGGGGATTATACAATACTGCGGAAAAGGGATACACCGGGGGTTATACAATACTGGAGAAAAGGGATACACCGGGGGTTATACAATACTGGGGAAAAGGGATACACCGGGGGTTATACAATACTGGAGAAAAGGGATACCACGGGGGTTATACAATACTGGAGAAAAGGGATACACCGGGGGTTATACAATACTGGAGAAAAGGGATACACCGGGGGTTATACAATACTGGAGAAAAGGGATACACCGGGGGTTATACAATACTGGGGAAAAGGGATACACCGGGGGTTATACAATACTGGAGAAAAGGGATACACCGGGGGTTATACAACACTGGAGAAAAGGGATACACCGGGGGTCATACAATACTGGAGAAAACGGATACACCGGGGGTTATACAATACTGGAGAAAAGGGATACACCGGGGGTTATACAACACTGGAGAAAAGGGATACACCGGGGGTCATACAATACTGGAAAAAACGGTTACTCCGGGGGTTATACAATACTGGAGAAAAGGGATATACCGGGGGTTATACATACTGGAGAAAAGGGATACACCGAGGGTTATACAATACCGGAGAAAAGGGATACACCGGGGGTTATACATACTGGAGAAAAGGGATACACCGGGGGTTATAAATACTGGAGAAAAGGGATACACCGGGGGTTATACATACTGGAGAAAAGGGATACACCGGGGGTTAAACGATACCGGAGAAAGGGAATATATTGGGGAAAGGGGATACACCGGGGGTTATGAAATACTGGAGAAAAGTGATACACCGGGGGTTATACAATACTGGAGAAAGGGATACACCGGGGGTTATACAATACTGGAGAAAAGTGATACACCGGGGGTTATACATACTGGAGAAAAAGGGATATACCGGGGGTTATACAATACTGGAGAAAGGGGATATATTGGGGAAAGGGGTACACCGTGGGTTATACAATACTGGAGAAAGGGAATATATTGGGGAAAGGGGATACACCGGGGGTTATAAAATACTGGAGAAAAGTGATACACCGGGGGTTATACAATACTAGAGAAAAGGGATACACCGGGGGTTATACAATACTGGGGAAAAGGGATACACCGGGGGTTATACAATACTGGGGAAAAGGGATACACCGGGGGTTATACAATACTGGAGAAAAGGGATACACCGGGGGTTATACAATACTGGAGAAAAGGGATACACCGGGGGTTATACAATACTGGAGAAAAGGGATACAACGGGGGTTATACAATACTGGAGAAAAGTGATACACCGGGGGTTATACAATACTAGAGAAAAGGGATACACCGGGGGTTAAACAATACTGGGGAAAAGGGATACACCGGGGGTTATACAATACTGGAGAAAAGGGATACACCGGGGGTTATACAATACTGGAGAAAAGGGATACACCGGGTGTTATACAATACTGGAGAAAAGGGATACACCGGGGGTAATACAATACTGGAGAAAAGGGATACACCGGGGGTTATACAATACTGGAGAAAAGGGATACACTGGGGGTTATACTATACTGGGGAAAAGGGATACACCGGGGGTTATACAATACTGGAGAAAACGGGATACACCGGGGGTTATACAATACTGGAGAAAAGGGATACACCGGGTGTTATACAATACTGGAGAAAAGGGATACACTGGGGGTTATACAATACTGGGGAAAAGGGATACACCGGGGGTTTTACAATACTGGGGAAAAGGGATACACCGGGGGTTATACAATACTGGAGATAAGGGATACACCGGGGGTTATACAACACTGGAGAAAAGGGATACACCGGGGGTCATACAATACTGGAGAAAACAGATACACCGGGGGTTATACAATACTGGACAAAAGGGATATACCGGGGGTTATACAATACTGGAGAAAAGGGATACACCGGGGGTTATACAATACCGGAGAAAAGGGATACACCGGGGGTAATACATATTGGAGAAAAGGGATAGACTGGGGGTTATACATACTGGAGAAAAGGGATATACCGCGGGTTATACATACTGGAGAAAAGGGATATACCGGGGGTTATACATACTGGAGAAAAGGGATACACCGGGGGTTATACAATACCGGAGAAAGGGGATATATTGGGGAAAGGGGATACACAGGGGATTATACAATACTGGGGAAAAGGGATACACCGGGGGTTATACAATACTGGGGAAAAGGGATACACCGGGGGTTATACAATACTGGAGAAAAGGGATACACCGGGGGTTATACAATACTGGAGAAAAGGGATACACTGGGGGTTATACAATACTGGAGAAAACAGATACACCGGGGGTTTTACAATATTGGGGAAAGGGGATACACCGGGGGTTATACAATACTGGAGAAAAGGGATACACCGGGGGTTATACAACACTGGAGAAAAGGGATACACCGGGGGTCATACAATACAGGAGAAAACAGATACACCGGGGGTTATACAATACTGGACAAAAGGGATATACCGGGGGTTATACAATACTGGAGAAAAGGGATACACCGGGGGTTATACAATACCGGAGAAAAGGTATACACCGGGGGTAATACATATTGGAGAAAAGGGATAGACTGGGGGTTATACATACTGGAGAAAAGTGATATACCGGGGGTTATACATACTGGAGAAAAGGGATATACCGGGGGTTATACATACTGGAGAAAAGGGATACACCGGGGGTTATACAATACCGGAGAAAGGGGATATATTGGGGAAAAGGGATACACCGGGGGTTATACAATACTGGGGAAAAGGGATACACCGGGGGTTATACAATACTGGGAAAACGGGATATACCGGGGGTTATACAATACTGGAGAAAAGGGATACACCAGGGGTTATACAATACTGGAGAAAAGGGATATACCGGGGGTTATACAATACTGCAGAAACGGATACACCGGGGGTTATACAATACTAGGAAAAGGGATAGACCGGGGGTTATACAATACTGGAGAAAAGGGATACACCGGGGGTTGTAAAGCACTGGGGAAAGGGATACACCGGGAGTTATACAATCCTGGAGTAAAAGGGATACACCGGGGGTTATAAAGCACTGGGGAAAAGGGATACACCGAGGGTTATACAATACTGGAGAAATGGGATACACCGGGGGTTATACAATACTGGAGAAAATGAATACACCGGGGGTTGTAAAGCACTGAGAACAGGGATACACCGGGGGTTATAAAGCACTGGGGAAAGCGATACACCGGGGGTTATACAATACTGGAGAAAAGGGATACACCGGGGGTTATACAATACTGGAGAAAAGGGATACACCGGGGGTTATACAATACTGGAGAAAAAGGGATAACCCCCTAACCCTAACCCTACCCTAACCCTAACCCTACCCTAACCCTACCCCTAACCCTAACCCTAACCCCCTAACCCTAACCCTGCCCTAACCCTAACCTTACCCCTAACCCCCTAACCCTGCCCTAACCCTAACCCTAACCCTACCCCTACCCCTACCCCTACCCCTAACCCTACCCTAACCCCTACCCTAACCCTAACCCTAACCCTACCCCTAACCCTAACCCTAACCCTACCCCTAACCCTAACCCCTACCCCTCCCCTACTCCTACCTCTACCCCTACCCTAACCCTAACCCTACCCTAACCCTAACCCTATCCCTACCCTAACCCTAACCCTAACCCTAACCCTTACCCTAACCCTACCCCTAACCCTAACCCCCTAACCCTAACCCCCTAAATCTAATCCTACCCCTACCCTACCCCTACCCTACCCTAAACCTACCCTAACCCTAACCCTAACCCTAACTCTAACCCTAACCCTACCCTAACCCTACCCTACCCTAACCCTAACCCTACCCTAATCCCAACCCTGGGGTTATACAGTACTGGAGAAAAGTGATACGTCTGTATTACTCAGACAATAGTTACGTCGTCAACATATGAAGACACTGTTATTTTATTGTTGCGCCTTAATTATTTGTTTTATTTCTGTTTTATAAATGTTTTCTTAAAAACAGCTTCTGTTGGTTAAGGGTTTACAAATTAGCATTTCACTGTAAGGTCCACACCTGTTGTATTCGGTGCATTTGACAAATACATTTGGATTTGATTCGATTGTTTTGATTTGATCTAAGATTTCAAGCATTTAGAGGTTTGATTCACATTTTTAATGTTTCCGTATGGTTGTCAAGGAGAAACCTCAAAAATAGTTCCTAATCGGCAAAGATGGACGCTTCAGAAAATGGCGACCTGGCTGTAGATGAATGGAGATGGTGTCCATCCAGACCTGTCTCCTTTCGTTCAGTTTCACTCTGCTGCACCAATTTCATATTGACGAGCTCTGCATCAAGTCAAATTGCATGCCTTATTTAAACATTTTTAACTAGTAAAGAGAGCAATATATACACTCTTTACTCAAACCCTGCTCACATGGAAATACAAGTCCCATTGTAAGAAAAGGAAAATCAGAAAGAGGAGTGATATCTTTGTGACTGACTGTGTAACTCACATCTCAAGTTCCGGACACTGTCTGGAAGTCGTCATACCAGACTATACAGAACATTGTGACTTTTAATGAATGAGAAAAAGTAACTACTGTGTAAATAACCTGCGCTTGCGGTTTTCAAATGAATTGAGTCCAGTGCCTTAGCTTCTTTTGTATTGTATTATTTTAGCATTGAATTGAATATGGAATAAATATTACTTCTAAAAATAGAGATTGTGTTAATGATTCAATGCCGCTAGCTGTATTGGTATCTCAATCCACACTTGCCAACCCTTGTAAAGCCATAAACCTTGATATTTCTTTATTATATTATCAGCAACGAAATGTCTTACAGCCCAGAGAGAGATCATGTCATCTCTCACAAGTATCATGAAGCTATAGTTTTTTTCTCTCTCAATATTACAGAATTCAGATGAATTGATAGTCAGCTTCTATGTATCCAACATTTTGGATAAATAGATAAACAGTTAATGAAAAGAACAAAACAATGTTGCAGTCTCCGTTATATTCCAATGACAATTCATAATTCCTTATGAAATACTTGAAAACCAAATACTGTGGAGGCACAGCAATGTGTTCGAGAGGGAAAAGAAAGGGAATATGTCCATGGAATGAGTTTGGAAACAAAGTGGAAGTCCTACTTAGCTAGCTAGTGCTTTGCAGACAAACATACACAGTCAACTGGAGCCTATTCAATATGCATTCAACAAACTCTTATAAGGTTATAAGGATAGCTAGCTACAAGTAATTTGAAAATAGGACAATATTGCCAAATTGGTAAATCCTTTTCTCCTCAATCCTAGTCCTTATAGTTACAACGTCCATTCTAGTTTGCTGAAAGGAAGCCTCTTAAACATGCTAATCCTAGGGAGGAAGAGAGGATCTCAAAAGACCTGCCCCAAGCCTGCTTTCAACCCTATTAGCAATTATGATGTAGCCTTCCAGAGGAACTTGGCTTAAAGTCAGCCTGCCAGTCTCAACTAGTCCGCCCTAGCCTCTGATAGTCTCCCCTTATCCTCTTTAGTTGAGCAAGTTTCAAATTAAGCCCACTCAGACATTATTGGCACCCATCTCACAGAGGGAGACCCGTTGGATCTTCTTCCTAAGAACTCTGACCCCTAGTGGTTTGAATATTGACTTTGATCTCAGAGCAATTTACATGAACATTTAAAAAAAAACAAATAAATAAATAAAACATGTTTTGCCCACAGCTTTATTACCATACTATGCTTCCAAATGCTATTGACGCTCATCGTGCCCTACGCTTGTATCACAAGAAGATATGACATGGAATGATGCAACACAGATGAAAGCAACTTAAAGGTAGCGATAACGATTGTTGATATTAACATGATGTATTCTATTCTATGTCATGTTATTACCCTAAAAGGTGATGTAAGTATTTACCCCGTGTACTGAACATTATTGTCATGCTGTAAAAAACATGTTTCCCCCCCCCCCATCCCTCATTACATGAATGACCATGTCACTCCCCTCACTGTGTTTATTGGCTGCACTAATTGTCTACATTAACTGCTTCAGCATTAACCGTGTAACCCTGAAAAGGCCACTGAGAATGAGTGCTGAAAAGTTGAGTGCTCTACCCATTTAATATTTGGAAACATAGTTAGAGTGTGTACAATTTGGGGGGGGGGTTTCTTAGCAAGTTTTTATTATTTTTTTATTTTTTTATTTAGTCTTAGAGAAATTCAAGTTTTCAAGTTTTAATGTAATGTGCACAAGTACAGTGAAATGCCTTTCTTGCTGCATTGGTGGAAAGAACTAGTGTTCTCTGTTTGCTGGGATATAGTGAGGGCATTTCAGCGAGGATTCTTGTGTATGAAAGAGCTGTTATAGTGCCAGAATTTAGAGTAATCTTTGCTCTGTTGATACTGTGATACGTCCCAAAACAAAACCTTAAATGAGACAACTCAAATCATTGCTCCGTTGACACTGTGATACATCCCAAAGCACAACACCAGGCATATTGTTTAATTTTCTATTTTGGCATTTACACCTTGAAGTTTAAATAGCGTTTTATTACACTGCTGACAGGGTTCTGATCAATAAACATCGACGTGTATAATAAAATGTAAAGCTATAGCGATGTGTTTTTACAGTGGACGCTGATGTAATGCTGGATCACTGCAGAGGGGGATAAGGGCCATGGTTTAGGTCTAACTCAGTGCTTTGTCAATACCCATCAGCTAGCATCACCACTGAGGTTATTATTGCCTCTACGTGGTCTTCTAAGACTCCTAGAAGGATCTTCTCTCCTGTGGCACATACGTCAATTTGTCTGGTGATTTATGATGTTGACTAACTGAGCCGGTATCACCTAACTCATACAAAGAGAGGCTGTACAGGGTAGCTGGCTGCCGTCCACTCTGTAATGGCGAAAGCAGTACGCAAGCATAACCCTCCTGAGAAAAGTAGGAAAGATGAGCGAATAAGTGGGTCAAGCAGCAGGCACAAGGGCAGGAGTGGGGAAGAGGACCTCGGAAATCAATGCAGCTTCCAAGGCTTTACTTTTCTGGGGAGATATTGAACACCTATAAAATGTGTAGCTCAGTTTGTAAATGACGAGACTAAAAACTATAAATGTTTTTGATTATTCTGTTCCCAGGTGGTTCATAGGAGGCTTCAAATCACAGGAGATAACACTGAATAACAGTGATATATTTTACAGGGATAGTTGTCAGGATAGTGTGAAAGATAACACTGTTCCAAAAACAACCCACGGACATCACATCACGAATCGAAGGTTTGCTGTTCTGCGTTTGTTAGTTAAATCATTTAGTTAATTATTAAAATGAAGCCGGACCACTGCTTGTATACCTGTGAAACTCTCAGTCAGGTTGGCTTAAAGCGTACGTGTCAATTTAATTAAAGTCCTCCAGGTGTTTTTACAATGATAATCTACAGAACTCTGCTCTAGAGGGTTACCAATATCACGTCCACCGAGGTAAATTAACTTGAATCTGCTGTCTACACTTTGTTGCCCTCAGGTTTTCACATTGATAAACAAAGTAAGGGTTTTGTCACTCAACTGTCTACTTGTTAATTTTGTAATTGAATCTGTTCAAGATAAAGAAAGTCTCTTACTGGGGGGACAACATGTTGAAGGAATGAATATACAACAGCTATCTTACTTTGAAAGGTATACTATTTTATCACCCAATTCATAGAGTTAGACACATAATGTACATTAACATTCTCAATTTAAAAAAAAAATTGGACAGAATATTATATTTGTAATAGGGGCCTTTAAAGGCTAAATAGCCAACTGTCATCTGGATGGAAAACCAACAGGATGGGTGTGCTCTTGGTGGATCTCATGGTTTTAGTAAATTATGTAATTTGATATGAATCATCTTGGGGCCCCAGATTGGGAGGAAGAAAAATCTAATTTACAAATTGTGTTGTCGTTTGTTAGTGGCACGGCACCTCAATTACCCGCCGAGCAGCTTTTTATTTATTCATGCGCACAAAGTAATGTTTCATGAGGATTAACATGAAACTCTCACGTAGGCTGGGTGCCAAATGGTACCCTTTTCCCTACGTCATCCCTATGGGCCCTAGTCAAAAGTAGTGCACTACACAAGGGAAAGGGGTACTATTTGGATGCACCCACATAGACTGGCAGGCAAGCACAGATAGCATATTTTACCATGAGAGGAATGAGGCTGACACACATTACCCCTTGGGAGGGAGGTGGAGAGAGAGAGAGGGAGAGAGGGAGAGAGACAGAGAGAGAGAGAGAGAGAGAGAGAGAGAGAGAGAGAGAGAGAGAGAGAGAGAGAGAGAGAGAGAGAGAGAGAGAGAGAGAGAGAGAGAGATATGGAGAGAGAGATATGGAGAGAGAGATATGGAGAGAGAGATATGGAGAGAGAGAGAGATATATGGAGAGAGAGAGAGATATATGGAGAGAGGGAGAGAGAGAGATATATGGAGAAAGAGAGAGAGAGATATATGGAGAGAGAGAGAGAGAGAGAGAGAGAGAGAGAGAGAGAGAGAGAGAGAGAGAGATATGGAGAGAGAGATATGGAGAGAGAGATATGGAGAGAGAGATGGAGAGAGAGATATGGAGAGAGGGATATGGAGAGAGAGAGAGATATATGGAGAGAGGGAGAGAGAGAGATATATGGAGAAAGAGAGAGAGAGATATATGGAGAGAGAGAGAGAGAGAGAGAGAGAGAGAGAGAGAGAGAGAGAGAGAGAGAGAGAGAGAGAGAGATATGGAGAGAGAGATATGGAGAGAGAGATATGGAGAGAGAGAGAGATATATGGAGAGAGAGAGAGATATATGGAGAGAGGGAGAGGCTCTGTACCCTTCCGGGTACACTTCATGGTCATTTTCTAAAACAAGTTAATTCTGATCCCCCCCTTATTTTCCAACAATATGGGTATTGAGGCTAAACAGTTCACTGTGGAGGGGGAAAGCTTATGGGAAATAAAGGGATGAGTATTAAAGACTGATGATAACCTCCTTCACAAATCCTCATATCCTACTTTTCAAAATGGCAGCCTTTAAAATGAAACATGGAAGATATGTGGGGGAAATTCACATGAATGACATCTAACATCATTCACAGCAAACAATTTTGCAATAAAACATAAGCTATGTTAGACAGCTACAAACTGCCCCCCCCCCCCCCCCACCACCACCACCACCCCCCCTAGTTTAAATGTCCTCTCTCAAACAATATCAAATCATAGAAATAGCCAAACTCCTTTTTGGGAAATTGTTAGGGAAATCCCCTTATCCACTGTCATATTATACACAGTTATCAGAATGCTCCCTTAACATTATGGCTAGGCTTATCAAATTGCATGTTAGCTGAGTGGCCGTACAGAGAGAAATTACAACCGCTGACTGCACTGAAGACTGCAATATTCTCTCCGGATACAGCATACCAAATGATTGTGAACATCACACAGAGCCTAGCTAGTGCAGTGGAGCGGTGACCGAAAGGATGGCGAAGGCACATCCCTACCTCTCTGTCTGTTGGGACAGCTGTCCTGTAGTCCCTCTGACTCACCAGGTGAATGTCCCTGGCCATGTCTGTTGGGACAGCTATAGTCCCTCTGACTCCCCAGGTGGAAGTCCCTGGGCCTGTCTGTTGGGACAGCTATAGTCCCTCGGACTCCCCAGGTGAATGTCCCTGGGCCTGTCTGTTGGGACAGCTATAGTCCCTCTGACTCACCAGGTGAATGTCCCTGGGCCTGTCTGTTGGGACAGCTATAGTCCCTCTGACTCCCCAGGTGGAAGTCCCTGGGCCTGTCTGTTGGGACAGCTATAGTCCCTCTGACTCCCCAGGTGAATGTCCCTGGGCCTGTCTGTTGGGACAGCTATAGTCCCTCTGACTCACCAGGTGAATGTCCCTGGGCCTGTCTGTTGGGACAGCTATAGTCCCTCTGACTCCCCAGGTGAATGTCCCTGGGCCTGTCTGTTGGGACAGCTGTAGTCCCTCTGACTCCCCAGGTGAATGTCCCTGGGCCTGTCTGTTGGGACTGCTATAGTCCCTCTGACTCCCCAGGTGAATGTCCCTGGGCCTGTCTGTTGGGACTGCTATAGTCCCTCTGACTCACCAGGTGAATGTCCCTGGGCCTGTCTGTTGGGACTGCTATAGTCCCTCGGACTCCCCAGGTGAATGTCCCTGGGCCTGTCTGTTGGGACAGCTATAGTCCCTCTGACTCACCAGGTGAATGTCCCTGGGCCTGTCTGTTGGGACAGCTATAGTCCCTCGGACTCCCCAGGTGAATGTCCCTGGGCCTGTCTGTTGGGACAGCTATAGTCCCTCTGACTCACCAGGTGAATGTCCCTGGGCCTGTCTGTTGGGACAGCTATAGTCCCTCTGACTCCCCAGGTGGAAGTCCCTGGGCCTGTCTGTTGGGACAGCTATAGTCCCTCTGACTCCCCAGGTGAATGTCCCTGGGCCTGTCTGTTGGGACAGCTATAGTCCCTCTGACTCACCAGGTGAATGTCCCTGGGCCTGTCTGTTGGGACAGCTATAGTCCCTCTGACTCCCCAGGTGAATGTCCCTGGGCCTGTCTGTTGGGACAGCTGTAGTCCCTCTGACTCCCCAGGTGAATGTCCCTGGGCCTGTCTGTTGGGACTGCTATAGTCCCTCTGACTCCCCAGGTGAATGTCCCTGGGCCTGTCTGTTGGGACTGCTATAGTCCCTCTGACTCACCAGGTGAATGTCCCTGGGCCTGTCTGTTGGGACTGCTATAGTCCCTCTGACTCCCCAGGTGAAAGTCCCTGGGCCTGTCTGTTGGGACAGCTATAGTCCCTCTGACTCCCCAGGTGAATGTCCCTGGGCCTGTCTGTTGGGACAGCTATAGTCCCTCTGACTCACCAGGTGAATGTCCCTGGGCCTGTCTCTTGGGACAGCTATAGTCCCTCTGACTCCCCAGGTGACTGTCCCTGGGCCTGTCTGTTGGGACAGCTATAGTCCCTCTGACTCCCCAGGTGAATGTCCCTGGGCCTGTCTGTTGGGACAGCTGTCCTGTAGTTCCTCTGACTCACCAGGTGAATGTCCCTGGGCCTGTCTGTTGGGACTGCTATAGTCCCTCTGACTCCCCAGGTGAATGTCCCTGGGCCTGTCTGTTGGGACAGCTGTAGTCCCTCTGACAGACCAGGTGAATGTCCCTGGGCCTGTAACCCAGGACAGATGCCTTCTAAAAGGCCACAGGGTTGAAATTATTTTATACTTTGCTGTAGACATTTACATTTTAGTAATTTAGCAGAAGCTCTTATCCAGAGCAATTTACAGATGATTTAAGATGCTGTTTGAAGAGGTGGGGGTTTCAGATGTTTCGGAAGTTGAGCAGGGACGCTGCTGTTCTAGCTTCAAGGAGAAGCTGGTTCCACCATTGAGGTGCCAGGACAGAGATGAGTTTGGACTGGGTTGAGCTGCCCTTCCGTAGGGGTGGGAGGGCCAAGAGACCTGAAGTGGCAGAACGGACTGCTTGGGTTGGGGTGTAGGGTTTGAGCATAGCCTGAAGGTAGGGAGGGGCAGTTCCTCTTGCTGTTCTATAGGTAAGCACCATGGTCTTGTAGTTGATGTGAGATTTGACTGGAAGTGAGTGGAGTGTGCAGAGGAGCGGGGTGACATGAGAACTTGGAAAGGAAACCAGGCCCGGGTTGCAGAGTTCTGGATAAGTTGTAGGGGTTTGATGGCACAAGTGGGGAGCCCAGCCAACAGCGAAATGCAGTAGCCCAGACGGGAGATGACAAATGCCTGGATTAGGACCTGCGCCACTTCCTGTGTGAGCTAGGGTCATACTCTACGGATGTTCCGCTTCCTGTGTGAGCTAGGGTCATACTCTACGGAAGTTCCGCTTCCTGTGTGAGCTAGGGTCATACTCTACAGATGTTGTAGAGCATAAACCTGCAGGAGTGGGGACCTGCTTTGATATTTGCAGAGAACGACAGGATGTTGTCCATGGTCACGCCAAGATTCTTTGCACTCTTGGAGGGTGACACTGTGGAGTTGTTAACTGTGATAGAGAGGTCTTTGAGCGGGCATGTCTTCCCCAGGAGGAGCAACTGTCTTGTCGAGGTTGAGCTTGAGGTGGTGGGCGGGCATCAAAGTTGAGATATCTGCCAGGCACGCAGAGATGGGTGTCAGAATGGGGGAAGGACAAAAGTAGTTGTGTGTCATCTGCATAGGAATGATGAGAGACCATGTAAGGATATGATGGAGCCGAGTGACTTGGTGTATAGAGAAAAGATGAGAGTGCCTAGAACCGAGACCTGGGGGACACCAGTATGTGTTGCAGACACAGATCCTCTCCACGTCACCTGGTAGGAGAGGCCTGCCAGGTAGAATGCAATCCAGGAGTGGGCAGAGCCTAAGATACCCAGCCCTGAGAGGGTGGAGAGGAGGATCTGATTGTTCACGGTGTCAAAGGCAGCAGATAGATGTAGGAAGATTAGAACAGAGGAGAGAGAGTCAGCCTTTCCTCTATGACAGAGAGAAGAGCAGTCTTGGTTGAGTGACCCGTCTTGAAGCCTGACTGGTTCGGGTGAAGAACATTGTTCTGAGGGAGATAATGAGAGAGTGCATCAGACACATCAGGCTCAAGTGTTTTGGAAGGAAAATAAATAAGGGATACAGGTCTATAGTTTTCGACGTCAGTTGAGAAGAGTGTTTGTTTCTTGAGGACGGGAGCAACTCGGGCCTTTTTGAATTCAGAGGGGATGCAGCCAGTGGTCAGGGATGAGTTGATGAGGAAAGTAAGGAATGGGAGAAGGTCTCCAGAGGTGGTCTGGAGAAGGCAAAAGGGGATTGGGTCGAGCGGGCAGGTTGTCGGGAGGCCAGACCTCACTAGTCACAGGATGTCATCTAGAGAGAGAGGAGAAAGAGGTCAAGGCATAGGGTCTGTGTGACTGAGACCAGTGGACTCAATAGGCTGAATAAATGAGTAGTGGATGTCATCAACATTCAAAGTGGTTGACAAACTCATCCACAGAGATGGAGGAGGAAGGGGGTGGAGGATTAAGGAAGGAGGAGAAGGTGGACAAGAGTTTCCTAGTGTTAGAAACAGAAGCTGGACATTTAGAGTGATAGAAAGTGGCTTTAGCAGCAGAGACAGAGGAAGAGAAGGTGGAGAGGAGCGAGTGGAAGGATGATAGGTCCTCTGGAAGTTTAGTTTTCCTCAGTTTTCGATCAGCTGCCTACAGCCCTGTTCTGTAAGCTCACAATGAGTCACTCAGCCACGGAGCAGGAGGGGAAGGCCGAGCCGGCCGGGAGGAAGGGGACAGAGGATATGGAAAGGGAAATAGAGGAGAGTAGTTCCGAAGAGGCAGAATCAGGAGACAGGAAGGAGAATGATTTAGCAGAAGGAAGAGATGATAGGATAGAAGAAGAGAGAGTAGTGGGAGAAAGAGAGAGCGGAAATTGCGAAGACGTAGTACCATCTGGGTAAGGGCTGAGTGGTTAGGGTTGGAGGAAAGGGAGACAGAAAAGGAAACAATGTAGTGATCGAACAGCCTCTAGTAAAGATGAGGTGAAGCGTATTGCCTGCCTTGTGAGTTGGAGGGGACTGTGAAAGGGTGAGGTCAAAAGAGAAAAGGAGGGGAAAGAGAGAGTTGGAAATAAATGAATTAAACATAGATGACAGGAGGATGAAGTCACCAAGTACGGAGAGCGGTGAGCCAGGAAATACGCTTATCAAGGTGTCAAGCTCATTGAGGAACTATCCAAGGGCACCTGGTGGGCAATAGATGACAATACGGTTAAGCTTGAGTGGACAAGTAACACAGACAGCATGGAATGAGGAGATGGACATTTCTCCACTTAGGTGAAATTAGTAGACTGCGACGACCAGATGCTCTCGGACTTTGAGAGAAAACGTAGTCAGATGAAGGAAGAGCAGCTGGAGTAGCAGTGTTCTCTGGGGTGATCCATCTCTCAGTCAGGGCCAAAACGTCAAGGGACTGAAGAGCAACATAGGCTGGGATGAACTCGGTGTTCTTGACCACAGATCGGCAGTTCCAAATGACCCAGAATTCATTTGGAACTTGGAATGGAATGGTTGCAGCCAACGGGTGGGGAGAGTCTGTCAGCAAATACAGTGTTGTTCTTTAATTAAATAACGTGAACCTTTGGCAGCAAATACAGTGTTGTTCTTTAAATAACGGATATACTGTAAATAAATTCCAAAACAAAGATTGTCAAAACATTTAGACAATAAAGTACAGAACTTGAACTTTTTGGAAGGGAGTACATTGTTGTTATTGCTTTCTGTAAATAACCTAGCACTTGAAGATACAGTGGGTGAAGATGTCAAACAGTTTGCGGCTTGCTTTCAGCATGGTACAGTACAACACAATCAATGAAACGCCCTAACATTCGCAACAGGCAGGATCTCTCTGCTTCACTGCCACGTACACTTATTTTTTTGGGGGGAGAGCTGAGCAGGTGTATTGGGAGCCAATCAAGATTTCAGATACAGGTCTGTTGTTGAGAAACGAAGGGTTTACTCTCGACAACAACACAAGGCGTTCTAACTAACAGTCTGTAAGAATTATTTTTTTTCCAACTCCAGTTGTTTGAAAATCGCTCCTTGTCAGAGAAGGTGATCTCTTACACTGCATTGGGGAACCCTGAACAACATTTTTTAGGTCCATTGAAAATATTACAATGTATTGATTTTTCTGCGACCTTTGAACTGTTGTTTCTCACATCAATAATTTGGAAATTAAAATGTTACAAGATTGTATTTGACAGACAAATGACAAACGTATGATTATTTTTTTGTTTGCGTTTAGCCATGATTCTCTGGGCTGCCAGTTCTCTGGGTTGCCCATGGTGATGCATGAAGCCCGCATCCTAAATGCCACCTTATTCTCTATATGGTGCACTAATATCGACCAGAGCCCAATGGGGACACGGACGGTGCTATTCACCGGATCTCTGAACAACGTGGGAGGTCTATTTACTACCTCATGCAGATGATCTATGTGTGTGGTGTCCTTTTCATATCATTTCAAAGCATATCAAGCCTTTCTAGAGGAGTTGTTTGTCTAGAAATTATACAATAGATAGGCAATTTATATCCAACAGTTTAGTAAGGCCTGCCTGGTCAATAACAACTTTATTAACAACACTCAACTAAATGCTGTACAGTTTGCAGCGGTGTCTCTGCACTGTGTAGTGTGTGTCTGAGTAGTGTGTGTCTGTGTTGTGTGTGTCGGTGTAGTGTGTGTCTGAGTAGTGTGTGTCTGTGTAGTGTGTGTGTCTGTGTAGTGTGTGTGTCTGAGTAGTGTGTGTCTGTGTAGTGTGCGTCTGTGTAGTGTGTGTGTCTGAGTAGTGTGTGTCTGTGTAGTGTGTGTCTGTGTAGTGTGTGTGTCTGAGTAGTGTGTGTCTGAGTAGTGTGTGTCTGTGTAGTGTGTGTCTGAGTAGTGTGTGTCTGAGTAGTGTGTGTGTCTGAGTAGTGTGTGTCTGAGTAGTGTGTGTCTGAGTAGTGTGTGTGTCTGAGTAGTGTGTGTCTGAGTAGTGTGTGTCTGTGTAGTGTGTGTCTGAGTAGTGTGTGTCTGTGTAGTGTGTGTCTGTGTAGTGTGTGTCTGTGTAGTGTGTGTCTGAGTAGTGTGTGTCTGTGTAGTGTGTGTGTCTGAGTAGTGTGTGTCTGTGTAGTGTGTGTCTGAGTAGTGTGTGTGTGTCTGTGTAGTGTGTGTCTGTGTAGTGTGTGTCTGTGTAGTGTGTGTCTGAGTAGTGTGTGTCTGAGTAGTGTGTGTCTGTGTAGAGTGTGTCTGTGTAGTGTGTGTGTCTGAGTAGTGTGTGTCTGAATAGTGTGTGTCTGTGTAGTGTGTGTCTGTGTAGTGTGTGTCTGTGTAGTGTGTGTCTGTGTAGTGTGTGTCTGAGTAGTGTGTGTCTGTGTAGAGTGTGTCTGTGTAGTGTGTGTCTGAGTACTGTGTGTCTGAGTAGTGTGTGTCTGTGTAGTGTGTGTCTGAGTAGTGTGTGTGTCTGTGTAGTGTGTGTCTGTGTAGTGTGTGTCTGAGTAGTGTGTGTCGGTGTAGTGTGTGTCTGAGTAGTGTGTGTCTGAGTAGTGTGTGTCTGAGTAGTGTGTGTCTGTGTAGTGTGTGTGTCTGTGTAGTGTGTGTCTGAGTAGAGTGTGTCTGTGTAGTGTGTGTCTGTGTAGTGTGTGTCTGTGTAGTGTGTGTCTGTGTAGTGTGTGTCTGAGTAGTGTGTGTCTGTGTAGTGTGTGTCTGTGTAGTGTGTGTCTGTGTAGTGTGTGTCTGTGTAGTGTGTGTCTGAGTAGTGTGTGTCTGTGTAGTGTGTGTCTGTGTAGTGTGTGTCTGTGTAGTGTGTGTCTGTGTAGTGTGTGTCTGAGTAGTGTGTGTCTGAGTAGTGTGTGTCTGTGTAGTGTGTGTCTGTGTAGTGTGTGTCTGAGTAGTGTGTGTCTGTGTAGTGTGTGTCAGTGTAGTGTGTGTCTGAGTGTGTGTGTCTGAGTAGTGTGTGTCTGAGTAGTGTGTGTCTGTGTAGTGTGTGTCTGAGTAGAGTGTGTCTGTGTAGTGTGTGTCTGAGTAGAGTGTGTCTGTGTAGTGTGTGTCTGAGTAGAGTGTGTCTGTGTAGTGTGTGTGTCTCAGTAGTGTGTGTCTGTGTAGTGTGTGTCTGAGTAGAGTGTGTCTGTGTAGTGTGTGTGTCTCAGTAGTGTGTGTCTGTGTAGTGTGTGTGTCGGTGTAGTGTGTGTCTGTGTAGTGTGTGTCTGTGTAGTGTGTGTCTGTGTAGTGTGTGTGTCTGAGTAGTGTGTGTCTGAGTAGTGTGTGTGTCTGAGTAGAGTGTGTCTGTGTAGTGTGTGTGTCTCAGTAGTGTGTGTCTGTGTAGTGTGTGTCTGTGTAGTGTGTGTCGGTGTAGTGTGTGTCTGAGTAGTGTGTGTCTGTGTAGTGTGTGTCTGAGTAGAGTGTGTCTGTGTAGTGTGTGTGTCTGAGTAGTGTGTGTCTGAGTAGTGTGTGTGTCTGAGTAGTGCGTGTCTGTGTAGTGTGTGTGTCTCAGTAGTGTGTGTCTGTGTAGTGTGTGTCTGAGTAGAGTGTGTCTGTGTAGTGTGTGTCTGAGTAGTGTGTGTCTGAGTAGTGTGTGTGTCTGAGTAGAGTGTGTCTGTGTAGTGTGTGTGTCTGAGTAGTGTGTGTCTGAGTAGTGTGTGTGTCTGAGTAGTGCGTGTCTGTGTAGTGTGTGTGTCTCAGTAGTGTGTGTCTGTGTAGTGTGTGTCTGTGTAGTGTGTGTCGGTGTAGTGTGTGTCTGAGTAGTGTGTGTCTGTGTAGTGTGTGTCTGAGTAGAGTGTGTCTGTGTAGTGTGTGTGTCTGAGTAGTGTGTGTCTGAGTAGTGTGTGTGTCTGAGTAGTGCGTGTCTGTGTAGTGTGTGTGTCTCAGTAGTGTGTGTCTATGTAGTGTGTGTCTGAGTAGAGTGTGTCTGTGTAGTGTGTGTCTGAGTAGTGTGTGTCTGAGTAGTGTGTGTGTCTGCGTAGTGTGTGTCTGAGTAGTGTGTGTCTGAGTAGTGTGTGTCTGAGTAGTGTGTGTGTCTGAGTAGTGTGTGTCTGAGTAGTGTGTGTCTGTGTAGTGTGTGTCTGAGTAGTGTGTGTCTGAGTAGTGTGTGTGTCTGTGTAGTGTGTGTCTGAGTAGTGTGTATCTGAGTAGTGTGTGTCTGTGTAGTGTGTGTCTGTGTAGTGTGTGTCTGAGTAGTGTGTGTCTGAGTAGTGTGTGTCTGTGTAGTGTGTGTCTGAGTAGTGTGTGTCTGAGTAGTGTGTATGTCTGAGTAGTGTGTGTCTGAGTAGTGTGTATCTGAGTAGTGTGTGTCTGTGTAGTGTGTGTCTGTGTAGTGTGTGTCTGAGTAGTGTGTGTCTGAGTAGTGTGTGTCTGAGTAGTGTGTGTCTGAGTAGTGTGTGTCTGAGTAGTGTGTGTGTCTGTGTAGTGTGTGTCTGAGTAGTGTGTGTCTGAGTAGTGTGTGTCTGTGTAGTGTGTGTCTGAGTAGTGTGTGTCTGAGTAGTGTGTGTCTGAGTAGTGTGTGTCTGAGTATTGTGTGTGTCTGAGTAGTGTGTGTCTGAGTAGTGTGTGTCTGAGTAGTGTGTGTCTGTGTAGTGTGTGTCTGAGTAGTGTGTGTCTGTGTAGTGTGTGTCTGTGTAGTGTGTGTCTGAGTAGTGTGTGTCTGAGTAGTGTGTGTCTGTGTAGTGTGTGTCTGAGTAGTGTGTGTCTGAGTAGTGTGTGTCTGTGTAGTGTGTGTCTGAGTAGTGTGTGTCTGAGTAGTGTGTGTGTCTGAGTAGTGTGTGTCTGAGTAGTGTGTGTCTGAGTAGTGTGTGTGTCTGTGTAGTGTGTGTCTGAGTAGTGTGTGTCTGAGTAGTGTGTGTCTGTGTAGTGTGTGTCTGAGTAGTGTGTGTCTGAGTAGTGTGTGTCTGTGTAGTGTGTGTGTCTGTGTAGTGTGTGTCTGAGTAGTGTGTGTCTGAGTAGTGTGTGTCTGTGTAGAGTGTGTCTGAGTAGTGTGTGTCTGAGTAGTGTGTGTGTCTGAGTAGTGTGTGTCTGAGTAGTGTGTGTCTGAGTAGTGTGTGTCTGTGTAGTGTGTGTCTGAGTAGTGTGTGTTTGAGTAGTGTGTGTCTGTGTAGTGTGTGTCTGTGTAGTGTGTGTCTGTATAGTGTGTGTCTGTGTAGTGTGTGTCTGTGTAGTGTGTGTCTGAGTAGTGTGTGTCTGTGTAGTGTGTGTCTGTGTAGTGTGTGTCTGAGTAGTGTGTGTTTGAGTAGTGTGTGTCTGTGTAGTGTGTGTCTGTGTAGTGTGTGTCTGAGTAGTGTGTGTCTGAGTAGTGTGTGTCTGTGTAGTGTGTGTCTGAGTAGTGTGTGTCTGTGTAGTGTGTGTCTGTGTAGTGTGTGTCTGTATAGTGTGTTCAGTCGGTGCACACACACCAGGATATGTTACTGCATTTGCGGGGCATTACGGCACGGCCCAGTGATTTTCAGCTTGGACAGCAGGACTGATCATCAATTATTATACCTCAGTGGATCAAATTAGCATATTCCCCCTATTCCACCACCCCCAGCTCTGGAGCTCTGGAGCAGCGGCCCTGGCCTATGGTGAGACCGAACCAGACTGAACCAGCTTAGTGGTTGGGTGCACCTGTAAGCTCAGTGACACCTACCAGGACAGCAGCAGAGAGAGAGCTAGGGACACGCCGCGAGACAACATCTGCATCCCCTGGTGTCTGACTGAGTTAAGCCAGCTGTAGAATCAAGGGCACAACTAGAGGCATTTTATTGGATCTATTTTAACAACGCTATACCGGATGGATCTGTCTTCAGGAGATGCTCTACTCTCTCTGTACAACTCTATTTAACTGGGTCTGTCTTCAGGAGATGCTCTACTCTCTCTGTACAACTCTATTTAACTGGGTCTGTCTTCAGGAGATGCTCTACTCTCTCTGTACAACTCTATTTAACTGGGTCTGTCTTCGGGAGATGCTCTACTCTCTCTGCACAACTCTATTTAGATATGTGTATTTCAGTGGAGGCTGCTGAGGGGAGGACGGCTCATAAAAAAGGATGGAACGGCGCAAATGGAACGGCATCAACCAGCCGGAAACCATGGAAACCATGTGTCTGATGTAGTTGACCATGTGTCTGATGTAGTTGACCATGTGTCTGATGTATTTGACCATGTGTCTGATGTAGTTGACCATGTGTCTGATGTAGTTGACCATGTGTCTGATGTATTTGACCATGTGTCTGATGTAGTTGACCATATATCTGATGTATTTGACCATGTGTCTGATGTAGTTGACCATGTGTCTGATGTATTTGACCATGTGTCTGATGTAGTTGACCATGTGTCTGATGTAGTTGACCATGTGTCTGATGTAGTTGACCATGTGTCTCATGTATTTGACCATGTGTCTGATGTAGTTGACCATGTGTCTGATGTAGTTGACCATGTGTCTGATGTATTTGACCATGTGTCTGATGTAGTTGACCATATATCTGATGTAGTTGACCATGTGTCTGATGTAGTTGACCATATATCTGATGTAGTTGACCATGTGTCTGATGTAGTTGGCCATGTGTCTGATGTAGTTGACCATGTGTCTGATGTATTTGACCATGTGTCTGATGTAGTTGACCATATATCTGATGTAGTTGACCATGTGTCTGATGTAGTTGACCATATATCTGATGTATTTGACCATGTGTCTGATGTAGTTGACCATGTGTCTGATGTAGTTGACCATGTGTCTGATGTATTTGAACCTGGGTCTGATGTAGTTGACCATATATCTGATGTAGTTGACCATGTGTCTGATGTAGTTGACCATATATCTGATGTATTTGACCATGTGTCTGATGTAGTTGACCATGTGTCTGATGTATTTGACCATGTGTCTGATGTAGTTGACCATGTGTCTGATGTAGTTGACCATGTGTATGATGTATTTGACCATGTGTCGGATGTAGTTGACCATGTGTCTGATGTAGTTGACCATGTGTCTGATGTAGTTGACCATATATCTGATGTATTTGACCATGTGTCTGATGTATTTGACCATGTGTCTGATGTAGTTGACCATGTGTCTGATGTAGTTGACCATGTGTCTTATGTAGTTGACCATGTGTCTGATGTATTTGACCATGTGTCTGATGTAGTTGACCATGTGTCTGATGTAGTTGACCATGTGTCTGATGTAGTTGACCATGTGTCTGATGTAGTTGACCATGTGTCTGATGTATTTGACCATGTGTCTGATGTAGTTGACCATGTGTCTGATGTAGTTGACCATGTGTTTGATGTATTTGACCATGTGTCTGATGTAGTTGACCATGTGTCTGATGTAGTTGACCATGTGTCTGATGTAGTTGACCATATATCTGATGTATTTGACCATGTGTCTGATGTAGTTGACCATGTGTCTGATGTAGTTGACCATGTGTCTGATGTAGTTGACCATGTGCCTGATGTATTTGACCATGTGTCTGATGTAGTTGACCATGTGTTTGATGTATTTGACCATGTGTCTGATGTAGTTGACCATGTGTCTGATGTAGTTGACCATGTGTCTGATGTAGTTGACCATATATCTGATGTATTTGACCATGTGTCTGATGTAGTTGACCATGTGTCTGATGTAGTTGACCATGTGTCTGATGTATTTGACCATGTGTCTGATGTAGTTGACCATATGTCTAATGTAGTTGACCATGTGTCTAATGTAGTTGACCATGTGTCTGATGTATTTAACCATTTGTCTGATGTAGTTGACCATGTGTCTGATGTAGTTGACCATATATCTGATGTATTTTACCATGTGTCTGATGTAGTTGACCATGTGTCTGATGTAGTTGACCATGTGTCTGATGTATTTGACCATGTGTCTGATGTAGTTGACCATATATCTGATGTAGTTGACCATGTGTCTGATGTAGTTGACCATATATCTGATGTATTTGACCATGTGTCTGATGTAGTTGACCATGTGTCTGATGTATTTGACCATGTGTCTGATGTAGTTGACCATGTGTTTGATGTAGTTGACCATGTGTCTGATGTAGTTGACCATGTGTCTGATGTATTTGACCATGTGTCTGATGTAGTTGACCATGTGTATGATGTATTTGACCATGTGTCTGATGTATTTGACCATGTGTCTGATGTATTTGACCATGTGTCTGATGTAGTTGACCATGTGTCTGATGTAGTTGACCATGTGTCTGATGTAGTTGACCATGTGTCTGATGTAGTTGACCATGTGTCTGATGTAGTTGACCATGTGTCTGATGTAGTTGACCATGTGTCTGATGTAGTTAACCATGTGTCTGATGTAGTTGACCATGTGTCTGATGTATTTGAACATATATCTGATGTAGTTGACCATGTGTCTGATGTAGTTGGCCATGTGTCTGATGTAGTTGACCATGTGTCTGATGTATTTGACCATATATCTGATGTAGTTGACCATGTGTCTGATGTAGTTGACCATGTGTCTGATGTAGTTGGCCATGTGTCTGATGTAGTTGACCATGTGTCTGATGTAGTTGACCATGTGTCTGATGTAGTTGACCATGTGTCTGATGTAGTTGACCATGTGTCTGATGTAGTTGACCATGTGTCTGATGTAGTTGACCATGCGCCTGATGTATTTGAACATGTGTTTGATGAAATCCACGTACTCCGCTCCAGCCATTACCACGAGCCCGTCCTCCCCAGTGAAGGTGCCACCAACCTCCTGTGGTGTACATCATAAAGCCTTTTAAACATTATTGCTTCTGACACAATTCGTTCAGCAATGTTCGTTGTTGAGTTCCAAATCAATGTGTTCTAGAACAATAGACACACGGGATTGGGGTTGAAAGAGCATTTCAAATATGGCTTAAAATAAAAACATTTATGAAATAAAAATGTGTATCTGCCGTTTCTCCACAGTTTTCATGATTCATTCTGGGATTGTATTTCTATGTTTTTTTATTTTTTTTTGTCTTCAGGTGTCTTACACACGTTACTGTTTGACAAAATGTCTGACACCAACATCCAGTGAGGAGCTGTAGTTAAATAGAATGTGAGGAGAAATCAGTGCAATCAAACCAGGAGTCTGGGGGGGGGGGGGGGGACAAAGGGACCGTTAGACACAGACTGCCTGTGTTTGTTGGCACGGAGACAGAAGCCAGGTTTGCTGTAGCATTCATGGCATGGCATGGCAGATGACTGACCTCGTGGCTGCTACATAGCCTTGAGGTCTGACAGATGTCTCTGCTGCATCCTCTTGCATGTCTCTCGCCTCACAGAAGACAGAGAAGCAAGCTAGGGCTGAGAACGTGACCATGGCAAATGTCATGAATGCTTCAATTGGCCCGATTATGATGCCAGGTTTATGTGTCCAATGTCAAGCCCTTTCAAAAGCCTCCTGTCATTTTTTCGTTAGGACAAACATTTCCTGCAACTAGCTACAGGGCCTCCCCGCTCCCACCTCCCTCAACTCTCTTCTCTTCTCAAATCCATCCTAACTGAAATCCTTGTTTTTACCCTTTCAGCAAAGCTCTTCTTCTTTTCCTAAATGCGTTCCCATTTGTCTGTGTTACTGGCCTGTGAGTGGTCCTCTGAAGTGATCTATTTGTCCGAGGACACCAATTTATCAGAGAGTCTGTGTATACATCGATCACAGAGGAGACAGAGGGGCTTGGGTGCGTGGAGTAATCTGACTCATGTATGCACGGGAACACCTGGATTAAATGGCTGTGCATGGAGACGCCGTAGAGTGCTCTGGATTTCAACACGGCGGGAGTGCTGCTGCTATTTGATGAAGTTGCATTGCATACTGTGACAATGTGGAATTTAGTATTCTGATCAGGATTGGACGCAGAAATATGAAACGGATTATGTTCTTGCGGATTTTCGCACAGTACTTAGAAACTTAAAATAGTTACTTGTTACAATTAAAAAATGAAATATGTCAAAACTCAATTCTAAAAATGAATTTATTACTTATAGTGATTAGCCAGACCAGAATGACTCTAGATTCAGAAAGCATCAGTTGCTATTATTCCTGTCATGTTTTCTTATAAAATGGAAAAATGAGGATCGTGACTGTCAGGATTCAATCTTCCAAAAGGTCACGGACAGCCTTATTTCCCAGAACACACTGTGTTACCTGTTGCGGCATGCATTATACTCTTAAAATCAGCAATCCAATTTATCTTGTTGTGTTAAAACAACATGATATCCGTGCTTTGACAATGATAATAGAGAAGGTTTTAAAGTGCCCTCACCATATGTTGTAGAGTGGAACAACATGCTGTTCCCTGGAAATAAGGACAGTACAGGTCAGTATATGTGTCCAAAATGGCACCCTATTCCCTACTGTCTGTAGTGCACTCCTTTTGACCATATTCCCTATATAGGGAATAGAGTGCAATTGGGGACGAGTCACCTGGAAATACAACCCCTCGGATGTGGAGCCTCTTCAGCTTTCGGGGGACATATTGATGCACAGTTATTTCCGTCAATAAGTCCTTCTAAAGCCAAGAAAAAACACACCCTCATCCGTGAGACAGTCTGAATGTGAAAAAATGAGAATGGAAGGAATGAGACTGAGCTTATTAATATATTCATAGTGCCATATCTTAAAGTAAAAAGGAGAGTCGAACCAAACCTGACCTCAAACATTCTTAAAAGCAGATGTCAACATAGCTGAGGCGGCAGCGTCAGCGTAGCCTAGTGGTTAGAGCATTGGACTAGTAACCGAAACGTTGCAAGATTGAATCCCCAAGCTGACAAGGTACAACATCTGTTGCTCTGCCCCTGAACAAGGGGCAGTTAACCCACTATTCCTAGGCCGTCATTATAACTAAGAATTTGTTCTTAACTGACTTGCCTAGTTAAATAAAGGTAAAATGAATAGTAACATACACTGAGTGTACAAAACATTAGAAACATCTGCTCTTTCCATTACATAGACACACCAGGTGAAAGCTATGATCTCTTTATGGCTGTCACCTGTGAAAACCTCTTCAATCAGTGTAGATGAAGGGGAGGAGACAGGTTAAAAGGATTTTTAAACCTTGAGATAATTGAGACAAGGATTGCGTATGTGTGCCATTCAGAGGGTGAATGAGCCAGACAAAAACAATTAGAGTTTTTGAGTGTTTCAAGAACTGTAAAGCTGCTGGTTTTTTTCACGCTCAACAGTTTCCCGTGTGTATCAAGAATGGCCCACCACCCAAAGGACATCCAGCCAACTTGACACAACTGTGGGAAGCATTGGACTCAACATGGGCCAGCGTCCCCGTGGAACGCTTTCTACACCTTGTAGAATCAATGCCCCAACAAATTGTACACTCATGGTATACTGTAGGTATCAATATCTATTGTATTGACAAGCTCATACCAATACTGTAGCTACTTGATACTGCCCATAGCCCATGATAACAACATGCTAGGTCCTAATGCTCTGACTGAAGTTGATACTGCCCATAGCCCATGATAACAACATGCTAGGTCCTAATGCTCTGACTGAAGTTGATACTGTCCATAGCCCATGATAACAACATGCTAGGTCCTAATGCTCTGACTGAAGTTGATACTGCCCATAGCCCATGATAACAACATGCTAGGTCCTAATGCTCTGACTGAAGTTGATACTGCCCATAGCCCATGATAACAACATGCTAGGTCCTAATGCACTGACTGAAGTTGATACTGTCCATAGCCCATGATAACAACATGCTAGATCCTAATGCTCTGACTGAAGTTGATACTGTCCATAGCCCATGATAACAACAAAGGCAACAGAGCAGTGTAGTGTACAGTAAATGATAGGCCATAACATCTTGACATTCAATATCATCTACACATTCAACACAAGAGCCTTTATATGAGTCCATTAGTTGTATTAATTCATTATTTTATTAAATGTGCCCCCCCCCCCAAAAAAAAAAAAACAGATTAGCTTTTTTTAATTAAACTTTTAAAATATTGTATTAAACAACTTTTAATTGAGAAACTGATACCTTTCAGTGATAACAACGTATTCACCACTACCTTTAAAATCCACCATTTGTTGATAGTGTTTCCTACAGGATGTAATTATATAAAACTCAGACAAAGTTTTCCCCTTCCCAGGATAGGAAATCAAAGTTCATAGAGAGAGGAAAAAGGAGGTCAGCTACTTGGCAGGATATATTCTCTGTTCTCTATGTTGAGCTGCGAGTTAAAATTCTCAACCACAACCGTGATGACTTGAGCAGGCTTTCAAATACCTGTACAATTAAAATACCCAATTCTCAATGTGCTAACATGTTTGGTAAGTCTCATGTCTGGTTTGGAAGTGGATCAATAGCTGCCAAGTTTGATCGTATCTCCGGACAATATATTCTGATCTCTGCCGGGGTTAAATTCAAACAGCCCAGCACAAAAAGCCAATGCCAATGTTCCATTGTGTTCCATTTCACTGACCCTGCGATTCCTAAAATGGAATCTACCTTGCCCTGCATTTTCAACCGACTAGGATATATGGACAGGATTACATTGGGGCGACAGGGTAGCCTAGTGGTTAGAGCGTCGGACTAGTAACCAGAAGGTTGCAAGTTCAAATCCCCGAGCTGTCGTTCTGCCCCTGAACAAGGCTGCCACTGTTCCTAGGCTGTCGTTGAAAATAGGAATTTCTTCTTAACTGACTTGCCTAGTTAAATAAAGATAAACAAAAAAACATTCTTAAAGATTTGTGCTTCAGTTAAGGTATAGTTAATGTCGATCATAAGAACTGTTATGTGGTGCTGAATAATGTCTTAAGACTAGACATCCTGGACATATCTAATTATGTCTTAGACTGGACATCCTGGACATATTTAATTCCTGGACATATCTAATGACTGGACATCCTGGACATATCTAATGATGTCTTAGACTGGACCTCCTGAACATATCTAATGATGTCTTAGACTGGACCTCCTGGACATATCTAATGATGTCTTAGACTGGACCTCCTGGACATATCTAATGATGTCTCAGACTGGACAAAATAAGTTTATTTCAAAGTTTATTTGTCACGTGCGCCGAATACTTACAGTGAAATGACAGGCAATTTTTAAGTAATAAATTGGTATTAGGTATTAGGTATAAGTAAAAAGACAGTGAAAAATAACAGTAGCAGGGCTATCTACAGTAGAGAGGCAATAACAGTAGAGAGGCTATATACAGTAGAGAAGCTATAACAGTAGAGAGGCTATAACAGTAGCGAGGTTATATACAGTAGAGAGGCTATCTACAGTAGAGAGGCTATAACAGTAGAGAGGCTATAACAGTAGCGAGGTTATATACAGTAGAGAGGCTATATACAGTAGAGAGGCTATCTACAGTAGAGAGGCTATAACAGTAGCGAGGTTATATACAGTAGAGAGGCTATATACAGTAGAGGCTATAACAGTAGAGAGGCTATAACAGTAGAGAGGTTATATACAGTAGAGAGGCTATCTACAGTAGAGAGGCTATAACAGTAGAGAGGCTATAACAGTAGCGAGGTAATATATACAGTAGAGAGGCTATATACAGTAGAGAGGCTATATGCAGTAGAGAGGCTATATACAGTAGAGAGGCTATATACAGTAGAGAGGCTATATGCAGTAGAGAGGCTATCTACAGTAGAGAGGCTATATATAGTAAAGAGGCTATATACAGTAGAGAGGCTATATAAAGTAGAGAGGCTATATACAGTAGTGAGGCTATATACAGTAGCGAAGCTATATACAGTAGCGAGGCTATATACAGTAGCGAGGCTATATACAGTAGCAAGGCTATATACAGGCACCAGTTAGTCGGGCTGATTGAGGTAGTATGGACATGTAGATGTGGTTAATAGTGACTATGCATATCTGATAAACAGAGAGTATCAGTAGCGTAAAAGAGTGGTTGGTGGGTGGTGGGTTGCGGGACACAAGGCAGATAGCTGAGCTATAGTCAATGACTAGCATTCTCACGTAGGTGTCCCCTTTGTCCAGGTGGGAAAGGGCAGTGTGGAGTGTGATTGAGATTGTATCATCTGTGGATCTGTTTGGGCGGTATGCAAATTGGAGTGGGTCCAGGGTTCCTGGGATAATGTGGTTGATGTGAGCCATTGTATAGGATGTAGGGGCTAGCCAGTCTATAGTGTATTGGGTATAGTGGCTAGCCAGTCTATTGTGTATTGGGTGTATGGGCTAGCCAGTCTATAGTGTATTGGGTTCAGGGGCTAGCCAGTATATAGTTTATTGGGTGTAGGGGACTAGCCAGTATATAGTTTATTGGGTTTAGGGGCTAGCCAGTCTATAGTGTATTGGGTATAGGGGCTAGCCAGTCTATAGTTTATTGGGTTTAGGGGCTAGCCAGTCTATAGTGTATTGGGTATAGGGGCTAGCCAGTCTATAGTGTATTGGGTGTATGGGCTAGCCAGTCTATAGTGTATTGGGTGTAGGGGATAGCCAGTCTATAGTGTATTGGGTGTAGGGGCTAGCCAGTCTATACAGTGTATTGGGTGTAGGGGCTAGCCAGTCTATAGTGTATTGGGTGTAGGGGCTAGCCAGTCTATACAGTTAATTGGGTGTAGGGGCTAGCCAGTCTATAGTGTATTGGGTGTAGGGGATAGCCAGTCAATAGTGGATTGGGTGTAGGGGCTAGCCAGTCTATACAGTGTATTGGATGTAGGGGCTAGCCAGTCTATAGTGTATTGGGTGTAGGGGCTAGCCAGTCTATAGTGTATTGGATGTAGGGGCTAGCCGATTTATAGTGTATTGGGTCTAGGTGCTAGCCAGTCTATACAGTTTATTGGGTGTAGGGGCTAGCCAGTCTATACAGTTTATTGGGTGTAGGGGCTAGCCAGTCTATAGTTTATTGGGTGTAGGGGCTAGCCAGTCTATAGAGTATTGGGTGTAGGGGCTAGCCAGTCTATAGTGTATTGGGTGTAGGGGCTATCCAGTCTATAGTGTATTGGGTGTATGGGCTAGCCAGTCTACAGTGTATTGGGTGTAGGGGCTAGCCAGTCTAGAGTTTATTGGGTGTAGGGGCTAGCCAGTCTATTGTGTATTGGGTGTAGGGGCTAGCCAGTCTATAGTGTATTGGGTGTAGGGGCTAGCCAGTCTATAGTTTATTGGGTTTAGGGGCTAGCCAGTCTATACAGTTTATTGGGTGTAGGGGCTAGCCAGTCTATAGTGTATTTGTTGTAGGGGCTAGCCAGTCAATAGTGTATTGGGTGTAGGGGCTAGCCAGTCTATAGTGTATTGGATGTAGGGGCTAGCCAGTCTATAGTGTATTGGATGTAGGGGCTAGCCAGTCTATACAGTTTATTGGGTGTAGGGGCTAGCCAGTCTATAGCGTATTGTATGTAGGGGCTAGCCAGTCTATAGTTTATTGGGTGTAGGGGCTAGCCAGTCAATTGTGTATTGGGTGTAGGGGCTAGCCAGTCTATAGTATATTTGGTGTAGGGGCTAGCCAGTCTATAGTGTATTGGGTCTAGGGGCTAGCCAGTCTATAGTGTATTGGGTGTAGGGGCTAGCCAGTCTATTGTTTATTGGGTGTAGGGGCTAGCCAGTCTATAGTGTATTGGATGTAGGGGCTAGCCAGTCTACAGTGTATATGGTGTAGGGGCTAGCCAGTCTATAGTTTATTGGGTGTAGGGGCTAGCCAGTCTATAGTGTATTGGATGTAGGGGCTAGCCAGTCTATAGTTTATTGGGTGTAGGGGCTAGCCAGTCTATAGTGTATTGGATGTAGGGGCTAGCCAGTCTATAAAGTGTATTGGATGTAGGGGCTAGCCAGTCTATAGTGTATTGGGTGTAGGGGAAGGCTAGTCTATAGTGTATTGGGTGTAGGGGCTAGCCAGTCTATTGTTTATTGGGTGTAGGGGCTAGCCAGTCTATAGTGTATTGGGTGTAGGGGCTAGCCAGTCTATTGTGTATTGGGTGTAGGGGCTAGCCAGTCTATAGTTTATTGTGTGTAGGGGCTAGCCAGTCTATAGTGTATTGGGTGTAGGGGCTATCCAGTCTATAGTGTATTGGGTGTAGGGGCTAGCCAGTCTATAGTGTATTGGGTGTAGGGGCTAGCCAGTCTATAGTGTATTGGGTGTAGGGGCTAGCCAGTCTATTGTGTATTGGGTGTAGGGGCTAGCCAGTCTATAGTGTATTGGGTGTAGGGGCTAGCCAGTCTATAGTTTATTGGGTGTAGGGGCTAGCCAGTCTATAGAGTATTGGGTGTAAGGGCTAGCCAGTCTAGAGTGTATTGGGTGTAGGGGATAGCCAGCCTATAGTGTATTGTGTGTAGGGGCTAGCCAGTCTATAGTGTATTGGGTGTAGGGGCTAGCCAGTCTATAGTGTATTTGGTGTAGGGTCTAGCCAGTCTATAGTGTATTGGGTGTAGGGGCTAGCCAGTCTATAGTGTATTGGGTGTAGGGGCTAGCCAGTCTATTGTGTATTGGGTGTAGGGGCTAGCCAGTCTATAGTTTATTGTGTGTAGGGGCTAGCCAGTCTATAGTGTATTGGGTGTAGGGGCTATCCAGTCTATAGTGTATTGGGTGTAGGGGCTAGCCAGTCTATAGTGTATTGGGTGTAGGGGCTAGCCAGTCTATAGTGTATTGGGTGTAGGGGCTAGCCAGTCTATAGTTTATTGGGTGTAGGGGCTAGCCAGTCTATAGAGTATTGGGTATAAGGGCTAGCCAGTCTAGAGTGTATTGGGTGTAGGGGCTAGCCAGTCTATAGTGTATTGGGTGTAGGGGATAGCCAGTCTATAGTGTATTGGATGTAGGGGATAGCCAGTCTATAGTGTATTGGGTGTAGGGGCTAGCCAGTCTATAGTGTATTGGGTGTAGGGGTTAGCCAGTCTATATTTTATTGGGTGTAGGGGCTAGCCAGTCTATAGTGTGTTGGGTGTAGGGGCTAGCCAGTCTATAGTGTATTGGGTGTAGGGGCTAGCCAGTCTATAGTGTATTGGGTGTAGGGGCTAGCCAGTCTATAGTGTATTGGGTGTAGGGGCTAGCCAGTCTATTGTTTATTGGGTGTAGGGGCTAGCCAGTCTATAGAGTATTGGGTGTAGGGGCTAGCCAGTCTATTGTTTATTGGGTGTAGGGGCTAGCCAGTCTATAGTGTGTTGGGTGTAGGGGCTAGCCAGTCTATAGTGTATTGGGTGTAGGGGCTAGCCAGTCTATAGTGTGTTGGGTGTAGGGGCTAGCCAGTCTATAGTGTATTGGGTGTAGGGGCTAGCCAGTCTATTGTTTATTGGGTGTAGGGGCTAGCCAGTCTATAGAGTATTGGGTGTAGGGGCTAGCCAGTCTATTGTTTATTGGGTGTAGGGGCTAGCCAGTCTATAGAGTATTGGGTGTAGGGGCTAGCCAGTCTATTGTTTATTGGGTGTAGGGGCTAGCCAGTCAATAGTGTATTGGGTGTAGGGGCTAGCCAGTCTATAGTGTATTGGGTGTAGGGGCTAGCCAGTCTATAGTGTATTTGGTGTAGGGGCTAGCCAGTCTATACATTATACAACCTGAATGATACTCAGTCATTTGCAGGTGGAAACATTGGAGACCATAACAGATACAGTGTATTCTGAAAGTTTTTTGTTAAACCTTCGTCTTTATCCACATTTTGTTACGTTAGCCTCGTTGTATAATTGATTACTTTTTTCCATCTGCACACAATTCCCCTAAATGACCAATTGAAAACAGGTTTTTTGAAATTTTTTGGAAACTTTGCAATCATGGGAGAAGGGCCTTGGTCAGGTAGGTGAGCGAGAACCCGATGGTCACCCTGACAGAGCTCCAGAGTTCCTATGTGGAGATGGGAGGACCTTCCAGAAGGACAATCATCTCTGCAGCACTCCACCAGTCAGGCTTTTATGGTAGTGTGGCCAGACGGAATCAACTCCTCAGTAAAAGGCACATGACAGCCCGCTTGGAGTTTGCCAAAATGGCACCTAAAGGACTCTCAGACCATGAGAAACAAGATTCTCTTGTCTGAAGAAACATAAATGGAACTCTTTGGCCTCTTTGGCCAAGCGTCACGTCTGAGGAAACCTGTCACCACCCGTACGGTGAAGCATGGTGGTGGCAGCATCATGCTGTGGGGATGTTTTTCAGCGGCAGGGACTTGAAGACTAGACAAGATCTAGGGAAAGATTAACGGAGCAAAGGACTTGATGAAATTCTGCTCCAGAGCACTCAGGACCTACGACTGGAGCGAAGGTTCACCTTCCAACAGGACAACGACCCTAAGAACACAGCCATGTCAATGTAGGAGTGGCTTCGGGACAAGTCTCTGAATGTTCTTGAGAGGCCCAGACAGAGCCCGGGCTTGATTCTGATCAAACATTTCTGGAGAGACCTGAAAACAGCTGTGAATTGACACTCCCCATTCAACCTGACAGAGCTTGAGTGGATCTGCAGAGAGGTACAGTATAGGAGGAACTCCCCAAATACAGGTGTGACAAGCTTGTAGCGTCATACCCAAGAAGACTCAAGGCTGAGTAAAAGGTATGAATACTTATGTAAATGTGATATTTAAGTTTTTTTATTCAAATAAATGTTCAAAAAATTAAAAAAACTGATTTTGCAATGTAATCCATTTTAGAATAAGGCTGTAAAGTAACAGAATGTGGAAAAAGTCAAGAGGTCTGAAAACTTTACGAATGCACTGTTGATAAGATTTAAAGCCATTTGTTACAGATAGACTTTACATTATTTAAAGCCATTTGTTATAGATAGACTTTACATTATTTAAAGCCATTTGTTACAGATAGACTTTACATTATTTAAAACCATTTGTTACAGATAGACTTTACATTATTTAAAGCCATTTGTTATAGATAGACTTTACATTATTTAAAGCCATTTGTTACAGATAGACTTTACACTATTTAAAGCCATTTGTTACAGATAGACTTTACATTATTTAAAGCCATTTGTTATAGATAGACTTTACATTATTTAAAGCCATTTGTTATAGATAGACTTTACATTATTTAAAGCCATTTGTTACAGATAGACTTTACATTATTTAAAGCCATTTGTTATAGATAGACTTTACATTATTTAAAGCCATTTGTTATAGATAGACTTTACATTATTTAAAGCCATTTGTTACAGATAGACTTTACATTATTTAAAGCCATTTGTTATAGATAGACTTTACACTATTTAAAGCCATTTGTTATAGATAGACTTTACATTATTTAAAGCCATTTGTTATAGATAGACTTTACACTATTTAAAGCCATTTGTTACAGATAGACTTTACATTATTTAAAGCCATTTGTTATAGATAGACTTTACATTATTTAAAGCCAATTGTTATAGATAGACTTTACACTATTTAAAGCCATTTGTTATAGATAGACTTTACATTATTTAAAGCCATTTGTTACAGATAGACTTTACATTATTTAAAGCCATTTGTTATAGATAGACTTTACACTATTTAAAGCCATTTGTTATAGATAGACTTTACATTATTTAAAGCCATTTGTTATAGATAGACTTTACATTATTTAAAGCCATTTGTTATAGATAGACTTTACACTATTTAAAGCCATTTGTTATAGATAGACTTTACACTATTTAAAGCCATTTGTTATAGATAGACTTTACATTATTTAAAGCCATTTGTTATAGATAGACTTTACACTATTTAAAGCCATTTGTTATAGATAGACTTTACACTATTTATTAAAGCCGTTTGTTATAGATAGACTTTACATTATTTAAAGCCATTTGTTATAGATAGACTTTACATTATTTAAAGCCATTTGTTATAGATAGACTTTACATTATTTAAAGCCATTTGTTATAGATAGACTTTACACTATTTAAAGCCATTTGTTATAGATAGACTTTACACTATTTAAAGCCATTTGTTATAGATAGACTTTACACTATTTAAAGCCATTTGTTACAGATAGACTTTACACTATTTAAAGCCATTTGTTGTAGATAGACTTTACACTATTTAAAGCCATTTGTTACAGATAGACTTTACATTATTTAAAGCCATTTGTTACAGATAGACTTTACATTATTTAAAGCCATTTGTTATAGATAGACTTTACATTATTTAAAGCCATTTGTTACAGATAGACTTTACACTATTTAAAGCCATTTGTTACAGATAGACTTTACATTATTTAAAGCCATTTGTTATAGATAGACTTTACATTATTTAAAGCCATTTGTTACAGATAGACTTTACATTATTTAAAGCCATTTGTTATAGATAGACTTTACATTATTTAAAGCCATTTGTTACAGATAGACTTTACATTATTTAAAGCCATTTGTTATAGATAGACTTTACATTATTTAAAGCCATTTGTTATAGATAGACTTTACATTATTTAAAGCCATTTGTTACAGATAGACTTTACATTATTTAAAGCCATTTGTTATAGATAGACTTTACACTATTTAAAGCCATTTGTTATAGATAGACTTTACATTATTTAAAGCCATTTGTTATAGATAGACTTTACACTATTTAAAGCCATTTGTTACAGATAGACTTTACATTATTTAAAGCCAATTGTTATAGATAGACTTTACACTATTTAAAGCCATTTGTTATAGATATACTTTACATTATTTAAAGCCATTTGTTACAGATAGACGTTACATTATTTAAAGCCATTTGTTATAGATAGACTTTACACTATTTAAAGCCATTTGTTATAGATAGACTTTACATTATTTAAAGCCATTTGTTATAGATAGACATTACATTATTTAAAGCCATTTGTTATAGATAGACTTTACACTATTTAAAGCCATTTGTTATAGATAGACTTTACACTATTTAAAGCCATTTGTTATAGATAGACTTTACATTATTTAAAGCCATTTGTTATAGATAGACTTTACACTATTTAAAGCCATTTGTTATAGATAGACTTTACACTATTTATTAAAGCCATTTGTTATAGATAGACTTTACATTATTTAAAGCCATTTGTTATAGATAGACTTTACATTATTTAAAGCCATTTGTTATAGATAGACTTTACACTATTTAAAGCCATTTGTTATAGATAGACTTTACACTATTTAAAGCCATTTGTTATAGATAGACTTTACACTATTTAAAGCCATTTGTTATAGATAGACTTTACACTATTTAAAGCCATTTGTTACAGATAGACTTTACACTATTTAAAGCCATTTGTTATAGATAGACTTTTCACTATTTAAAGCCATTTGTTACAGATAGACTTTACACTATTTAAAGCCATTTGTTACAGATAGACTTTACACTATTTAAAGCCATTTGTTATAGATAGACTTTACACTATTTAAAGCCATTTGTTACAGATAGACTTTACACTGTTTAAAGCCATTTGTTATAGATAGACTTTACGCTATTTAAAGCCAATCCTTACAGATAGACTTTACACTATTTAAAGCCATTTGTTACAGATAGACTTTACATTATTTAAAGCCATTTGTTATAGATAGACTTTACGCTATTTAAAGCCAATCCTTACAGATAGACTTTACACTATTTAAAGCCATTTGTTATAGATAGACTTTACGCTATTTAAAGCCAATCCTTACAGATAGACTTTACACTATTTAAAGCCAATTGTTACAGTTAGAATTCACATTATTTAAAGCCATTTGTTATAGGCTTTAATGGGCTACGTATGGACAGTATCAACTTCAGTCAGAGCTGTAGGACCTAGCATGTTGTTATCATGGGCTATGGACAGTATCAACTTCAGTCAGAGCTGTAGGACCTAGCATGTTGTTATCATGGGCTATGGGCAGTATCAACTTCAGTCAGAGCTGTAGGACCTAGCATGTTGTTATCATGGGCTATGGGCAGTATCAACTTCAGTCAGAGCATTAGGACCTAGCATGTTGTTATCATGGGCTATGGGCAGTATCAACTTCAGTCAGTGCTTGGCAGCACAACAAAGTAACTCCTAATGGTCTCAAAAATAGCTTTCTAACATGACATTTAGCAGGCTCGTCTAGAGAAGGACATTCCAGTGATTTGAGTTGACTCCACCAGATCAATAGCTTGTCTCTCAATCAAACCGCTCATGTGGCATTTGAACCAGATGAAACACAGGTTTCCGTCCACATCACCTCTGAGAGACTCAGACACTTCTGTAAAATCCCACTGGATAGGATGGATATAGACGAAGTCCATTTAAATCCCCCCCAAGACTGATGCTGAGACCTTAAAAACCGGTCAGAAAAAGATAACAAAACCGTCTGAAATCATCTTTTAAGGATCGCCGTAATGTACAGTATGTAGGTTAATGCTGACTGTTGCTTTTTGGGCTTTTTATTATGTTAAGTATTTATTAACCATAAGAAGATAGCAAAAGCAATCTGGTGTAAGCATTCTAACAGAGCAGGTTAGAGAGGCACCTTCACAGTGCTGAAATACAGACACTAATCAAAACCTAACAATGAAAGATGGATAACACTGGAAATTAATATGAAGTATCGAGATCAATGAAAGAGATGGATAACACAGGAAATACATATGAAGTAGCTAGATCAATGAAAGAGATGGATAACACAGGAAATAAATATGAGGTAGCTAGATCAATGAAAGAGATGGATAACACAGGAAATTAATATGAAGTAGCTAGATCAATGAAAGAGATGGATAACACAGGAAATTAATATGAAGTAGCTAGATCAATGAAAGAGATGGATAACACAGGAAATTAATATGAAGTAGCTAGATCAATGAAAGAGATGGATAACACAGGAAATAAATATGAGGTAGCTAGATCAATGAAAGAGATGGATAACACAGGAAATTAATATTAAGTATCTAGATCAATGAAAGAGATGGATAACACATGAAATAAATATGAGGTAGCTACAGGTAAATAAGGTGCCATATATAGTATACAACTTTCTAACGTAGTGTTGTTTCTGAGAACTGGAAATAAGGTTGAAGTCTGAAGTTTCCATACACCTTAGCCAAATACATTTAAACTCAGTTCTTCACAATTCCTGACATTTAATCCTAATAAAAAATTCCCTGTCTTAGTTCAGTTACGATCACCACTTTATTTTAAAGAATGTGAAAAGTCAGAATAAAAGTAGAGAGAATTCTTTATTTCAGCTATCACGTCTTTCATCACATTCCCAGTGGGTCAGAAGTTTACATACACTCAATTAGTATTTGTAAGCATAGCCCTTAAACTGATTAACTTGGGTCAAACGTTTTGGGTAGCCTTCCACAAGCTTCCCACAATAAGTTGGATGAATTTTGGCCCATTCCTCCTGACAGAGCTGGTGTAACTGAGTCAGGTTTGTAGACCTCCTTGCTCGCACACGCTTTTTCAGTTCTGCCGTTGTCGATATAGGACTCATTTTACTGTGGATATAGATAGTTTTGATACTTTAGATACTTTTGTACCTGTTTCCTCCAACATCTTCACAGGGCCCTTTGCTGTTGTTCTGGAATTGATTTGCACTTTTCGCACCAATGTACGTTCATCTCTAGGAGACGTGGTCTCCTAGAGATGATGAACGTGGTAACTTCAGGCATTTGGAAATTGCTCCCAAGGATGAACCAGACTTGTGGATGTCCACAATTTTTTTCCTGAGGTCTTGGCTGATTTCTTTTGATTTTCCCACCATGTCAAGCAAAGAGGCACTGAGTTTGAAGGCCTTGAAATACATTCACAGGTACACCTCCAATTGAATGAAATAATGTAATTCGGCCTATCAGAAGCTTCTAAAGCCATGACATCATTTTGTGTGCAATTTTTCAACCTTTTTAAAGGCACAGTCAACTTAGTGTATGTAAACTTCTGACCCACTTTTTGGAATTGTGGCACAGTGAACAACTGTTGGAAAAATGACTTGTGTCATGCACAAAGTAGATGGCCTAACCGACTTGCCGAAACTACAATTTGTTAACAAGACATTTGTGGAGTGGTTGAAAAAAACAAGTTTTAATATTTCCAAACTTAGCGTGTGTAAACTTCCAACTTCAACTGTACATAGCCCCACAATCAACAATAAAGTACAACAACATAGGTATAAATATATTAAATAAATCCATATAATTACTAAACTGTGATTAGCTAACTGAAATATACTATATCCTGTAGATGCATATAATTACTAAACTGTGGTTAGCTAACGGAAAAATACTAAATAGATACATGTCATTATTAAGCTGTGGCTAGCTAACTGCGTAATGGAGCTGAATATTATGCTGGATGAAACATCTGAACTAGAGTATGTCTGTTCAGGTTTCCCCGGGATGCTAATGGCATTGAACTGCTAATTATGCTTAACTCCATTGGGCTGAATGGATACGATCACATTGCAAATGATAAGTCGTTGGTCAGTGTCACAATGTTTCTTTGGAAAAATTCAACTGGGAATGGAGATTTGCAACAAATGAATGTAATTAACAACCACATTCATTACTTCTAATTGCGTTACATAATGAGTGCTCTGAAACTGAAACCCAGATTGGATTCATATTATATTAATAATTTCAGTGTACATTAGAGTAGCTTCCTCTTCCCCTAAGATATGACTGGCTGAAATGTTTCCTAAAAACGTTGTCTGAATCTTTCCCAACTACTGGCATATAGCAGTTCTCTGAGCTAAAAACAGACAGAGAGCACCACAAATAGAAGGAGGATGTGGAAATTCAACAGGAACCTATAGTTGAAACAGTATTGCAGTATGCTTTTATAAAATACTCATCAAATTCAGAATGGTAAAAAGTTAATTGTGGGTGGCAGGGTAGCCTAGTGGTTAGAGCGTTGGACTAGTAACCAAAAGGTTGCAAGTTAAAACCCCCGAGCTGACAAGGTACAAATCCGTCGTTCTGCCCTTGAACAAGGCAGTTAACCCACTGTTCCTAGACCGTAATTGAAAATAAGAATTTGTTCTTAACTGACTTGCCTAGTTAAAAAAAGAAAAAAGTTAACTGTGGGAGGCTGTGTTAGCTATGAAAGCCTTTAATCAGATTAAAGCACTCAGGAAGATATAAAACCAGACGGAAGACCTCCGTCCTAACATTACAATGAAGACTGGAAAGGTCAACACATTTTTATCCAAGTTTGGAATAAATAATAACTCCCCCAAAAATTATAATGCTCATAATTACCCAGAAAGCACTTAAGGGGAAAGTATACATCAAAAACTCTTACTGTAAAACAACAGCATCTATGTACGCCCACATCTGTAATCTCATTTATACTTACAGTGTATAAAAAGGATTGGCTTATTTTAATAGCAGCTTTAGATCTTAGAAAGACAAGGTATAAGCTGGTCATTTGAAAGCCATATGCCACAGATTAAGATATAGCGTTTTTTGTATTTTATCTTTCTCTCATTGACTAATACACATCTACGAATGCTTTTAGCTGGTATGAAAGCTAGTGCTTTTAAATCCTTGTAACTCGATAATAATATAGGCCTAGAATTTGTGACATTATAAATTGTCTAGAGTATAAACTGCGTATTGTTTGAAAATTGTTGAAGGATTTGGTTTGAGAGATTTATCGACAACGCAGACTTTTCAGCATCTTAACTTTGTCTGAGAGCTTACGTCATGACATGAGAACCATTCCCCAAAGCCTTTTAGTACGTTATTACCCAGGGATCCCACCTAATAGCATAATAACTATCCCTAAAACACACACCAGATTTGATTGGTTTTGTTTTGGTGATTTTCATGCAAGCTCGAAAACTTTATTGATTTTAATAATGGGCCATCTCCCTGAGGGAAATACCAATAACTATTATCACATCAAATATAGGATGTCTGGAATGGCTGTTAACAGTGACGATACACAAATGAACAACTCCTCTATCAATGTACACATCTAATTATTTAAAATTATTTGGAGAAAAACAAAAAACGGAGTCAAATGATTATGAAGACCATGTTTTAGGCACAAATGACGTTGCAGTCTGCCTGTTCAGATACTGGACAGTAGTATAGAATCAGTCTACAGTCTGCCTGTTCAGATACTGGAGAGTAGTATAGAATCAGTCTACAGTCTGCCTGTTCAGATGCTGGAGAGTAGAATAGAACCAGTCTACAGTCTGCCTGTTCAGATACTGGAGAGTAGTATAGAATCAGTCTACAGTCTGCCTGTTCAGATACTGGACAGTAGTATAGAATCAGTCTACAGTCTGCCTGTTCAGATGCTGGAGAGTAGAATAGAACCAGTCTACAGTCTGTCTGTTCAGATACTGGAGAGTAGTCTAGAATCAGTCTACAGTCTGCCTGTTCAGATGCTGGACAGTAGTATAGAATCAGTCTACAGTCTGCCTGTTCAGATGCTGGAGAGTAGAATAGAACCAGTCTACAGTCTGCCTGTTCAGATACTGGAGAGTAGTATAGAATCAATCTACAGTCTGTCTGTTCAGATACTGGACAGTAGTATAGAATCAGTCTACAGTCTGCCTGTTCAGATACCGGACAGTAGAATATAATCAGTCTACAGTCTGCCTGTTCAGATACTGGAGAGTAGAATAGAACCAGAACAAAAACAGATTGACATGAGGCTAACTAGGCAGCCATTTTCCTTTCCAAAATCGTTTTTGGCAGGCAGTACATTTGTTATTGATAATTGGCACACTATGAACTACCTTGGCAATGGTAACCCACCAACTTCACAGCTATGAGAAACACACAAATCAATGGTTACCTCGTCCATTTCAATGGTGATAGATCTAATACACATCGTTATGCACATCTGTCTGCATTTGAAGTTAACTACAAAGTGTTGTGACCTAACCAAAAGGGACAGGTAATATTTAACTTTGTGTTAATTGTTTTGGATGTCACATTTGTAAATGCCAGCTGTTAGGTGGCTTGGAGGGTGGAGCTAATAACAGACGTGCTAATGACATTCATTTGTGCCTACAATCTGTTTGTCAGGATGGGAGGAGGAGGAGGAGATATGAAAAACCTCAGCGCGTTGTGTTGGCGGAGACGACAACATAAGATTGCTGACAGTCTGATAAAGTAAGCCTGGGGAAGGAAAGCAAAAGGGGCCATAAAATGAATGGCCTCCTAGCTCATAAATAACAGAAACATAAATGTCATATGAACTTTATTTCAAGAGCGGGTGGTCTAATAAAGATGCAGTTTTAAAGAGGAGTTGAGAAATTCATTGTCATAAGAAGGCCACATCCCCAGCCTGTTCCCAGAAAGTTACTCAGCCCATCGTTGGCATTCAAGACCTTGCTCATACCAAGCACCTTTTTGGAATACAAAGGCTTAGAAGCTAGGTTTTGATTCTCCACCTCTCTCTTTTCTTTTCCCATGTTTTGCCTGTTTTACTCCTATAACTACACCCCTCTTTTCTCCATCTCTTTTCCCTTTCCCTCTTTCCCTTGTTCTTGCCCTTTACAAATTGAGACAGCGAGATAAGAGATTGCCCCTGCCATGGCAGCCTGCTGCCCATTGATAAAACCATATCTAATCCATCTAGGGGCCCCCCTTGCGCCACCAATGCACTCATCTCTGAGTCTGTCAACACAGAGAGAGAGAGAGAGAGAGAGAGAGAGAGAGAGAGAGAGAGAGAGAGAGAGAGAGAGAGAGAGAGAGAGAGAGAGAGAGAGAGAGAGAGAGAGAGAGAGAGAGAGAGAGAGAATCTGTCTCTTCATTCTCTCCTTTAGAACCGTGTACTAAAGTCTCATGTTTTATCTGTGAACATTTTGGGGGAGGAGATTAGCTTTCCATGTTCTTGGCAAAGCATACATGACAACCAGTCTCCAGGTCTTTGTGATTTGTGTGGTAGAGATGTGTCTGATGGTTCAAACCTGCATTTTGCTACTTGAAAATAAATTTGCTGCGTTTCTATATCATGAACTAGTCCTACTCTGCTATACAGCAGCTAATATTACATTGGTATGAATTACATTTGGTGTAGGGTGGCTTTCTCGTCAAATGACTGGTCACATAGTCCTCTGTTAATGTTTGGTTCGTTGCAGCGCTTGGACTCCACCACCACATGACATCAATGCAGGGATTATATATCATTATAATCTGGGTGGTTCGAGCTCTGAATGCTGATTGGCTGTAAGCCATGGTATATCAGGAGGTCTGAATTCTGATTGGCTGAAAGCCGTGGTTTAACAGACCGTGTATAACGGGGATGACAAAACATTTTATTTTTTTACTGCTTTAATTACGTTGGTAACCAGTTTGTAAGAGCAATAAGGCACCTCGGGTGTTTGTGGTGTATTGCCAATATACCACGGCTAAGGGCTGTGAGCCAGCAGCATACTACCCTGCATCACCCCGCTGGCTTGCTTCTGAAGCTAAGCAGGGTTGGTCTTGGTTGGTCCCTGGATGGGAGACCAGATCCTGGAGTGGTGTTGGAAGGCCAGTAAAAGGCACTTTTTCCTCTGGTCTAAAAAAAATAAGTAAAAATTACAATACCCCAGGGCAGTGACATAGGGAAATTGCCATGTGTAGGGTGCCATCTTTCAGATTCGACATTAAACGGGTGTCCTGACTCTCTGTCGTCAATAAATATCCCACGGCACTTATCGTAAGAGTAGGGGTGTTAACCCTGGTGTCCTGGATAAATCCCCAATCTGGTCCTCATACCATCATGGCCACCTAATCATCCCCAGCTTCCAATTGGCTCATTCATCCACCTTCCTCTCTCTTCTAACTATTCCCCAGGTAGTTGCTGTAAATGAGAAAGTGTTCTCAGTCAGCTGACCTGGTAAAATAAGGGTTAAATCAAGGGCTGTATCCAGACACTCTGCACTCTGCCTTGTGCGTAATAACAGTCCTTAGCTGTGGTATATTGGCCATATACCACATCCCCTTGGGGCTTATTGCTTAAATATACATGTTCAAATGTAAAATTTAATTCTCCAATCTCCATGTAATGTGCAACTTATTGTGTTCTACGGGAATCTACCATGTATTAGAGACACTGTTTGATAAGGCAATTTTATGAACCACACAATGTTTACATCATTGAATATTAATCAAAAGGTGAGCAGCAATTACAATACATCCAAATATAAATCATCATCACCATGAATCACCGTTATCGTCATGGGTATGATTTACATCACTATGAATCACCGTTATCGTCATGGGTATGATTTACATCACTATGAATCACCGTTATCGTCATGGGTATGATTTACATCACTATGAATCACCGTTATCGTCATGGGTATGATTTAATAGAATGCAGCTGAGTAGGAGCAGGGGATGGGGGAAAAGGATGGGGGGGGAAAGGAGAGAGGGGAAAAGGAGGGAGGGGATAAGGATGGGGGGAAAAGGAGAGAGTGGGGAAGGATGGAGGGGGAAAAGGACGGAGGGGGGAAGGACGGAGGGGAGAATGACGGAGGGGAAAGGGACGGAGGGGAGAAGGACGGAGGGGAAAAGGATGGATGGGAAAAGGACGGAGGGGAGAATGACGGAGGGGAAAGGGACGGAGGGGAGAAGGACGGAGGGGAGAAGGACAGAGGGGAAAAGGACGGAGGGGGGAAGGACGGAGGGGAGAATGACGGAGGGGTGAAGAACGGAGGGGTGAAGAACAGAGGGGTGAAGGACGGAGGGGAGAAGGACGGAGGGGAGAATGACGGAGGGGAGAATGACGGAGGGGGAAAAGGACGGAGGGGGAAAAGGACGGAAGGGAGAAGGACGGAGGGGAGAAGGACGGAGGGGAGAAGGACGGAGGGGAAAAGGACGGAGGGGAGAAGGACGGAGGTGGAAAAGGATGGAGGGGAGAAGGACGGAGGGGAGAAGGACGGAGGGGAGAAGAACGGAGGGGGGAATGACGGAGGGGAGAAGGACGGAGGGGAGAAGGACGGAGGGGAGAAGGACGGAGGGGAGAAGGATGGAGGGGAAAAGGACGGAGGGGAGAAGGACGGAGGGGAAAAGGACGGAGGGGGGAAGGACGGGGGGGAGAAGGACGGAGGGGAGAACAGAGTGGAGAAGGACGTAGGGGGGAAGGACGGAGGGGGGAAGGACGGAGGGGAGAAGGACGGAGGGGAGAAGGACGTAGGGGGGAAGGACGGAGGGGGGAAGGACGGAGGGGAGAAGGACGGAGGGGTGAAGGACGGAGGGGGAAAAGGATGGAGGGGAGAAGAAATCATCTACCGAACTGGTTATTATCATGAGAGACTTCCGTATTCTGTTTTCTTGGTCTAATAACATCTATCTATCTGTTTATTACCATGAGAGACTTCTATATTCTGTTTTTTTATAGTAGTTTTTCTGTATTTTATTTCACCTTTATTTAACCAGGTAGGGTAGTTGAGAATACGTTCTCATTTACAACTACGACCTGGCCAAGATAAAGCAACGCAGTGCGACACAAACAACAACACAGAGATACACACGGAAGAAACAACTACACAGTCAATAACACAATAGAAAAAACATCTATATACGGTGTGTGCAAAGGAGGTACGATAAGGAAGGTAAGGCAATAAATAGGCCATAGTGGCGAAACAATTACAATTTAGCAATTAAACACTGGAGTGATAGATGTGCAGAAGATGAATGTCCAAGTAGAGATACTGAGAGCAAAGGAGCAAAAATAAATAACAGTATGGGGATGAGGTAGTTGGATGGGCTATTTACAGATGGGCTATGTACAGGCGCAGTGATCTGTGAGATGCTCTGACAGCTGGTGTTTAAAGCTAGTGAGGGAGATATGAGTCTCCAGTCTAACCAGACACCTAGGTATTTGTAGTTGTCCACATATTCTAAGTCAGAACCGTCCAGAGTAGTGATGCTGGACGGGCAGGCAGGTGTGGGCAGCGATCGGTTGAAGGGCATGCATTTAGTTTTACTTGCATTTAAGCGCACTTGGAGGCCACGGAAGGAGAGTTGTATGGCATTGTAGCTTGTCTGGAGGTTAGTTAAAACACAGTGTCCAAAGAAGGGCCAGATATATACAGAATGGTGTCGTCTGCTTAGAGGTGGATCAGAGAATCACCAGCAGCAAGAGCGACATCATTGATGTATACAGAGAAAAGTTGGCCCGAGAATGTAACCCTGTGGCACCCCCATAGAGACTACCAGAGGTCTGGACAACAGGCCATCCGATTTGACACGCTGAACTCTGTCTGAGAAGTAGTTGGTGAACCAGGCGAGGCAGTCATTTAAGAAACCAATGCTGTTGAGTCTGCCGATACCAATGTGATGATTGACAGAGTCGAAAACCTTGGCCAGGTCAATGAATACAGCTGCACAGTATTGTGTCTTATCGATGGCGGTTATGATTTTGTTTAGGACCTTGAGCGTGGCTGAGGTGCACCAATGACCAGCTCGGAAACCAGATTGCATAGCGGAGAAGGTACGGTTTGATTCGAAATGGTCAGTGATCTGTTTGTTAACTTGTCTTTTGAAGACCTTAGAAAGGCAGGGTAGGATAGATATAGGTCTGTAGTAGTTTGGGTCTAGAGTGTCTTCCCCTTTGAAGAGGGGGATGACCGTGGCAGCATTCCAATCTTTGGGGATCTCAGATGATACGAAAGAGAGGTTGAACAGGCTAGTAATAGGAGTTGCAACAATTTCGGCAGATAATTTTATAAAGAGAGGGTCCAGATTGTCTAGCCCTGCTGACTTGTAGGGGTCCAGATTTTGCAGCTCTTTCAGAAAATTAGCTATCTGGATTTGGGTGAAGGAGAAATGGGGAGGCTTGGGCAAGTTTCTGTTGGGGGTGCAGGGCTGTTGACCAAGGTAGGGGTGGCCAGGTGGAAAGCATGGCCAGCCGTAGAAAAATGTTTATTGAAATTCTCAATAATTGTGGATTTATCGGTGGTAACAGTGTTTCCTAGCCTCAGAGCAGTGGGCAGCTGGGAGGAGGTGTTCTTATTCTCCATGGACTTTACAGTGTCCCAGAACGTTTTGGAGTTTATGCTGCAGGATGCAAATTTCTGTTTGAAAAGGCTAGCCTTTGCTTTCTGCCTGTGTATATTGGTTCCTAACTTCCCTGAAAAGTTGCATATCATGGGGGCTATTTGATGCTAATGCAGTATGCCACAGGATGTTTTTGTGCTGGTCAAGGGCAGTCAGGTCTGGAGTGAACCACGGGCTATATCTGTTCCTGGTTAATTTTTTTTTGAATGGGGCATGCTTATTTAAGATTGTGAGGAAAGCACTTTTAAAGAATAACCAGGCATCTTCTACTGATGGAATGAGGTCAATATCCTTCCAGGATCCCCGGGCCAGGTCGATTGAAAGGCCTGCTCGCTGAAGTGTTTTAGGGAGCATTTGACAGTGACGAGAGGTGGTTGTTTGACCGCATACCCATTACGGACGCAAGCTATGAGGCAGTGATCGCTGAGATCCTGGATGAAGACAGCAGAGGTGTATTTGGAGGGCAGGTTGGTTAGGATGATATCTATGAGGGTGCCTGTGTTTACGGATTTGGGGTTGTACCTGGTAGGTTCATTGATAATTTGTGTGAGATTGAGGGCATCAAGCTTAGATTGTAGGATGGCCGGGGTGTTAAGCATGTCCCAGTTTAGGTCACCTAACAGCACGAGCTCTGAAGATAGATGTGCGGCAATCAATTCACATATGTTGTCCAGGGCACAGCTGGGGGCAGAGGGTGGTCTATAGCAAGCGGCAACGGTGAGAGACTTGTTTCTGGAAAGGAGGATTTTTTAAAGTAGAAGCTCATTGTTTGGGCACAGACCTGGATAGTAAGACAGAACTCTGCAGGCTATCTCTGCAGTAAATTGCAACTCTACCCCCTTTGGCAGTTCTATCTTGTCGGAAAATGTTATAGTTAGGGATGGAAATATCAGGGTTTTTGGTGGCCTTCCTAAGCCAGGATTCAGACATGGCTAGGACATCCAGGTTGGCAGAGTGTGCTAGAGCAGTGAATAAAACACACTTAGGGAGGAGGCTTCTAATGTTAACATGCATGAAACCAAGGCTTTTTTTGGTTACAGAAGTCAACAAATGAGAGCGCCTGGGGTATGCGAGTGGGGATAGGCACTGCAGGGCCTGGATTAACCTCTACATTATTTAATACTGCATATTATACTGTGTATAATACTGCTCCACCATATGATGCGGATTTCACTGTACTTGTGCATGTGACATTAAGACTTGAAACTTGATAGAGTGCTCCTCCTATTGTTAACCCCTTACAAAAGATAAAACGTGATTAAATAGCATGGCTCGTTTATTGGCCAGACTAAGCTGTTGTTGGCCAAGGGCCAGGTCTTTCTTGAAAAATAGGTATTTTGATCTCAATGGGACGAGCTTGTTTAATGGACATTAGGGAAAATGTACCATAAAGTTTTGTATACCATAAATATACCATAATGTTTTGTAAACCATAAATATACCATAATGTTTTGTAAACCATAAATATACCATAAATATAAACTAGTGTGCTCTTCCTATAACATAAACCAAGTGATGAATTAGCATGGCCAGTTTATTACAGAGAGAAGCTCGCTCCCTCTTCCTGTAAGATAACCCATGTGATGAATTAGCATGGCCAGTTTATTACAGAGAGAAGCTCTTTCCCAGGTCTTCAAAGGTACTTTTTAACTCATTGGGAAAACCTGGTAAAATAACTAAAAGAAAGAAATTAAGTCCTTGGACAGCAGCCACTTACTGGACTCAGGGTCAGAGTTTCCGTCTCCCTCGGTGCGGCTGTTGGGCGAAGTCTGTTGGTAGTACTCTTCCTGGGGGAAGCCGAGGGGGAGAGGCTGAGTGGTGCTGGCAGTGCTGCTGGGCTCGTGGTCCCCTAGACCACTGTCGCTACAGCTCTCCTGAGAACCATCCGGGAGGTGGAACGTCACACGACGCTGGGTCTGATGGAAACACACCAAAACACAGCGTTCATTTAACGTCACACTACGCTGGGTTTGATGGAAACACACCGAAACACAACATTCATTTAACGTCACACAACGCTGGGTCTGATGGAAACACACCAAAACACAACGTTCATTTAACGTCACACGACGCTGGGTCTGATGGAAATACACCGAAACACAACGTTCATTTAACGTCACACGACGCTGGGTCTGATGGAAACCAAAACACAACGTTCATTTAACATTACACGACGCTGGGTCTGATGGAAACCAAAACACAACGTTCATTTAACGTTACACGACGCTGGGTCTGATGGAAACCAAAACACAACGTTCATTTAACATCACTGACAGTTGGTCTAAAAAAAACACAACACCAAAACAGAACTTAACTGTAATACTTTATCACACAATGCTGGAAACACAACGTTCATTTAACGTCACATGATGCTGGGTCTGAAAACACCACAGAACAATATGTTGATTTACATGTTTTTAGTGTGGTGGACGTTGTTGGTGCGTTCAGCTGCAGAGAGAGCTAATTCAATCACCTTGGAGACGACATTTGGGGGGAAATCTCAGACTAATTTGTTGCGTATTATGGGATGTGTTCTTGCATGTCTAACAAGACAAGTCCCCATCATTGTTTTTTTATTTATTTTATTTCACCTTTATTTAACCAGGTAGGCTAGTTGAGAACAAGTTCTCATTTGCAACTGCGACCTGGCCAAGATAAGGCATAGCAGTGTGAACAGACAACACAGAGTTACACATGGAGTAAACAATTAACAAGTCAATAACACAGTAGAAAAAAGGGGAGTCTATATATACATTGTGTGCAAAAGGCATGAGAAGGTAGGCAAATAATTACAATTATGCAGATTAACACTGGAGTGATAAATGATCAGATGGTTATGTAAAGGTAGAGATAGAGATATTGGTGTGCAAAAGAGCAGAAAAATAAATAAATAAAAACAGTATGGGGATGAGGTAGGTGAAAATGGGTGGGCTATTTACCAATAGACTATGTACAGCTGCAGCGATCGGTTAGCTGCTCAGATAGCAGATGTTTGAAGTTGGTGAGGGAGATAAAAGTCTCCAACTTCAGCGATTTTTGCAATTCGTTCCAGTCACAGGCGGCAGAGAACTTGTCACGTTGTTGGTGCGTTCAGCTGCAGAGAGAGCTAATTCAATCACCTTGGAGACGACATTTGGGGGGAAATCTCAGACTAATTGGTTGCGTATTATGGGATGTGTTCTTGCATGTCTAACAAGACAAGTCCCCATCATTGTCACGTCTTCTCCGAGAAATACCGTATTACGTCACGCTAGTCTAATTGATAAACTGGTCTTAGAATCTAAAATCAGCGCTCTTCTGAGATACAGCAGTCAAGGCTAACGACATACTATTCAAAAATCAACGTTGACTACTTATAGTGTATGAGTTTTAATTGACAGTTACTGCCCATAAAATTATTATAATGGATTGACCCTTTTGACGAGGATGCACCCGTGTCCTACTTTTCCCACCAGCCCAATTTAGATAAAGGGAAGGAGGTGTGGATGAACTGACTTTGATTAGAAAAGGTCTGTCTGACGACTGCACCAGTTTGTAGATCTCTTCTCCTCTCAAAGGGGGAGTAGCTCTTTGATTTCTCTGGAGAGTTACAGAAGTTCATGTGGTGACCTTTTTCAGGAGCACGATGGTAGCACTACAAAGGGAAACACTCCATAGGGAGGTCAATATCCACAAATGCTAGCCGTTCTTCAAGAAAAGAGAACATAGTTGAGTCAGATTGTGAATCACAAATAAAGGGTAATCCGTGAACATCAATTAACTTTTTTAACTTTTTTTCATCTCCAGTACATTCTACAGCTTTGACTATAATCATATTTCAAAACTGAATGAATTGAAATTAGATGTTGTTTCAGAAGGTCATTCTTTGCCAAGTAAAAAATTTTTTTTTTTTTAAATAGACCTTTAACATTGAAGACAATTAACAGTGAAAAGACTAAAGTATTATTACATGCAATTTTCTAAATGGTGAGGAGATCTTTTGGTTACATTGGACAGTTTGGAGAAAAAGGGCAATTTCACTGTGAATATGATTTCATTTCATAACGCGATTCTCAGTCTCAAATTGCATCTTATGAGGAAAATAAAACACTGAAAACTTGATTATGTTGCCATATGTTTTGTTATTGTGTTTCAGTTCGTATTCAACCTGTTATTCAGACTGATTAGAACAAATGTTTCATAACACAATATCATAGCCTCATCCCAATAATCTACATTTCTCCATCTCTAGAGCGGCTAAAGCAATATGGGAGTTCTGAATTAAAAACATCATTAACACACGGTCCTTTATCCTCACGGGGAGTCGTCTGTGCCTCTTTGGAAAAAGCACTTTTCCTCCACCACGGTGGTAGACCGATAAAGACCTTATTGTTCTTTGATTAGGCAGACAGAATAAGGGAGAGGAAAAGAATGGGTTGGAGGGAGAGAAAAAAAAAAATCTTGGCTCAAACGAGGCCTCAGCCCTGCCAAAAAAAGAGATCCGCAAACAGCCCACCAGCTCATCTAGGACTATCAGAGGGTTGACTAAACTAAATCCTTACAATTAAAACGCTGAAAGAAAAACACTTAGGAGATATTCTGCTTCATGATGTCATTACGAGCAATAATAAATAAATACATAAATACAAATACATTTCCTTCATTGAAGAGGGTGTACTTGTAGGTATGTGTGTGTGTTCATGCGTGTCGAAAAGACACGTTTCCAGGACTGCCACCGGTGTGCGGAGAGAATTCTCCTTTATTCTTCACAGTCCCTAAACACCTCTAAGATCTGTTTTTACTGTGCTAATTGTCTCAAGTAAATTAGTTGTCAAGCTTGTCAGTCGATTAAATTTTCTTCCAAAAACTGAAGCCAAAACTATTCAATTGGCCTTAAGGTTAGGTACAGGTTTGATAGGATCAATAAGAGAAGGGACTGTTTAGCTAGTCCTTCCATCAAAGATAACATGGCCGCCCAGTTTATTCCACATTGAAAGTAATTCAATGATATCACCCTTGGAACATCCTGCTTTTCCCACATTTAGTCAAGCTGTTGACTACTCCACCACAGCAATGTCAAGCTGTTGACTACTCCACCACAGCAATGTCAAGCTGTTGACTATTCCACCAAAGCAATGTCAAGCTGTTGACTACTCCACCACAGCAATGTCAAGCTGTTGACTACTCCACCACAGCAATGTGAAGCTGTTGACAACTCCACCACAGCAATGTCAAGCTGTTGACTACTCCACCACAGCAATGTCAAGCTGTTGACTACTCCACCACAGCAATGTCAAGCTGTTGACTACTCCACAACAGCAATGTCAAGCTGTTGACTACTCCACTACATCAATGTCAAGCTGTTGACTACTCCACCACAGCAATGTCAAGCTGTTGGCTACTCCACCACATCAATGTCAAGCTGTTGACTACTCCACCACAGCAATGTCAAGCTGTTGGCTACTCCACCACAGCAATGTCAAGCTGTTGACTACTCCACCACAGCAATGTCAAGCTGTTGGCTACTCCACCACAGCAATGTCAAGCTGTTGACTACTCCACTACATCAATGTCAAGCTGTTGACTACTCCACCACAGCAATGTCAAGCTGTTGACTACTCCACTACATCAATGTCAAGCTGTTGACTACTCCACCACAGCAATGTCAAGCTGTTGACTACTCCACCACAGCAATGTCAAGCTGTTGACTACTCCACTACATCAATGTCAAGCTGTTGATCTCTCCACCACAGCAATGTCAAGCTGTTGGCTACTCCACCACAGCAATGTCAATCTGTTGACTACTCCACTACATCAATGCCAAGCTGTTGACTACTCCACCACAGCAATGTCAAGCTGTTGGCTACTCCACCACAGCAATGTCAAGCTGTTGACTACTCCACCACAGCAATGTCAAGCTGTTGACTTCTCCACTACATCAATGCCAAGCTGTTGACTACTCCACCACAGCAATGTCAAGCTGTTGGCTACTCCACCACAGCAATGTCAAGCTGTTGACTACTCCACCACAGCAATGTCAAGCTGTTGGCTACTCCACCACAGCAATGTCAAGCTGTTGACTACTCAAATAAAATAAAATAAAATGTATTTATAAAGCCCTTCTTACATCAGCTTATGCAAGTGCTGTACAGAAACCCAGACCCAAACCCCCAAACAGCAAGCAATGCAGGTGTAGAAGCACCACAGCAATGTCAAACTGTTGTCTACTCCACCACAGCAATGTCAAGCTGTCGACTACTCCACTACATCAATGTCAAGTCTTCATGAACGGAAAGTACAGGATCATATTTACAGAGCTTTGGCAGCTCCATGAGAAGCCTTGTGCATCCCAAATGGCAACCTATTCCCTACATAGTGCACTGCTCCTGACCAAGGCCCTTAGGGAATAGGGTGTCGTTTGGAATGCAGCTGCTCACTTCCTCTCCACATGTTTCTAATTTATTTGAGTCTTTCTGCTCACACAATGACAGCCAGAATTGATTCAAACAAACAGCTGTCCATGATAATTAGGACATAATCATAGCGTGGAGTTTTCATATCTCTGTCAGATGTTTATACAAATGGAATTTCTGCAAAGGTGTAAAAAGATAAATCAATCTAGTTTTCAATCTGCACAGAGGCTGAAAATAAGTGCACATTTCTTCCTATAACAGAGTGCTTTTTTTTTTAATGGTTGGTCATTCCTTTGTTGTGTTGAGAGAAAAGATTGACACGACAACAACAGTCGTGGTGTACGTATTGTTAAAGCTTTACTACTCTAAAGAACGTGCCAGAAATCCATAAAACAAACACAAGCTGGTGTAAGAGATATAAAGACCAAACAGAGTCCGCCAGATAAAACAGTGCCTTGAAAACTATGTGCATAGAGAGAGATAATTTTTTTTTTTTTTTTTAAACAGAGGAAAGAAGCCAAGTTCTACAACAAGCCAGCCCTATCCAAACTAAAGCCACTCTCTTGGTAGCAAACCAGACAATGTGCAGATGGACCTGGCTTCACGGTGGGGTGAGGGATTAGGAATCCCTTGTATTTTCATGCGGAGGGGAGGAGATACTGTAGAGTAGGATATACTATACATCACTTCATCCAGGGAGAAGATACAGCTCAATGAGTTACCTAGCTACCTTCTCCCTCCTATACACTTCTACATCCAAAATATCATAAATATAGAAGAGAGAGAGAGAGAGAGAGAGAGACAGAGAGAGAGAGAGAGAGAGACAGAGAGAGAGAGAGAGACAGAGAGAGGGGGAGACCATGTTGCATGATTAACATCGGTCTGCCTTCCAATCCCCTTATCCCTTTGAATGATAAACTGGCCTCACTTACGAGTGGATCAGAGCAGATTTGCTGTGATCATCCTGGATGCATCACCTAGACCTCGACAAATCTGTTTGAGGGAAATTGTGATTTTTCATCGCCTAGCTGTCTGTGAAAACAGATACAGTACCAGTCAAAAGTTTGGACACACCTACTCATTCAAGGGTTTCTCTTTATTTGTACAATTTTCGATATTGTATAATAATAGTGAAGACATCAAAACTATGAAATAACATATACGGAATCATGTAGTACCCACTCCAAAAGGCTTTCTGAGCCATCATCAACTCAGTGGGTTTTGTCAAACATGTCTCTGGACCTACTCACTGTCACAGTCATACTATGGACCTAGTTTTGTCCCATGGAATAAATGTTGTGGATCTTAATGTTTTTCCTCATAATCCTGGACTATCGGACCACCATTTTATTATGTTTGCAATTGCAACAAATAATCTGCTTAGACCCCAACCAAGGAGTATCAAAAGTCATGCTATAAATTCACAGACAACACAAAGATTCCTTGATGCCCTTCCAGACTCCCTCTGCCTACCCAAGGACGTCAGAGGACAAAAATCAGTTAACCACCTAACTGAGGAACTCAATTTAACCTTGCGCAACACCCTAGATGCAGTTGCACCCCTAAAAACTAAAAACATTTATCATAAGAAACTAGCTCCCTGGTATACAGAAAATACCCGAGCTCTGAAGCAAGCTTCCAGAAAATTGGAACGGAAATGGCGAATGTGTACCAAACTCACTAAAAGTCGCAGTAATAAAGCCTCTCTTGAAAAAGCCAAAACCTTGACCCAGAAAATATAAAAAACTATTGGCCTATATGAAATTTTACAGTCCTCTCAAAATTTTTAGAAAAGGCTATTGCGCAGCAACTCACTGCCTTCCTGAAGACAAATAATGTATACGAAATTTTTAGACCCAATCATAGCACTGAGACTGCACTTGTGAAGGTGGTAAATGACCTTTTAATGGCATCAGACCGAGCCTCTGCATCTGTCCTCGTGCTCCTAGACCTTAATGCTGCTTTTGATACCAAAAGGATTGGAAACCTAAATTGGTCTACACGGACAAGTTCTGGCCTGGTTTAGATCTTATTTGTCGGAAAGATATCAGTTTGTCTCTGTGAATGGCTTGTCCTCTGATAAATCAACTGTACATTTCGGTGTTCCTCAAAGGTTCCATTTTAAGGCCACTATTGTTTTCACTATATATTTTACCTCTTGGGGATGTCATTCGAAAACATAATGTTAACTTTCACTGCTATGCGGATGACACACAGCTGTACATTTCAATGAAACATGGTGAAGCCCCAAAATTGCCCTCGCTAGAAGCCTGTGTTTCAGACATAAGGAAGTGGATGGCTCCAAACGTTCTACTTTTAAACTCGGACAAAACAGAGATGCTTGTTCTAGGTCCCAAGAAACAAAGATATCTTCTGTTGAATCTGACAATTAATCTTAGTGGTTGTACAGTCGTCTCAAATAAAACTGTGAAGGACCTCGGCGTTACTCTGGACCCTGATCTCTCTTTTGACGCAACATTGCAAAAATCAGAAACTTTCCGTCCAAAAATGATGCAGAAAGATGTTTTTGCTTTTGTTACTTCTAGGTTAGACTACTGCAATGCTCTACTTTCCGGCTACCCGGCTAAAGCACGAAATAAACTTCAGTTAGTGCTAAATACGGCTGCTAGAATCCTGACTAGAACCAAAAAATGTGAACATATTATTCCAGTGCTAGCCTCCCTACACTGGTTTCCTGTCAAGACAAGGGCTGATTTCAATGTTTTACTGCTAACCTACAAAGCATTACAGGGGCTTGCTCCTACATATCTCTCTCTTTGGTCCTGCCGTACATACCTACACGTACGCTACGGTCACAAGACGCAGGCCTCCTAATTGTCCCTAGAATTTCTAAGCAAACAGCTGGAGGCAGGGCTTTCTCCTATAGAGCTCCATTTTTATGGAATGGTCTGCCTACCCATGTGAGAGACGCAAACTCGGTCTCAACCTTTAAGTCTTTACTGAAGACTCATCTTTTCAGTGGGTCATATGATTGAGTGTAGTCTGGCCCAGGAGTGTGAAGGTGAACGGAAAGGCTCTGGAGCAACGAACCGCCCTTGCTGTCTCTACCTGGCCGGTTCCCCTCTTTCCACTGGGATTCTCTGCCTCTAACCCTATTACAGGGGCTGAGTCACTGGCTTACTGGTGATCTTTCATGCCGTCCCTAGGAGGGGTGCGTCACTTGAGTGGGTTGAGTCACTGATGTAATCTTGCTGTCTGGGTTGGCGCCCCCCCCCCCCCCCCCCCCCCTTGGGTTGTGCCGTGGCGGAGATCTTTGCGGGCTATTGTCTCAGGATGGTAAGTTGGTGGTTGAAGATATCCCTCTAGTGGTGTGGGGGCTGTGCTTTGGCAAAGTGGGTGGGGTTATATCCTTCCTGTTTGGCCCTGTCCGGGAGTATCATCGGATGGGGCCACAGTGTCTCCTGACCCCTCCTGTCTCAGCCTCCAGTATTTATGCTGCAGTAGTTTATCTGTCGGGGGGCTAGGGTCAGTTTGTTATATCTGGAGTACTTCTCCTGTCTTATCCTGTGTCCTGTGTGAATTTAAGTATGCTCTCTCTAATTCTCTCTTTCTTTCTCTCTCTCAGAGGATCTGAGCCCTAGGACCATGATTCAGGACTACCTGGCATGATGACTCCTTGCTGTCCCCAGTCCACCTGGCCGTGCTGCTGCTCCAGTTTCAACTGCTCTGCCTGCGGATATGGAATCCTGACCTGCTACCTGTCCCAGACCTATTATTTTACCAAGCTGGTCATTTATGAACATTTGAACATCTTGGCCATGTTCTGTTATAATCTCCACCTGGCACAGCCAGAAGAGCACTGGCCACCCCTCATAGCCTGGTTCCCCTCTAGGTTTCTTCCTAGGTTTTGGCCTTTCTAGGGAGTTTCTCCTAGCCAACATGCTTCAACACCTGCATTGCTTGCTGTTTGGGGTTTTAAGCTGGGTTTCTGTACAGCACTTTGAGATATCAGCTGATGTACGAAGTGCTATATAAATACATTTGATTTGATGTGATTTGATTTAGTAAGCAAAAAAAGTGTTAAAAAAAATATAAATATACTGTATATTTGAGATTCTTCAAAGTAGCCAACCTGTGCCTTGATGACAGCTTTGCACATTCTTGGCATTCTCTCGACCAGCTTCATGAGGTAGTCACCTGGAATGCATTTCAGTTAACAGGTGTGCCTTGTTAAAAGTTAATTTGTGGAATTTCTTTACGTCTTAATGCGTTTGAGTCAATCAGTTGTGTTGTGACAAGGTAGGGGTGGTGTACAGAAGATAGCCCTATCTGGTAAAAGACCAAGTCTTCTACCAAATAGGAAGAACAGCTCAGATAAGCAAAGAGAAATGACAGTCCATCATTACTTTTAGGTCAGTTAATCCGGAAAATGTCAAGAACTTTGAACGTTTTTTCAAGTGCAGTCACAAAGAACAATAAAGCATAATAATGAAACTGGCTCTCAAGAGGACCGCCACAGGAAAGGATAAGTTCATTAGAGATAACTGCACCTCAGATTTCAGCCCAAATAAATGCTTCACTGAGTTCAAGTAACTTACACATCTCAACATCAACTGTTCAGAGGAGACGTGCATGAATCAGGCCTTCATGGTAAAATTGTTGCAAAGAAACCACTACTAAAGGACACCAATAAGAAGAAGAGACTTGCTTAGGCGATGAAACACGAGCAATGGACATTAGACTGGTGGAAATCTGTCTTTTGTGAGATGCAGAGTAGGGGAACGGATGATATCCGCATGTGTGGTCCCCACCATGAAGCATGGAGGAGGAAGTGTGAAGGTGTGGGGGTGCTTAGCTGGTGACACTGTCTGTGATTTACTTTGAATTCAAGGCACACTTAACCAGCATTTCAACCACAGCATTCTGCACGGATACGCCATCAATCTGGTTTGCGCTTAGTGGGAAAATCATTAGTTTTTTTAACAGGACAATGACCAAAACACACCAAAACACACCTCCAGACTGTGTAAGAGCTATTTGACCAAGAAGGAGAGTGATGGAGTGCCTCATCAAATGACCTGGCCTCCACAATCACCCAACCTCTGGAGTGCAAGGTCTCTAACATCCACCAGCTCTGTGATGTCATCATGGAGGAGTGGAAGAGGACTCCAGCTGCAACCTGTGAAGCTCTGGTGAACTCCATGCCCAAGAGGGTTAAGGCAGTGCTGGAAAATGATGGTGGCCAAACAAAATATTGACACTTTGGGCCCAATTTGGACATTTTCACTTAGGGGTGTACTCACTTTTGTTGCCAGCGGTTTGGATTTTAATGGCTGTGTGTTTGAGTTATTTTAAGGGGCAAATTTACACTGTTATACAAGCTGTACACTCACTCATATTTATATATGTATTTATATTTATATATGTATTTATATATATATATATATATATATATTTATATTTATATATGTATTTATATTTATATATGTATATATTTATATATGTATTTATATGTATATTTATATATGTATTTATATGTATATTTATATATGTATTTATATTTATATTTATATATGTATTTATATTTATATATATATATTTATATTTATATATGTATTTATATGTATATTTATATATGTATTTATATGTATATTTATATATGTATTTATATTTTTATATATATTTATATTTATATATGTATTTATATGTATATTTATATATGTATTTATATGTATATTTATATATGTATTTATATTTATATATATATTTATATTTATATATGTATTTATATATATATTTATATATGTATATATTTATATATGTATTTATATGTATATTTATATATGTATTTATATGTATATATATATTTATATTTATATATATGTATTTATATGTATATTTATATATGTATTTATATTTATATATGTATATATTTATATATGTATTTATATGTATATTTATATATGTATTTATATGTATATTTATATATATATATTTATATTTGTATATGTATTTATATTTATATATGTATTTATATTTATATTAATATATGTATTTATATTTATATATATTTCTATTTATATATGTATGTATATGTATATTTATATATGTATTTATATTTATATATGTATTTATATTTATATATATTTCTATTTATATATGTATTTATATTTATATATACACTGCTCAAAAAAATAAAGGGAACACTTAAACAACACAATGTAACTCCAAGTCAATCACACTTCTGTGAAATCAAACTGTCCACTTAGGAAGCAACACTGATTGACAATACATTTCACATGCTGTTGTGCAAATGGAAAAGACAACAGCAAGACACCCCCAATAAAGGAGTGGTTCTGCAGGTGGGGACCACAGACCACTTCTCAGCTCCTATGCTTCCTGGCTGATGTTTTGGTCACTTTTGAATGCTGGCGGTGCTTTCACTCTAGTGGTAGCATGAGACAGAGTCTACAACCCACACAACTGGCTCAAGTAGTGCAGCTCATCCAGGATGGCACATCAATGCGAGATGTGGCAAGAAGGTTTGCTGTGTCTGTCAGCGTAGTGTCCAGAGCATGGAGGCGCTACCAGGAGACAGGCCAGTATATCAGGAGACGTGGAGGAGGCCGTAGGAGGGCAACAACCCAGCAGCAGGACCGCTACCTCCGCCTTTGTGCAAGGAGGAGCACTGCCAGAGCCATGCAAAATGACCTCCAGCAGGCCACAAATGTGCATGTGTCTGCTCAAACGGTCAGAAACAGACTCCATGAGGTTGGTATGACGGCCCGACGTCCACAGGTGGGGGTTGTGCTTACAGCCCAACACCGTGCAGGACGTTTGGCATTTGCCAGAGAACACCAAGATTGGCAAATTCACCACTGGCGCCCTGTGCTCTTCACAGATGAAAGCAGGTTCACACTGAGCACATATGACAGACGTGACAGTCTGGAGACGCCGTGGAGAACGTTCTGCTGCCTGCAACATCCTCCAGCATGACCGGTTTGGCGGTGGGTCAGTCATGGTGTGGGGTGGCATTTCTTTGGGGGGCCGCACAGCCCTCCATGTGCTCGCCAGAGGTAGCCTGACTGCCATTAGGTACCGAGATGAGATCCTCAGACCCCTTGTGAGACCATATGCTGGTGTGGTTGGCCCTGGATTCCTCCTAATGCAAGACAATGCTAGACCTCATGTGGCTGGAGTGTGTCAGCAGTTCCTGCAAGAGGAAGGCATTGATGCTATGGACTGGCCCGCCCGTTCCCCAGACCTGAATCCAATTGAGCACATCTGGGACATCATGTCTCGCTCCATCCACCAAAGCCACGTTGCACCACAGACAGTCCAGGAGTTGGCGGATGCTTTAGTCCAGGTCTGGGAGGAGATCCCTCAGGAGACCATCCGCCACCTCATCAGGAGCATGCCCAGGCGTTGTAGGGTGGTCATACAGGCACGTGGAGGCCACACACACTACTGAGCCTCATTTTGACTTGTTTTAAGGATATTACATCAAAGTTTGATCAGCCTGTAGTGTGGTTTTCCACTTTAATTTTGAGTGTGACTCCAAATCCAGACCTACATGGGTTGATAAATTTGATTTAGAATGATAATTTTTGTGTGATTTTGTTGTCAGCACATTCAACTATGTAAAGAAAAAAGTATTTAATTCATTCAGATCTAGGGTATGTTATTTTAGAGTTCCCTTTATTTTTTTGAGCAGTGTATATGTATATATAGATAGATATTGATGTAAATATATATATATATATATATATATATATATATATAATGAGATATAGAGTAGATAGATATAAATAAATAAATATATATATATGTATTTAGATAGATAGATAGATAGATAGATAGATAGATAGATCGTTCTCCCACTTAAAAATATGAGAGAGAACACTGAACAAACTAACAAAATAACAAAACGAAATGTGAAGCTATACAAACAAGTGCTTACAGGCAACTACACATAGACAAGATCCCACAAACACCAAAGGAAAATGGCTACCTAAATATGATCCCCAATCAGAGACATCGATAAACAGCTGTCTCTGATTGAGAACCATATAAGGCCAACATAGAAATACAAAAACCGTTAGAAATACATACAATAACTCTAGACATACAAAAACCCTAGACAATACAAGAACTAGCGTACACACCCTGACCTAACCAAAATATAAAGAGATATCTAAGGTCAGGGCATGACAGGTGCGGACTCCCGGCTGCAAACCTGAACCTATAGGGGAGGGTCCGGGTGGGCATCTACCCTCGGTGGCGGCTCCGGTTCTTGACGCAGCCCCCCGTCTTTACGCTGATCCTTCTGCCTTTGTAGAACCGGACCGTGGATCATCGCCGGAGGCTCTAGACTGCGGATCATCGCCGGAGGCCCCGGACCATCGCTGGAGACCCCAGAATGGGGACCGTCGTCGGAAGCTATGGACTTAGAACGGTTGCCGGAAGCTCTGGAATGTGGAGGCGGACTGGAGGCTTGGTGCGTGGGACCGGTACAGGTGGCACCGGGCTGAAGACACGCACCTCAGTGCGAGGAGCAGGCACAGGACATACTGGACTCTGGAGGCGCACTGGAGGCCTGGTGCGTGGGACCGGTACAGGTGGCACTGGGCTGAAGACACGCACCTCAGGGCGAGTGCGAGGAGCAGGCACAGGACGTACTGAACTCTGGAGGCGCACTGGAGGCCTGGTGTGTGGGACCGGTACAGGTGGCACCGGGCTGAAGATACGCACCTCAGGGCGAGTGCGGGGAGAAGGCACAGGACTTACTGGACTCTGGAAGCGCACTGGAGATCTAGAGCGTAGAGCTGGCACAATGTGTCCTGGCTGGATGCTCACTTGAGCCCGGCAAGTGCAGGGCGCTAGCACAGGACGCACTGGGCTGTGCAGACGCACCGGAGACACAGTACACAGAGCCGGCGCAGGATATCCTGGTCCAAGGTGGTGTACTGGAGACCAGGAGCGCTGAGCCGGCACCATCTGTCCTGGCTGGATGCCCATTTTAGCCCGGCAAATGCGAGGAGCTGGAATAGAGCGCACCGGGCTATGTATGCGAACTGAAGACACCGTGCGCATCACTGCGTAACACGGTGTCTGACCAGTCACATGCTCCCCACGGTAAGCACGAGGAGTTGGCTCAGGTCTCCAACCTGACTCAGCCAATCTCCCCGTGTGTTAGGCGGCCGCCTCTCGTGCTTGTCTCGTTGGTACAGCTCTTCGTAATATCGCCATTCCGCTTTCGCTGCCTCTATCTCCTCCTTAGTCCTGCTCCATCCAGAATCAGAAGCTGCTTGGTCCTTTGTTGGTGGGATCTTCTGTCACGTTCGTTAGGATCGGACCAAGGCGCAGCGTGGTATGTGTACATTCTTATTTATTTAAAGAATGAACACTGAACAAATTAATAAAATATCAAAACAAAATGTGAAGCTATACAAATGAGTGCTGACAGGCAACTACATATAGACAAGATCCCACAAACACCAAAGGGAAATGGCTACCTAAATATGATCCCCAATCAGAGACAACGATAAACAGCTGCCTCTGATTGAGAACCATATCAGGCCAACATAGAAATACAAAAACCCCTAACCTACAACAACCCTAGACGTTCAAAAACCCTAGACAATAAAAAAAAAACTAGCGTACCCACCCTAGTCACACCCTGACCTAACCAAAATATAAAGAAAACAGAGATATCTAAGGTCTTATTAATAACGTATTATGTGACTTGTGAAGCACATTTTTTTTACTCCTGAATGTATTTAGGCTTGCCATAACTAAGGGGTTGAATACTTATTGAATCAAGACATTTTAAGCTTTTCATTTTTAATTAATTTGTAACCATTTTTCTAAAAGAATAATTCCACTTTTGACATTAATTGGTATTGTGTGTAGGCCAGTGACATAAAATCGAAATCGAATCAATTTTAATTTCAGGCTGTAACTCCATAAAATGTGGGAAAAGGCAAAGGGTATGAATACTTTCAGACAGGACTAATATATATATATATATATATATATATATATATATATATATATATATATATATATATATATGGAGTGGAGCTATGTCTTGATCTAGTTAAACAGGAAGTAGAATCTGAAACATGGCAAATCAAATCAGGACACCAACAACAATCTGTCCACATTGCAGATCATAATGCAAGCCGGCTCAGTTTGTAAAACATGTATATTTTGCACTCTGAAACCCTGCAATGTACAGGTGAGATGAAACCTGTCTAAACCGTTGTCCTTGTTAAATATTGTGCAATGCATCACTTGATGTGACGCACATGAATATCAATTGTTCTTGCCGGGACTGTAATTACTTCATCGTTAGCCTTCTGGCCACGACAACTATGTAATGGAGGAGGGTCAGTGAACCAGTCAAGAGATGAGACTTGGGTAATTAGCTCGCCAAGCTGAAGGCAAGACTTTAGTTCAAAGGGTTAACACAGTACTGTGATGGGTCTTGCATGAGGACTGGGTGCAACGCTGTCGGTCACATAGTGACAAGCTCAAGGCTTTACATACAGAACAGAATTCAGTCAACTGAACTCCAAGGCCTGGGTTAAGTGTTGCAATATACAATATATGAGAAAAATAGATTTATTGTAAGAAAACGAAAGTGAAAAATAGATGAAAGGTAACAGAAGACATGAAGGTCATGTGTTGCAGTATAATTCCATTTGCTGTTATGTGGTCTGGCTGCCCGTAAGAGCGAAAAAGGGTGCTGTGTCTTTTGTTGCCGTAGGAACAAGTCAGGTAGAGCTGTGCCATCAAACATAAAGAAACTGAGAGAATTTGAAAAGAAACGTTGTTTCTACATCGCTGAGTCTTACAGAAAAACTTTAAATTATAAACCATAACATCAAGCAATCCAAACACAGAACACATTTCTTCAATTTCAAGAACTGAATTGGATGCATTCTGCACCTTCAGGGCTTTGACGTGGTACAAAGCAACCCGTGAAGCAAACAACATTCTAGTGAAGAAGAGTGTCCTTTCATGACAATTAAAGAATTACCCCATGCATGCAAGACAAGACGTATCTAACACCTTTACAAACAACTCACAAAGTGACATCAGCTAAACAAAAGGAAGGCATTTTGCTTGAAGCTACTTGTATTTAATTGACCTGACTAATGACTAGATAATCAAAATAACAACTCTGCCCTGACAATTAACCCGTTTGTTTAATGCGTCGTTAGAATTTTCATCAGCTGTCTTGTTCTCAGTTTCAAAGTCAAACTGACAGGTAAGGTTCATAGACACAGAACATGGCATGGAACTACAACATCTACACACGAAAATGGTTCCAAGTCCGGAGTTGTTTGCCTTTTTTTTTGCGTGAAAATCAATCAATCAATCAAACGGCTGAGATAATGCATTGTGGGGAAATGTGTTAAGAAAAACGACATGCGGTAGGGTTAGACTTACGTTTGCAGACGTTATCTTGCTGAGAAGACAACCCTCCTGTAATAACACATGGTGGGGAGAAGAAGAAGAAAAATGTGTTATTGTATACTGTCCATGATTGCACTGCATTCAACCACAGTATTGATTTGATCTGTAATTAAAGAGTCAAGCCTTAAAGATGGTTCATATGGAATGTCATCTTCAGGGACACAATTGATGCGAAATATTATTTTGCCTGGTTGCTGTGATGTTAAACGCTTCGATAAATGTTTATGATGTAAGCAGGTCAAAGTTCATCCATACGCTCAAAGATGGCTTTCTGTTTCAGATAGAACGGAGACTTCAGATCTGTATTGATTTCTCAGGGAGAGAGCGAATGCTGCTGTAAGTCGTTGTTTGTTGTTACTATACTGCTCAGTTAGAAAATACACCCTCGTAAGAAAACGTAACGTATGTTCAATGCAGAACCTGACATCACACGACAAGACCGTTATAACTGACACTGATAAAGATGTGTCGGCATGTCAGCGGTGAAAGAACACCGAATATCAAACGAAGCATCAAAAATGAACAATAAACAGTGTCAAGCTTCTAAATTGGGAACAAAGAGGCCCACAAGACTGCAGGATATAGTCTCTTGTCCCAGGGGACCAGATAATAGCTTAGAGAGAGAGAGAGAGAGAGAGAGAGAGAGAGAGATAACAGTATTTAATTTTTTTTATCACCAATGTTGTTTTCTTTGTGCTGTGTATAATAATGTGACCACGTGACTGAGGAAGATCTGTGGGTGAAGGGAAACATTGATGATGTCGACAAGCTGAGAGGGTTACTGACTGAGGAAGATCTGAGACTGAAGGGAAACATTGATGATGTCGACAAGCTGAGAGGGTTACTGACTGAGGAAGATCTGAGGGTGAAGGGAAACATTGATGATGTCGACGAGCTGAGAGGGTTACTGACTGAGGTCTGAGGTTGAATGGGAAACAGTGATGATGTCGACAAGCTGAGAAGGGTTACTGACTGAGGTCAGAGGTTGAATGGGAAACATTGAAAGAGAAAGACAAGCTGAGACGGTTACTGACTGAGGTGAAATGATGAACAAAAAGTACATTATCAACACATCAAGAAATCCCCCCCACTAATGTGAAATGATGAACGGGAACTATGAAGTGAGTATATTCATACAGAAAGTACAATAATGTGTCAACAAATCAAGAGATCACACTTTGTTCACTGAAGGACAGTGGAGCTGTGAGTGTGTACAGTCTGTGTTTGATACGTGTTGTGAATGTGATACAACAGTAACAGAACCTAGTGCACGCTACAGTACAAACACAATATCCCTGACATAGAAGCATGTGTCTTGTTAGGTCACAAATAAGTGGCGCAATGTAGCAACGAGCTAAGAAGCAAGCACTGTCTATTACAGTTTAGATGATACTGGTGAAAACTTCATGCCAACCTATGCATTTCCTATAGCCTATGCAAAAAAAATAAAGAATTTGCAGGAGAACGATGAGAATGCTTGGGTCAAGTTCAACTGTGTTATTGTCTCACAGCAGTGAAAAATAGAGCAACCTGTTAACATTCATAAATGCGACTGAGCCTGTGGTCTGGCTAGCCAGAGGACCATATGTGTGTGCAGCCCAGTAATGGAAAATGTCAATAAGCCGTCGGAAGACTGCCAGCATCCCAAACGACACCCTATTCCCTAAATATATTGCACTACATTGTACCAGGACCCATAAGGCAGTGTGCACTATATAAGGAATAGGGGACCATTTGCGACTCAGTCACACTTTTCTGAGGTTAGCAGATTGGATGCGTTGGAGGATGGGTATAAATAGTGTTATCCTTTAGGGTATAGAGGTAAATGGGATAGAAGTTCAAAATGTCTTTTTAAGATGATTGCCCCGTAAATTATTAAGTTGTTAATGAGGGTGAACGCTGCCAAGTGACAATCCTTCCCCAGGCAGAGTAAGAAAAGAGTAATCAACCCAAATTAATTAGCCAATAACTGGTCAAACCATGAAAGGAACTGTGTTAGTATTATGTTGGACGAAATGTGTTGTAGATCAGACGTTTGATTGATCTGAACTGCCTGTTTATTTGAATCATGTCTGTGAGTATAACAGAAATTATGTAGCAGGCTAAACCCAGAGGACTAACTGTTCAGAATTTTTTTTGTTCTTCCTCTCTCTGTTCCCTGAGTTGTTATTGCCAAGGGATATTTCTTAGGAACCTGTTTTCAGTTCCTACCGCTTCCACTGGATGTCACCAGTCTTTGGAATTTGGTTGAGGTTATTCCTTTGTGCAGTGAAGAAGTAGGCCAACTAGGAACTGGGTAACACTGTTGAGAGTTTCGCAAGACGTGAAAAGTATCACTGGTTTGTTTTCATTCCTGTATTGAACACAGAAAGACCCGTCTACAATTTGATCGATTATTTAACGTTTAAAAATAACTAAAGTTGTATTACAAAAGTAGATTGAAATATTTTGGCAAAGTTTATAGGCAACTTTTGAGATATTTTGTAGTGACGTTGCGTTTTTTGTAAGCTGTTTTTTTCTGGATCAAACGCGCTTTATAAATGGACATTTTGGATATATATGGATGGAATTAATCGAACAAAAGGACCAATTGTGATGTTTATGGGACATATTGGAGTGCCAACAAAAGAAGCTCGTCAAAGGTAAGGAATGTTTTATATTTTATTTCTGTGTTTTGTGTAGCGCCTGCAGGGTTGAAATATGCTAACCCCTTTGTTTACTGCTAGTGCTATCATCAGATAATAGCTTCTTATGCTTTTGCCGAAAAGCATTTTAAAAATCTGACATGTTGGCTGGATTCACAGCGAGTGTAGCTTTAATTGAGTATCTTACATGTGTGATTTAATGAAAGTTTGAATTTTATTGTATTTTATTTGAATCTGGCGCTCTGCATTTTCCCTGGCAAATGGCCAGTTGAGACATTTGCGTCCCGCCTATCCCAAAGAAGATAATTATAGGACATCTAAAGCTAGTCTGATTACCTCATTCTAGTCTAACATTAGGTAGCTAGATCAGTTTAACTGGATCCCCTCAGAGTATTAGTGGGCTGTAGTTGGTCCTCTTAGTTAGCGTTAATATTATCTTGCCATTGAGACCTGATTAAAAACATTTTTTTATATATTTAATGCGTCAAACGTGAAGACAAAGTTAGGAGCTGAAATTTTGTACTCGTCAACGTTGTTTGAAGAGGCGCTTTATTTACATTGTTAACCGAACGTATTGATCAAACAGTTATGGTACATTCCTTTGGTACTATGTTCTATTCAACATTTCACGATGTAAATAGCTTTGCGATACAGACCTCACCAACCAATTAAATGTGTGATAACGCAACACAGTTGAACAGAGAAAGTTCTTAAAAAGATGACCTTAAAGTAACCTTAGTTTCTAGCCCATGTTTATTGTATATCGCAGTTTACAGGAGAGAATAATGTGTGATCCATCTCTGTAGTGCTGGGTCGCTGACCCTCTCCTCTCCATCTATAAGCCTCTCCAGACCACTGGTTTCCAAGCACCCACAGCCATGCCTGGCACAGAGATGGAGATAAGTGCATGTGATGCTTACCCACATCAAAGCGGTGGAAGAGTGTCTTAGCGAGCGAAGGCAGTGGGGCTCGAACCGTGGCTTTGATCATTCTCAGCTTTCGGATAATTAAAATATTGGATAAATAATTGATTAAAAAAACCAGAGCTCATTGTGCTGTTCTGCATCTAGATCCCAATTTATTCCAACCTTGACACTCGTCTTGTCTTTCGTTTTATATCAACAAGTGTGTGGGTACAACTCGGAGAGGTACACGGATGAATTGTGCCTCTCCATTCAGCTTCACTAAATAATACATAAAACATAATGATTGACATCACTTACAGTCTGTAGATTTAATACGAACAACAAGAAGCACTTTCGCTGCTGCAGAAATTGTTCTTGCGCTATCCACAGTGCTTTTGGAACGTATTCAGACACCTTGCCTTTTTCTAAATGTTGTTGTTACAGCCTTATTCAAAAATGGATCAAGTAAAACAAATTCCTCATCAACCTACACACAATACCCCATAATGGTAAAGCGAATCCAGGTTTATAGAACGTTGTTAGAAAGTTTTGCACATTTATTAAAACTAAAAACTGAAAAAAACTAAATTACATAAATATTCAGACCCTTTGCTACGAGAATCGAAAATGAGCTCAGGTGCAACCTGTTTCCAGTGATCATCCCTGAGATTTTATCTAAAACTTGATTGGAGTCCACCTGTGGTAAGTTCAATTGATTGGACATGATTTGGAAGGGCACACACAAGTCTAAATAAGGTTCCACAGTTGACAGTGCATGGTCAGAGCAAAAATCAAGCCAAGAGGTCAAAGGAATTGTCCGTAGAGCTCAGAGACAGGATTGTGTCAAGACACAGATCTGGGGAAGGGTACCAAAATATGTCTGCATCATTGAAGGTCCCCAAGAACACAGTGACCTCAATCATTCTTAAATGGAACAAGTTTGGAACCACCAAGACTTCTCCTAGAGTTGGCCGCCTGGCAAAACTGAGCAATCGCGGGAGAAGGGCCTTGGTCAGGGAGGTGACCAAGAACCTGATGGCTCCAGAGTTCCTCTGTGGATTTGGGAGAACCTTCCAGAAGGACAACCATCTCTGCAGCCCTTCACCAATCAGTGCTTTGTGGTAGAGTGGCCAGACAGAAGCCACTCCTCAGAAAAAGGTACATGACAGCCCATTTGGAGTTTACCTAAAGGCACCTAAAGGACTCTCAGACCATGAGAAACAAGATGCTGGTCTGATTAAAGCAAAATTTTGGCCTGAATGCCAAGCGTCATGTCCGGAGGAAACCTGGCACCATCCCTACGGTGAAGCATGGTAGTGGCAGCATCATGCTGTGGAGATGTTTTTCAGCGGCAGGGGACTGGGAGACTAGTCAGTATCGAGGGAAAGATGAACGGAACAAAGAACCTTGATGAAAACTGCTCCAGAATGCTCAGGACCTCAGACTGGGACTAAGGTTCACCTTCCAACAGAACAACGACCCTACGCAAACAGCCAAGCCGACTAAGGAGTGGCTTCAGGACAAGTCTCTGAATGTCCATGAGGGGCCCAGCCAGAGCCCGGACATGAACCCAATTGAACATCTCTGCTGCCCATCCGACCTGACTGAGCTTGAGAGGATCTGTAGAGAAGAATGGGAGAAATTCCCCAAGTACAGGTGTGCCAAGCTTGTAGCGTCGTACCCAAGAAGACTCTACACTGTTATCGCTGCTAAAGGTGCTTCAACAAAGTACTGAGTAAAGAGTCTGAATACTTAGGTAAATTTGTTATTTCAGTGTTTAATTTTGTTTTAAATTACACAAATTTTCATCATTATGGGGTACTGAGTGTAGATGTTTGAGGGGAAAAAACAATTGAATCCATTTTAGAATAAGGCTGTAACGTAACAAAATGTTGAAAAAGTTAAGAGGTCTGAACTCTTTCAGAATGTACTGTAAAAAGACATGGTTATAAACCTCTTTCTCCCTTCATGATGTGGCTATAATCCTCTTTCTCCTTTCATGATAGTTTATAACCCTCTTTCTCCCTTCATGATGTGGCTATAACCCTCTTTCTCCCTTGATGATAGTTTATAACCCTCTTTCTCCCTTCATGATGTGGTTATAACCCTCTTTCTCCCTTCATGATGTGGCTATAACCCTCTTTCTCCCTTCATGATGTGGTTATAATCCTCTTTCTCCCTTCATGATGTGGTTATAACCCTCTTTCTTCCTTCATCATGTGGTTATAACCCTCTTTTTCCCTTCATCATGTGGTTATAACCCTCTTTGTCCCTTCGTGATAGTTTATAACCCTCTTTCTCCCTTCATGATGTGGTTATAACCCTCTTTCTCCCTTCATGATGTGACTATAAGCCTCTTTCTCCCTTCATGATGTGGTTATAACCCTCTTTCTCCTTTCAAGATGTGGTTATAACCCGCTTTCTCCCTTCATGATGTGGCTATTACCCTCTTTCTCCCTTCATGATGTGGTTATAACCCTCTTTTTCCCTTCATGATAGTTTATAACCCTCTTTCTCGTTTCATGATGAGGTTATAACCCTCTTTCTCCCTTCATGATGTGGTTATAACCCTCTTTCTCCCTTCATGATAGTTTATAACCCTCTTTCTCCCTTCATGATGTGGTTATAACCCTATTTCTCCCTGCATGATAGTTTATAACCCTCTTTCTCCCTTCATGATGTGGTTATAACCCTCTTTCTCCCTTCATGATAGTTTATAACCCTCTTTCTTGCTTCATGATGTGGTTATAAACCTCTTTCTCCCTTCATGATATTTTATAACCCTCTTTCTCCCTTCATGGTGTGGTTATAACCTTCTTTCTGCCTTCATGATAGTTTATAACCCTCTTTCTCCCTTCATTATGTGGTTTTAACCCTCTTTTTCCCTTCATGATAGTTTATAACCTTCTTTCTCCCTTTAAGATGTGGTTATAACCCTCTTTCTCCCTTCATGACGTGGTTATAACCCTCTTTCTCCCTTTGTGATGTGGTTATAACCCTCTTTCTCCCTTCATGATAGTTTATAACCCTCTTTCTCCCTTCATGATGTGGTTATAACCCTCTTTCTCCCTTCATGATGTGGTTATAACCCTCTTTATCCCTTCATGATGTGGTTATAATCCTCTTTCTCCCTTCATGATAGTTTATAACCCTCTTTCTCTTTTCATGATGTGGTTATAACCGTCTTTCTCCCTTCATGTTAGTTTATAAGTCTCTTTCTCACTTCATGATGTGGTTATAACCCTATTTCTCCCTTCATGATGTGGTTATAACCCTCTTTCTCCCTTCCTGATAGTTCATAACCCTCTTTCTCCTTTCATGATGTGGATATAACCCTCGTTCTCCCTTCAGGATAGTTCATAACCCTCTTTCTCCGTTCAAGATATGGTTATAACCCTCTTTCTCCCTCCATGATGTGGCTATAACCCTCTTTCTCCCTTCATGATGTGGTTATAATCCTCTTTCTCCCTTCATGATGTGGTTCTAACCCCCTTTCTAACTTCATGATGTGGTTATAACCCTCTTTCTTCCTTCATCATGTGGTTATAACCCTCTTTTTCCCTTCATCATGTGGTTATAACCCTCTTTCTCCCTTCGTGATAGTTTATAACCCTCTTTATCCCTTCATGATGTGGTTATAACCCTCTTTCTCCATTCATGATAGTTTATAACCCTCTTTCTCTCTTCATGATGTGGTAATAACCCTCTTTCTCCCTTCATGATAGTTTATAACCCTCATCTCTCTTCATGATGTGGTTATAACCCTCTTTCTCCCTTCATGATTATTTATAACCCTCTTTCTCCATTCAAGATGTGGTTATAACCCTCTTTCCCCCTTCAATATGTGGTTATAACCCTCTTTCTCCCTTCATGATGTGGTTATAACCCTCTTTCTCCCTTCATGATGTGGTTATAACCCTCTTTCTCCCTTCATGATAGTTTATAACCCTCTTTCTCCAATCATGATAGTTTATAACCCTCTTTATCCCTTCATGATGTGGTTATAACCCTCTTTCTCCATTCATGATAGTTTATAACCCTCTTTCTCTCTTCATGATGTGGTAATAACCCTCTTTCTCCCTTCATGATAGTTTATAACCCTCATCTCTCTTCATGATGTGGTTATAACCCTCTTTCTCCCTTCATGATTACATATAACCCTCTTTCTCCCTTCATGATGTGGTTATAACCCTCTTTATCCCTTCGTGATGTGGTTATAACCCTCTTTCTCCCTTCATGATAGTTATAACCCTCTTTCTCTTTTCATGATGTGGTTATAACCCTCTTTCTCCCTTTATGATAATTTTTACGTCTTTTTCTCGCTTCATGATGTGGTTATAACCCTCGTTCTCCATTCATGATGTGGTTATAACCCTCTTTCTCCCTTCCTGATAGTTCATAACCCTCTTTCTCCCTTCATGATGTGGTTATAACCCTCGTTCTCCCTTCAGGATAGTTCATAACCCTCTTTCTCCGTTCAAGATGTGGTTATAATTCTCTTTCTCCCTCCATGATGTGGCTATAACCCTCTTTCTCCCTTCATGATGTGGTTATAATCCTCTTTCTCCCTTCATGATGTGGTTCTAACCCCCTTTCTCCCTTCATGATGTGGTTATAACCCTCTTTCTTCCTTCATCATGTGGTTATAACCCTCTTTCTCCCTTCATGATAGTTTATAACCCTCTTTCTCCCTTCATTATAGTTTATAACCCTCTTTCTCCCTTTATCATGTGGTTATAACCCTCTTTCTCCCTTCATGATAGTTTATAACCCTCTTTCTCCCTTGATGATATGGTAATAACCTCTTTCTCCTTTGACGATATGTTGGAGAAAATGCTTTCTAGCGTCAACATTCCAACTTCAAATAACTTTGCTATTCTTACCACATGAATAGAAACCATACATGACCACGTTATTATTTGTAGCAGAAGTTTAGACCTGAAACAGACACGTACAGTACCAGTCAAATGTTTGGACACACTTACTCATTCAAGGGCTTTATTTTATTTTTGACTATTTTCTACATTATTATTTGTAGCAGCAGTTTTAACCCCAAACAGACACTTCCATTCACCACACAGTACCTTCTAACACAAAACACATGCAATTTATTAGCTAACATTATCTAATGTTTGCAAACTATTTTCCTTGTTTTTTTATTTTTTTATTTTATTTCACCTTTATTTAACCAGGTAGGTTAGTTGAGAACACCTTTATTTAACCAGGTAGGCTAGTTGAGAACACCTTTATTTAACCAGGTAGGCTAGTTGAGAACACTTTTATTTAACCAGGTAGGCTAGTTGAGAACAAGTTCTCATTTACAACTGCGACCTGGCCAAGATAAAGCGTAGCAATTCGACACATACAACAACACAGAGTTACACATGGAATAAACAAAACATACAGTCAATAATACAGTATATCAAAATAAAACGAAAAGTCTATATACAGTGAGTGCAAATGAGGTAAGCTAAGGAAATAAATAGGCCATGGTGACGAAGTAATTACAAATTAGCAATTAAACACTGGAATTGTAGATCGGCAGAAGATGAATGTACAAGTTGTTGAAACGCACCTTCAGTTTAATTTTACTTCCTGTCTTGTGTCTGCATGTCTTTCTTTATAGGAAGTCTCTCTATGTACCTGTATACCTGAGAATGGAAATTGCACACGCCATGATTTTCCCACAGTGTTGTTGAGCAATCCTTGCTACCTACTGTGTGGTGTGGGTTTGTCAATTTGTTTGCGGTGCACTGAGTACTGTACTGTGGTTGTTTTACTAGCCAACCCACCCTCTGTCTGTGGTTGTTCTACTAGCCAACCCACCTCCTGTCTGTGGTTGTTCTACTAGCCAACCCACCTCCTGTCTGTGGTTGTGTTACTAGCCAACCCACCTCCTGTCTGTGGTTGTTTTACTAGCCAACCCACCTCCTGTCTGTGGTTGTTCTACTAGCCAACCCACCCTCTGTCTGTGGTTGTTTTACTAGCCAACCCACCTCCTGTCTGTGGTTGTTTTACTAGCCAACCCACCTCCTGTCTGTGGTTGTTCTACTAGCCAACCCACCTCCTGTCTGTGGTTGTTTTAATAGCCAACCCACCTCCTGTCTGTGGTTGTTTTACTAGCCAACCCACCTCCTGTCTGTGGTTGTTCTACTAGCCAACCCACCCTCCCTCTGTGGTTGTTTTACTAGCCAACCCACCTCCTGTCTGTGGTTGTTCTACTAGCCAACCCACCCTCTGTCTGTGGTTGTTTTACTAGCCAACCCACCTCCTGTCTGTGGTTGTTTTACTAGCCAACCCACCTCCTGTCTGTGGTTGTTCTACTAGCCAACCCACCCTCTGTCTGTGGTTGTTTTACTAGCCAACCCACCTCCTGTCTGTGGTTGTTTTACTAGCCAACCCACCTCCTGTCTGTGGTTGTTCTACTAGCCAACCCACCTCCTGTCTGTGTTTGTTCTACTAGCCAACCCACCTCCTGTCTGTGGTTGTTCTACTAGCCAACCCACCCTCTGTATGTGGTTGTTTTACCAGCCAACCCACCTCCTGTCTGTGGTTGTTTTACCAGCCAACCCACCTCCTGTCTGTGGTTGTGTTACCAGCCAACCCACCCTCTGTCTGTGGTTGTTTTACCAGCCAACCCACCTCCTGTCTGTGGTTGTTCTACTAGCCAACCCACCTCCTGTCTGTGGTTGTTTTACTAGCCAACCCACCCTCTGTCTGTGGTTGTGTTACCAGCCAACCCACCTCCTATCTGTGGTTGTGTTACCAGCCAACCCACCCTCTGTCTGTGGTTGTTTTACTAGCCAACCCACCTCCTGTCTGTGGTTGTTTTACTAGCCAACCCACCTCCTGTCTGTGGTTGTTTTACTAGCCAACCCACCTCCTGTCTGTGGTTGTGTTACCAGCTAACCCACCTCCTGTCTGTGGTTGTTCTACTAGCCAACCCACCTCCTGTCTGTGGTTGTTCTACTAGCCAACCCACCTCCTGTCTGTGGTTGTACTACTAGCCAACCCACCTCCTGTCTGTGGTTGTTTTACTAGCCAACCCACCTCCTGTCTGTGGTTGTTCTACTAGCCAACCCACCTCCTGTCTGTGGTTGTTTTATTAGCCAACCCACCTCCTGTCTGTGGTTGTGTTACCAGCTAACCCACCCTCTGTCTGTTCATCCCGTTCCTTGCAGAGGTCAGAGGAGTCAGAGATGCCCTGGAATGTTTGTTATGAGTGAGAAACATTGACGGACGCCCACGGGCCCCTGGGGACTACTTGTATCATGTATCCTTCAGCTGGTCAACTTTCCCAAGCATCTGTACACTGCAGGATCATATCAAAGAGGATCACAAGCGTGGCAGAGCTGAAGGATAAAGGATTGACAGTTTGAAGGTTTTCACAGGCTGAAAGGCTCACTGTCTGTCTAGGGTAGTGAGTGACGATCTGAACCCGTAGTTTTCTAATGAACATAGAGTAGATTGGGAGAATGATATGAAATTTAGTGTATGATGCTATACATTAAAGTGTCAGTCGAGTCCTCGAAACCTTGACTCTGAGGCCTTTGTAATTCTTAATGGTTTAACACTAATGAGATCTGGGTGCTCCCTCCCTCCCTTCATTCACTGCAGTCAGTCTGCTCACTTCACACTTTATTTCACAGTGTAAATAACTTTAAAGACACAGAGAGAGAGAGAGGGAGAGAGAGAGAGAGAGAGAGAGAGAGAGAGAGAGAGAGAGAGAGAGAGAGAGATATAGAGAGAGAGAGAGAGAGCAGAGAGAGAGAGAGAGAGCAGAGAGAGCTCATCTTGGCTGAGCTGCCAAAGCAACCCCACTCATTCTGTTCATATTACTTCAGTCATGACCGGAGGATCTCAGAGGTGAGTAGCGAGTGGTGAGAACAGTTATAGTCAACTGCTGTTCAACTGTGTGAATTCTGTGAAATGACGGTTAAAACCGAGCTGTCATGACAGCTCAGTACTCCAGTGGGGTCGTGGACTTCCTCTTCCTAGAGACGCTTTTCAGTTGCCTGTGTTTATTAACGCAGGATAGGAGACACCTCTCTCACAGCTCGGTCTGCACTGTCAGCATCACGTACTGTGTGTACAGGCCTACTCCCATCTCCCTAACATTATGAATATGAACCAGACAATGGTATTTCTCTCAAACATGGTTCAAGTGTGCATTCCTCACCATAACTTACATTTCTTGCAAACTTGAGATTATAGGAGATCAGTCTGTTTTTAAATTCCAAAACAATACATCTCCTAAAATGTAAATAAAATATGGCTAACAAACATTTCACCGTTTTACCGTTCACTTCTTAATTGGGGTTTTATTCTTCAAAGCTTAATGACCTATAGATAGTTATTCAAGATCTCTTCATGCGACACGGGTTAGGAGGTGTGAATTCCACCAGTGTGAGTTATACAGCGTTGTGTAAAAGGGGTTGTAGTTTCCCTTAATACAATTACACAAAGCAATATTGTCGCCACCGTGTTCAAAACCTATTTTGATTTACAAGTGGACATGTTGCCTTGTCATCAGCTTCTTCTTCTTATTATTATTATTATTAAGTGGTGTGTGTTTCCCCTGAACAATCCCCGTCTCTCACAGCAGCCAGCCGCCCAGTAGCACTCTGAGAGAGAGAGAGAGAGAGAGAGAGAGAGAGAGAGAGACAGAGAGAGACAGAGAGAGAGACAGAGAGAGAGAGAGAGAGAGAGGGAGAGAGGGAGAGAGAGAGAGAGAGAGAGAGAGAGAGAGAGAGAGAGGGAGGGGGTGAGTGAGAGAGAGACAGAGAGAGAGTGACAAAGAGAGAGACAAGAGAGAGAGAGAGACAGAGAGAGACAGAGAGAGAGAGAGAGAGAGAGAGAGGGAGGGGGTGAGTGAGAGAGAGAGAGAGAGAGAGAGAGAGAGAGAGAGAGAGAGAGAGAGTGAGTGTGAGAGCGTGTGAGAGAGAGTGACAAAGAGAGAGTGACAAAGAGAGAGACAAGAGAGAGAGAGAACTACATATTGATCCTCCCCAGTACCAGCGGCTAGCCCCTCCTGATTTCATTAGGCTGCCTGGTGTTAATTACTCCACACTCTAACCTTTCCCTGTTTCATTTGGACCGACAAATTGGCTGAATTAAAGAAGAGGCCTACGTCCCAAATGGCACCCTACTCCCCATATAGTGCACTACTGTCAAAAGTAGTCCACTATATAGTGAATAGGGTGCTATTTTGAACGCAATTGAGGTGAGAATAAAAGGCAGAATAGCTTGACGGTGTTCATTGGATCCCTGAGCTGCCCAGCACCGCGGTGTCAAACTCCCAAGCGGCATCATAATTAAAAAAGTTCATCAATGTTCTTCTCTGCTCATCAAATTATGCTGGAGAAGGAGGCTATGAGATAATAGTTCTGGGAAGGAGGACGACTCATTTAGGACATCATCTCACTGGTCTGATCTGGTTTGTTGTCTAGGGAGTTACAACAGTTACGTATGTGTGTTTATATGCATATTCAATTGGCTTTTACTAATTCAATCATCTTTATTCATTTATTTTCTGTCTATTCTCTTCTTGGGACTAACACCGTGATATCAGAGTCTCAAAGGGCTGTTGAACTTGAAGTACTGGTTCAAGAACTTAAAGGACTGGTTCCAGAACTTAAAGGAATGTAAAGGACTGGTTCCAGAACTTAAAGGAATGTAAAGGACTGGTTCCAGGACTTAAAGGAATGTAAAGGACTGGTTCCAGAACTTAAAGGAATGGTTCAAGAACTTAAAGGACTGGTTCCAGAACTTAAAGGAATGTAAAGGACTGGTTCCAGAACTTAAAGGAATGTAAAGGACTGGTTCCAGGACTTAAAGGAATGTAAAGGACTGGTTCCAGAACTTAAAGGAATGGTTCCAGAACTTAAAGGAATGTAAAGGACTGGTTCCAGAACTTAAAGGAATGGTTCCAGAACTTAAAGGAATGGTTCCAGAACTTAAAGGAATGGTTCCAGAACTTAAAGGAATGTAAAGGAATGGTTCCAGAACTTAAAGGAATGTAAAGGAATGGTTCCAGAACTTAAAGGAATGTAAAGGAATGGTTCCAGAACTTAAAGGAATGGTTCCAGAACTTAAAGGAATGGTTCCAGAACTTAAAGGAATGTAAAGGAATGGTTCCAGAACTTAAAGGAATGTAAAGGAATGGTTCCAGAACTTAAAGGAATGGTTCCAGAACTTAAAGGAATGGTTCCAGAACTTAAAGGAATGGTTCCAGAACTTAAAGGAATGTAAAGGAATGGTTCCAGAACTTAAAGGAATGTAAAGGAATGGTTCCAGAACTTAAAGGAATGTAAAGGAATGTTCCAGAACTTAAAGGAATGTAAAGGAATGGTTCCAGAACGTAAAGGAACTTAAAGGAATGGTTCCAGAACTTAAAGGAATGTAAAGGAATGGTTCCAGAACTTAAAGGAATGTAAAGGAATGGTTCCAGAACTTAAAGGAATGTAAAGGAATGGTTCCAGAACTTAAAGGAATGGTTCCAGAACTTAAAGGAATGTAAAGGAATGGTTCCAGAACTTAAAGGAATGTAAAGGAATGGTTCCAGAACTTAAAGGAATGTAAAGGAATGGTTCCAGAACTTAAAGGAATGGTTCCAGAACTTAAAGGAATGTAAAGGAATGGTTCCAGAACTTAAAGGAATGTAAAGGACTGGTTCCAGAACTTAAAGGAATGTAAAGGAATGGTTCCAGAACTTAAAGGAATGTAAAGGAATGGTTCCAGAACTTAAAGGAATGGTTCCAGAACTTAAAGGAATGTAAAGGAATGGTTCCAGAACTTAAAGGAATGTAAAGGAATGGTTCCAGAACTTAAAGGAATGTAAAGGAATGGTTCCAGAACTTAAAGGAATGGTTCAATAACTTTTTGGGATAGGGGGCAGCATTACAAATAACTATTATCACATCAAATATAGGATGTCTGGAATGGCCGTTAACAGTGACGATACACAAATGAACAACTCCTCTATCAATGTACACATCTAATTATTTTAAATTATTTGGAGAAAAACTAAAAACGGAGTCAAATTTCCCCTCCATCCTTATCCCCTCCATCTTTATCCCCTCCATCCTTATCCCCTCCATCCTTATCCCTCCATCCTTTACCCCTCCATCCTTATCCAGTCCATCCTTATCCCCTTCATCCTTATCCCCTCCATCCTTATCCCCTCCTTCCTTTTCCCCTCCATCCTTATCCCCTCCATCCTTATCCCCTTCATCCTTTACCCCTCCATCCTTATCCCCTCCATCCTTATCCCCTCCATCCTTATCCCCTCCATCCTTTACCCCTCCATCCTTATCCCCTCCATCCTTTACCCCTCCATCCTTATCCCCTCCATCCTTATCCCCTCCATCCTTTTCCCCTCCATCCTTATCCAGTCCATCCTTATCCCCTCCATCCTTATCCCCTCCATCCTTTACCCCTCCATCCTTATCCCCTCCATCCTTATCCTCTCCATCCTTTACCCCTCCATCCTTTACCCCTCCATCCTTATCCCCTCCATCCTTATCCCCTCCATCCTTATCCCCTCCATCCTTTACCCCTCCATCCTTATCCAGTCCATCCTTATCCCCTTCATCCTTTACCCCTCCATCCTTTTCCCCTCCATCCTTTTCCCCTCCATCCTTATCCCCTCCATCCTTATCCCCTCTATCCTTTACCCCTCCATCCTTATCCCCTCCATCCTTATCCCCTCCATCCTTTTCCCCTTTATCCTTATCCCCTCCATCCTTATCCCCTCCATCCTTTTCCCCTCCATCCTTATCCCCTCCATCCTTATCCCCTCTATCCTTTACCCCTCCATCCTTATCCCCTCCATCCTTATCCCCTCCATCCTTATCCCCTCTATCCTTTACCCCTCCATCCTTATCCCCTCCATCCTTATCCCCTCCATCCTTATCCCCTCCATCCTTATCCCCTCCATCCTTTACCCCTCCATCCTTATCCAGTCCATCCTTATCCCCTTCATCCTTTACCCCTCCATCCTTTTCCCCTCCATCCTTTTCCCCTCCATCCTTATCCCCTCCATCCTTATCCCCTCTATCCTTTACCCCTCCATCCTTATCTCCTCCATCCTTATCCCCTCCATCCTTTTCCCCTTTATCCTTATCCCCTCCATCCTTATCCCCTCCATCCTTTTCCCCTCCATCCTTATCCCCTCCATCCTTATCCCCTCTATCCTTTACCCCTCCATCCTTATCCCCTCCATCCTTATCCCCTCCATCCTTATCCCCTCTATCCTTTACCCCTCCATCCTTATCCCCTCCATCCTTATCCCCTCCATCCTTATCCCCTCCATCCTTTACCCCTCCATCCTTATCCCCTCCATCCTTATCCCCTCCATCCGTATCCCCTCCATCCTTATCCCCTCCATCCTTTACCCCTCCATCCTTATCCAGTCCATCCTTATCCCCTTCATCCTTTACCCCTCCATCCTTATCCCCTCCATCCTTTACCCCTCCATCCTTATCCCCTCCATCCTTATCCCCTCTATCCTTTACCCCTCCATCCTTATCCCCTCCATCCTTATCCCCTCCATCCTTATCCCCTCTATCCTTTACCCCTCCATCCTTATCCCCTCCATCCTTATCCCCTCCATCCTTATCCCCTCCATCCTTATCCCCTCCATCCTTTACCCCTCCATCCTTATCCAGTCCATCCTTATCCCCTTCATCCTTTACCCCTCCATCCTTTTCCCCTCCATCCTTTTCCCCTCCATCCTTATCCCCTCCATCCTTATCCCCTCTATCCTTTACCCCTCCATCCTTATCCCCTCCATCCTTATCCCCTCCATCCTTTTCCCCTTTATCCTTATCCCCTCCATCCTTATCCCCTCCATCCTTTTCCCCTCCATCCTTATCCCCTCCATCCTTATCCCCTCTATCCTTTACCCCTCCATCCTTATCCCCTCCATCCTTATCCCCTCCATCCTTATCCCCTCTATCCTTTACCCCTCCATCCTTATCCCCTCCATCCTTATCCCCTCCATCCTTATCCCCTCCATCCTTTACCCCTCCATCCTTATCCCCTCCATCCTTATCCCCTCCATCCGTATCCCCTCCATCCTTATCCCCTCCATCCTTTACCCCTCCATCCTTATCCAGTCCATCCTTATCCCCTTCATCCTTTACCCCTCCATCCTTATCCCCTCCATCCTTTACCCCTCCATCCTTATCCCCTCCATCCTTTTCCCCTCCATCCTTATCCCCTCCATCCTTATCCCCTCCATCCTTATCCCCTCCATCCTTATCCCCTCCATCCTTATCCCCTCCATCCTTTACCCCTCCATCCTTATCCAGTCCATCCTTATCCCCTTCATCCTTTACCCCTCCATCCTTATCCCCTCCATCCTTATCCCCTCCATCCTTATCCCCTCCATCCTTTTCCCCTCCATCCTTATCCCCTCCATCCTTATCCCCTCCATCCTTATCCCCTCCATCCTTATCCCCTCCATCCTTATCCCCTCTATCCTTTACCCCTCCATCCTTATCCCCTCCATCCTTATCCCCACCATCCTTATCCCCTCCATCCTTATCCCCTCCATCCTTATCCCCTCCATCCTTTCCCCCCCATCAACATCCCCTCCATCCTTTCCCCCTCCATCCCAAAAGTGTAGGGTGCCACTTTTGGATAAATGGCGTGCCCAATTTCAACCTCCTGCTACTCATGCCAAGAATATAAGATATGCATATTATTAATAGATTCGGGTAGAAAACATTGACGTTTCTAAAACTGTTTGAATCATGTCTGTGAGTATAACAGAACTTATGTAGCAGGCAAAACCCAGAGGACTAACCATTCAGAATTTTTTTTTTGAGGTCACTGTCAATTCAATGAGATTTCATTGGGGAACTAGATTTCTAAGGCAATTGTTTTCAGTTCCTACCGCTTCCACTGGATGTCACCAGTCTTTGGAAATAGGTTGAGGTTATTCCTTTGTGAAATGAAGGAGTACGGCCATCTTGAATCAGGGTAACATTATGTGTACTGTTTAGGAAAGTAGCGTTAGTTTGTGATCCTCCTGTGATCCTCCTGTATTGAAAACAGATAGACCCATCTTCAATTTGATCGATTATTAACGTTTAAAAATACCTAAAGTTGTATTACAAAAGTAGTTTGAAATGTTTTGGCAAAGTTTCCAGGTAACTTTTGAGATATTTTGTAGTGACGTTGCGCATTTTGGAAGCTCTTTCTGGATCAAACGCGCCAAATAAATGGACATTTTGGATATAAATCGACGGAATTAATCGAACAAAAGGACCATTTGTGATGTTTATGGGACATATTGGAGTGCCAACAAAAGAAGCTCGTCAAAGGTAAGGCGTGATTTATATTGTATTTCTGCGTTTTGTGTGGTAACTGCGGGTTGAAATATGCTATTCTCTTTGTTTACTGTTATGCTATCATCAGATAATAGCTTCTTATGCTTTGGCCTTTTTGAAATCTGACATGTTGGCTGGAGTGTAGCTTTAATTTGGTATCTTACATGTGTGATTTAATGAAAGTTTGAATTTTATAGTATTTTATTTGCATTTGGCGCTCTGCATTTTCCCTGGCAATTGGCCAGGTGGGACATTTGCGTGCCCCCTATCCCAGAGAGGTTAAAGGAATGGTTCCAGAACTTAAAGGAATGGTTCCAGAACTTAAAGGAATGGTTCCAGAGTTAAAGGAATGGTTCCAGAACTTAAAGGAATGGTTCCAGAACTTAAAGGAATGGTTCCAGAACTTAAAGGAATGTTTTTTTTTTATATATATAGGCAAGTCAGTTTAGAACAAATTAATATCTTCAATGATGGCCTAGAAACAGTGGGTTAGCTGCCTTGTTCAGAGTCAAATTGGCAGATATTTGCCTTGTCAGCTTGGGGATGCGATCTTGCAACCTTGTGGTTGCTAGACCAAAGCTCTAAACACGAGGATACCTGCCATTCAAGAACTTAAAGGAATGGTTAAATAGTTAAATATAGGAATAATAAAGAAATATGAACCATTATATCCAATAAATGTTTAGCTATATGATAAAATCTACATGACATCTAATATGAACCAGTATACCCTATGTATGGTTAGCTATATGATAAAATCTTCATGACATCTAATATGAACCATTATATACTATGTATGGTTAGCTATATGATAATCTAGATAAATTCTAAAATTAAACCAATATATCCTATGTATGATTAGCAAAATGACAAAATCCACATGACATCTAATTCTAACGTCACAGATAGGACATTAAATAAATAAACTCATAAAATTGACTTCATAAAATCATGACCACGACGATGACGACAACGTCCTTCAACCCTTCAAAGATGTTTTCTCGACCATCACGTTAACGCCATACAGAGAATTTACAACAACTACAACCATACACCATACACCTACATAAAGCTGAATACTGTCCCATACACAATACACCTACATAAAGCTGAATACTGTCCCATACACAATACACCTACATAAAGCTGAATACTGTCCCATACACAATACACCTACATAAAGCTGAATACTGTCCCATACACAATACACCTACATAAAGCTGAATACTGTCCCATACACCATACACCCACATAAAGCTGAATAAAGTCCCATACACCATACACCTACATAAAGCTGAATAAAGTCCCATACACCATACACCCACATAAAGCTGAATACTGTCCCATACACCATACACCTACATAAAGCTGAATAAAGTCCCATACACCATACACCTACATAAAGCTGAATAAAGTCCCATACACCATACACCTACATAAAGCTGAATACTGTCCCATACACCATACACCTACGTAAAGCTGAATAAAGTCCCATACACCATACACCTACATAAAGCTGAATAAAGTCCCATACACCATACACCCACATGAAGCTAAATACTGTCCCATACACCTACATAAAGCTGAATACTGTCCCATACACCATACACCTACATAAAGCTAAATACTGTCCCATACACCACACACCTACATAAAGCTGAATACTGTCCCATATACCATACACCTACATAAAGCTAAATACTGTCCCATATACCATACACCTACATAAAGCTGAATACTGTCCCATACACCATACACCTACATAAAGCTGAATAAAGTCCCATACACCATACACCCACATAAAGCTAAATACTTTCCCATACACCTACATAAAGCTGAATACTGTCCCATACACCATACATCCACATAAAGCTGAATACTGTCCCATACACCAAACACCTACATAAAGCTGAATACTGTCCCATACACCATACACCTACATAAAGCTGAATAAAGTCCCATACACCATACACCTACATAAAGCTGAATAAAGTCCCATACACCATACACCCACATGAAGCTAAATACTGTCCCATACACCTACATAAAGCTGAATACTGTCCCATACACCATACACCTACATAAAGCTAAATACTGTCCCATACACCATACACCTACATAAAGCTAAATACTGTCCCATACACCTACATAAAGCTGAATACTGTCCCATACACCATACACCTACATAAAGCTAAATACTGTCCCATATACCATACACCTACATAAAGCTGAATACTGTCCCATACACCATACACCTACGTAAAGCTGAATAAAGTCCCATACACCTACATAAAGCTGAATACTGTCCCATACACCATACACCTACATAAAGCTAAATACTGTCCCATATACCATACACCTACGTAAAGCTGAATAAAGTCCCATACACCATACACCCACATGAAGCTAAATACTGTCCCATACACCTACATAAAGCTGAATACTGTCCCATACACCATACACCCACATAAAGCTAAATACTGTCCCATACACCTACATAAAGCTGAATACTGTCCCATACACCAAACACCTACATAAAGCTGAATACTGTCCCATACACCAAACACCTACATAAAGCTGAATACTGTCCCATACACCATACACCTACATAAAGCTGAATACTGTCCCATACACCATACACCTACATAAAGCTGAATAAAGTCCCATATATCCACATAAAGCTGAATACTGTCCCATACACCATACATCCACATAAAGCTAAATACTGTCCCATATACCATACACCTACATAAAGCTGAATACTGTCCCATACACCATACACCTACATAAAGCTGAATAAAGTCCCATACACCTACACAAAGAAAAAATACAAGTACCACTTTGTCAAGCATGGATGTTGGGGTTGTCCTTTTCAGGCTTGTCTCAAGGTTGAGCCCATTCTGGCTGACAAGACATTACGCATCTCAACTGGATCCATTTAGAATCACAGCCATCCCTTCTCTTCAGATAATAACTTCATCATAATTGGCTTGTGATGCTCAGGAGGGTTGAATTGTCAGTTGCAGAGAGGGAGCTGAACTGATTCATTGCTTGATTTAATTACGTATCAAAATTCAATTAGACACGCTTAAAACCAAAATCTAAGTGACTTTTGTCAAGCTGTCCCTTGAAATCAAAGCCCAACTAAAGGACACCATTCATTATCGGGCGACATCTAACTCAATAATCTTTATCTCAATCTTTTCGTTCAAAGACTGAATCGTGGACGCTTACTGACAGTGGTGGCTGCTTTGTGTGATGTATTGTTTTCTCTACCTTCTTGTCCTTTGTGTTATTGTCCATGCCCAATAATGTTTGTACCATGTTTTGTGCTGCTACCATGTTGTTGTCATGTTGTGTTGCTACCATGCTGTGTTGTCATGTTGTGTTGCTACCATGCTGTGTTGTCATGTGTTGCTGCCTTGCAATGTTGTTGTCTTTAGGTCTCTCTTTATGTAGTGTTGTGTTGTCTCTCTCGTTTGGATGTGTGTTTTGTCCTATATTTATATTGTATTTATATATATATTTTTTAATTCAGTCCCCCGTCCCTGCAGGAGGCCTTATGCCTTTTGGTAGGCCGTCATTGTAAATAATAATTTGATCTTAACTGACTTGCCTTGTTAAATGAATAAAATAAAAAATTATCATCATCTCTTATAGCGGAATCACTGACGTGAAAATATGAAGACAGAATGAACACATTACCATACAGGTTTAGTATGATATGCAATGTGTTTTTGTGACATCAAACACCAGGCAGAAACCACTTGCAACTGAGAAAATAACTAGATACAGACATTCAGTGATTCAGGAGGAAAGTCACAGAGGTGATTTGCAACAAAATGCTCCTAGAGGTACAGCAGACTACAGGTAAGTCACTGAGAGATGAGAGGTACAGCAGACTACAGGTAAGTCACTGAGAGGTACAGTAGACTATAGGTAAGTCACTGAGAGATGAGAGGTACAGTAGACTACAGGTAAGTCACTGAGAGACGAGAGGTACAGTAGACTATAGGTAAGTCACTGAGAGATGAGAGGTACAGTAGACTACAGGTAAGTCACTGAGAGATGAGAGGTACAGAAGACTACAAGGCAAGTCACTGAGAGAGGAGAGGTACAGCAGACAACAGGCAAGTCACTGAGAGAGGAGAGGTACAGCAGACTATAGGTAAGCAGCCGTGTCTCTACATCTGCATTGCTTGCTGTTAGGGGTTTTAAGCTGGGTTTCTGTTTAAGCACTTTGTGACATGGGCTTACGTAAAAAGGTCTTAATAAATACATTTGATTGATTGATTGATTGTTCTGTTTTCTACATCCCAAATGGTGCCCCCTGCTCCCTTTTACAGTGCACACATTTTGTGACATAGTACACTGTTTATAAGGTTGTATATGTAGTGAATGGGGAAACCGTTTTGGGAGATGTCCTTCCTGAACACCTCTGCACTCCTCCATACTCCTCCACACGGCAAATTCAGCAAGAACGCCGCCATTTACATTTTTTATTTTGCACAAGTGTCATCTTGGTGAGGCTTGGTGAGGTACAGTGATCTCTAACCGCTATTTCAAATGCAGAGTGTCACGGTAGCTCTGCTGCGAAGACGAAGAGGGGAAATTATTCCAGCCTGGGGTCATTGGTCATACATAGCCCATTTCAACAGCATTGTAAATATGTCAAGTGGGAGAGTGGAAAGGTGTCAGGGAGAGAAGGAAAAAGTAGAATCCCTATTGTAGTGTCAACCTTTAGTTTATCAAGATTTCACAGTGACACATACATTGTTAATGCGTTTGATCTTTCTCCCTCTATTGTAATGCATGACCATTTTTTTTTCTCATTGAGCCTGGCAGAGGTATTGTCATCACTATGGTGTGACGGTGCACAGCATCACCATGGTGTGACGGTGCACAGTCACCCCACTGTACTACAGGTCTCAGACTACGATTGTCACGTCCTGACCTTAGTTCCTTTTTTTATGTCTCTATTTTGGTTTGGTCAGGGCGTGAGTTGGGGTGGGCATTCTATGTTTTGTATTTCTATGTGTTTGACCTGGTATGGTTCCCAATCAGAGGCAGCTGTCTATCGTTGTCTCTGATTGAGAACCATACTTAGGTGGCCTGTTCCCACCTGTGTTTGTGGGTAGTTGTTTCCTGTCTTGTGTTTTGTCACCTGATAGGACTATTTCGTTTTTTGGTTGTTTCACCTTTGTTATTTTGTGTTCAGATTGATAAAGTGGACATGGACACGTACCACGTGGGTCCGATCCTTCATATTCCTCATCAGACGAGGACGAGATTCCCTACAACGATGTGATGGTGTACAGTCACCCCACTGTAGTACAGGTCTCAGACTATGATGTGATGGTGTACAGTCACCCCACTGTATAACAGGCCTCAGACTATGGTATGACGGTGTACAGTCACTACACTGTAGTACAGGTCTCAGATGACGATGTGATGGTGTACAGTCACCCCACTGTACTACAGGTCTCAGACTATGGCGTGACGGTGTACAGTCACCCCACTGTACTACAGGTCTCAGACTATTATGTGATGGTGTACAGTCACCACACTATACTACAGGTCTCAGACTATGGTGTGACTTTGTACAGTCACCCTCACTGTATTACAGGTCTCAGACTATGATGTGACGGTGTACAGTCACCCCACTGTAGTACAGGTCTCAGACTATGATGTGACGGTGTACAGTCACCCCACTATACTACAGGTCTCAGACTATGGTGTGACGGTGTACAGTCACCCCACTGTAGTAAAGGTCTCAGACTATGGCGTGACGGTGTACAGTCACCCCACTATACTACAGGTCTCAGACTATGGTGTGACTTTGTACAGTCACCCTCACTGTATTACAGGTCTCAGACTATGATGTGACGGTGTACAGTCACCCCACTATACTACAGGTCTCAGACTATGGTGTGACTTTGTACAGTCACCCTGACTGTATTACAGTTCTCAGACTATGATATGATGGTGTACAGTCACCCCACTGTAGTACAGGTCTCAGACTATGATGTGACGGTGTACAGTCACCCCACTGTACTACAGGCATCAGATGACGATGTGACGGTGTACAGTCACCCCACTGTACTACAGGTCTCAGACTATGGTGTGACGGTGTAGAGTCACCCACTGTACTACAGGTCTCAGACTATGATGTGATGGTGTACAGTCACCCCACTGTACTACAGGTCTCAGACTATGATGTGATGGTGTACAGTCACCCCACTGTAGTACAGGTCTCAGACTATGATGTGATGGTGTACAGTCACCACACTGTACTACAGGCCTCAGACTATGGTATGATGGTGTACAGTCACCCCACTGTATTACAGGTCTCAGACTATGGTATGACGGTGTACAGTCACCCCACTGTATTACAGGTCTCAGATGACAATGTGATGGTGTACAGTCATCCCACTGTACTACAGGCCTCAGACTATGACGTGACGGTGTACAGTCACCCCACTGTACTACAGGTCTCAGACTATGATGTGATGGTGTACAGTCACCCCACTGTACTACAGGTCTCAGACTATGGTGTGACGGTGTACAGTCACCCTCACTGTATAACAGGCCTCAGACTATGGCGTGACGGTGTACAGTCACCCCACTGTACTACAGGTCTCAGACTATTATGTGATGGTGTACAGTCACCACACTTTACTACAGGTCTCAGACTATGGTGTGATGGTGTACAGTCACCCCACTATACTACAGGTCTCAGACTATGGTGTGACGGTGTACAGTCACCCCACTGTACTACAGGTCTCAGTCTATGGTGTGATGGTGTACAGTCACCCCACTGTACTACAGGTCTCAGACTATGGTGTGACGGTGTACAGTCACCCTCACTGTATAACAGGCCTCAGACTATGGCGTGACAGTGTACAGTCACCCCACTATACTACAGGTCTCTGACTATGATGTGACGGTGTACAGTCACCCCACTGTAGTACAGGTCTCAGACTATGATGTGACGGTGTACAGTCACCCCAGTATACTACAGGTCTCAGACTATGATGTGACGGTGTACAGTCACCCCACTGTAGTACAGGTCTCAGACTATGGTGTGACTTTGTACAGTCACCCCACTGTAGTACAGGTCTCAGACTATGATGTGACGGTGTACAGTCACCCCACTGTAGTACAGGTCTCAGACTATGGTGTGACTTTGTACAGTCACCCCACTGTAGTACAGGTCTCAGACTATGATGTGACGGTGTACAGTCACCCCACTATACTACAGGTCTCAGACTATGATGTGACGGTGTACAGTCACCCCACTATACTACAGGTCTCAGACTATGATCTGACGGTGTACAGTCACCCTCACTGTAGTACAGGTCTCAGACTATGATGTGACGGTGTACAGTCACCCCACTGTAGTACAGGTCTCAGACTGTGATGTGACGGTGTACAGTCACCCCACTGTACTACAGTTCTCAGACTATGGTGTGACAGTGTACAGTCACCCCACTGTACTACAGGTCTCAGACTATGGTGTGACGGTGTACAGTCATCCTCACTGTATTACAGGTCTCTGACTAAGGCGTGACGGTGTACAGTCACCCCACTGTAGTACAGGTCTCAGACTATGATGTGACGGTGTACAGTCACCCCACTGTACTACAGGTCTCAGACTATGGTGTGACTTTGTACAGTCACCCTCACTGTAGTACAGGTCTCAGACTATGGCGTGACGGTGTACAGTCACCCTCACTGTACTACAGGTCTCAGACTATGGCGTGACGGTGTACAGTCACCCCACTGTAGTACAGGCCTCATGGTGAAGCTGAAGCTGAATCACCTGTCACTGTCACAAGCCTCTCTGCCTGGCAAACTATACACACAAAGATGACGCTGATGAATCACTCCCACTCAGTGCATTTGTGATTACGTCCACGTCCCAAATGGAACCCTGTTCCCATTATAGTGCACTACTTGGGCTCTGGTCAACAGTAATACACTTCGTAGACAAAAGGGTGACATTTGGAACTCGACGCCCAGAACACTGAAGGTTTGATTAGATTCAACTTTAAGCTCACAGTTGGCAGCCATATGGTTGGTATAATGCAATTCAAAAATCTTTCATGGCGTGTCAAAACCCAGTCTCCATCAACCAGTTGGTGCTGAATATTCATTTCATATCAGATCAAACCAGCGAAGATTATCTTTGTGACTAGTCAGCGCCGTAACTCTAATGCTCTCTAATTACAATACTCAAACAGAATGGACAAATAACTTGAGTGATACATTGGCATGAACTCTGAATAAGCAGTGATCCATTGGTGAAAAGATTCTATATCGGTCATTGGATGCTGCTGAAGGGAGAACGGGCTCACACGAATAATAACAATAATAATAATAATAATAATAATAGCTGGAACAGAGTGAATGGAACAGCATCAAACCATGTGTTTGATGTGATTGATACCGTTCCACTGACTCCGTTCCAGCCGTTAGTACAAGCCCATCCTCCCCAATTAAGGTGCCACCAATCTCCTGTGATATCGGAATAATGTTGCTTTTTTTTTTTACTTCAAAGAAAAGAGAAAACATACACACTGTGGGTGTAACGTTGGTAACACATAACTGCTGTTGTGACACGGTACAGTTGTGTTGATGTATTTAGGTTGCTATGTGTCAGGCATGACTTCATGCATGACTTTCCATTTCCATATTTTAGCTACTAAAATCCTTTAAAATATTATTAACATATTGACCTAGCATTGGCTCTTAAAAGTATTTATAGTCATTTATTTATCCCGACTCACAAAAACAACTCACACAAACGTTTCCTAACTAAAGTAATGAAAAGACTAATCTTTCCCCAACAAACCCAACCTGTTATCTACTTTGTGTGTAGCACCACAAGCACCAGCTTGGCGGGTCATTTTTAAGTAGGCTAAGTGATACTGGTAAGTGAGAGATACTGTACCTGTCAGTGGGCTTTAACTATTACAAATGAGGCCCACTCTCAGCTACATTTCTCCCATTCGTTTGCTCACTACCTTGGGAGATACAAGTAGTGCCAGTGACTGGTAGAACCCGCTGACAGAGATGCAAGGTCATGTGTTTATATCTTCCAATGAAAAGGCAATAAAAACAAAGTAATAGCCAGTAAAAAAAAATATATATTTTTAAATGCAATAGGCCGGATTGTTCCAGAAGGGCAACTAAGGATGAGAAAAAAGAATGGACTGAAGGAAGGAACGTGTAAACAGTCTAAGCACTCTTCTGTCTGACCACATAGGCCGCCATTAAGAAGACTATCAATAATATATTAACATTACCAGCACTCAATATTAATATCCCCCCCCCCCAAAAAAAGACACACAACTCTTCCCACCGGCTCCAGTCTAACCATAGCCCGTATCATGAATTTTCACACGATACTGTAGCTAAAGCAATGCACGCTAGGTAGGCTAATCGGTTAGCTGTCTTCAGTTGCAGTAAAACTTGGGACATATGCATGACTGTGGTCACGTTTATGTGCATTGACAGTACCGTAGCAGTTTGTTGTTAAATCAGTAATGATCTAACTGAGCAATAAGACCAGAGGGGGTGTGGTATATGGACAATATACCACGGCTAAGGGTTGTTCTTAGGCACAACGCAACGCAGAGTGCTTTGATACAGCCCTTGGCCGTGGTATTTTGGCCACATATCACTAACCCCAGAGGTGCCTTATTACTATTATAAACTGGTTACCAACGTAATTAGAGCAGTAAAAACACATGTTTTGTCATACCCGTGGTTTATGGTCTGACATACCACGGCTGTCAGCCCATCAGCATTCAGGGCTCGAACCACCCAGTTTATAATTCTAGTTATATCACATTTTGAGGATTACAACTTCTTACGGTGGCACGCTGTTATGTTACATACTTGCTGTACTTGCCAACTATTTTAAAATGCTAAAATCCATATATTCACAAGCTGGAATATACAGGCCTGGTAAAACATTGAACAATCCCGAGCCAATGGCACAGTTGTATCCCCAACCACGACACAGCGAACAAACAAGTCTGCCCTAAATAGGTTTCTGTCAGTTTTCAGCAGTTGAGTACAATAAAATTATGTCATTGATGCTATTCAAAGCCATTTGTGGTATGATAGAGCTGTCTCTCTTTCTCAGTCTGTCTCTCTTTCTAAGTCTGTATGGTATGGTAAAGCCGTCTCTCTTTCCCAGTCTGTGTGGTATGATAGAGCTGTCTCTCTTTCGCAGTCTGTCTCTCTTTCTCAGTATGTCTCTCTTTCCAAGTCTGTCTCTCTTTCTCAGTCTGTCTCTCTTTCTAAGTCTGTATGGTATGGTAAAGCCGTCTCTCTTTCCCAGTCTGTGTGGTATGATAGAGCTGTCTCTCTTTCCCAGTCTGTCTCTCTTTCTCAGTATGTCTCTCTTTCCCAGTCTGTCTCTCTTTCTCAGTCTGTCTCTCTTTCCCAGTCTGTGTGGTATGATAGAGCCGTCTCTCTTTCCCAGTCTGTATGGTATGATAGAGCCGTCTCTCTTTCCCAGTCTGTATGGTATGGTAAAGCCGTCTCTCTATCCCAGTCTGTCTCTCTTTCCCAGTCTGTGTGGCATGATAGAGCTGTCTCTCTTTCCCAGTCTGTATGGTATCATAGAGCCGTCTCTCTTTCCCAGTCTGTATGGTATGATAGAGCCGTCTCTCTTTCCCAGTCTGTATGGTATGATAGAGCCGTCTCTCTTTCCCAGTCTGTGTGGTATGATAGAGCTGTCTCTCTTTCCCAGTCTGTGTGGTATGATAGAGCTGTCTCTCTTTCCCAGTCTGTGTGGTATGATAGAGCCGTCTCTCTTTCCCAGTCTGTCTCTCTTTCCCAGTCTGTGTGTTATGATAGAGCTGTCTCCCTTTCCCAGTCTGTATGGTATGATAGAGCCGTCTCTCTTTCCCAGTCTGTGGTATGATAGAGCTGTCTCTCTTTCCCAGTCTGTGTGGTATGATAGAGCCGTCTCTCTTTCTCAGTCTGTATGGTAAGATAGAGCTGTCTCTCTTTCCCAGTCTGTCTCTCTTTCTCAGTATGTCTCTCTTTCCCAGTCTGTCTCTCTTTCTCAGTCTGTCTCTCTTTCTAAGTCTGTATGGTATGGTAAAGCCGTCTCTCTTTCCCAGTCTGTGTGGTATGATAGAGCTGTCTCTCTTTCCCAGTCTGTCTCTCTTTCTCAGTATGTCTCTCTTTCCCAGTCTGTCTCTCTTTCTCAGTCTGTCTCTCTTTCCCAGTCTGTGTGGTATGATAGAGCCGTCTCTCTTTCCCAGTCTGTATGGTATGGTAAAGCTGTCTCTCTTTCCCAGTCTGTCTCTCTTTCTCAGTATGTCTCTCTTTCCCAGTCTGTCTCTCTTTCCCAGTCTGTGTGGTATGATAGAGCCGTCTCTCTTTCCCAGTCTGTATGGTATGATAGAGCCGTCTCTCTTTCCCAGTCTGTATGGTATGGTAAAGCCGTCTCTCTATCCCAGTCTGTCTCTCCTTCCCAGTCTGTGGTATGATAGAGCTGTCTCTCTTTCCCAGTCTGTATGGTATGATAGAGCCGTCTCTCTTTCTCAGTCTGTATGGTATGATAGAGCCGTCTCTCTTTCCCAGTCTGTATGGTATGATAGAGCCGTCTCTCTTTCCCAGTCTGTGTGGTATGATAGAGCTGTCTCTCTTTCCCAGTCTGTGTGGTATGATAGAGCTGTCTCTCTTTCCCAGTCTGTGTGGTATGATAGAGCCGTCTCTCTTTCCCAGTCTGTATCTCTTTCCCAGTCTGTATGGTATGATAGAGCCGTCTCTCTTTCCCAGTCCGTCTCTCTTTCCCAGTCTGTGTGTTATGATAGAGCTGTCTCCCTTTCCCAGTCTGTATGGTATGATAGAGCCGTCTCTCTTTCCCAGTCTGTGGTATGATAGAGCTGTCTCTCTTTCCCAGTCTGTATGGTATGATAGAGCCGTCTCTCTTTCCCAGTCTGTGTGGTATGATAGAGCCGTCTCTCTTTCTCAGTCTGTATGGTATGATAGAGCTGTCTCTCTTTCCCAGTCTGTGTGGTATGATAGAGCTGTCTCCCTTTCCCAGTCTGTATGGTATGATAGAGCTGTCTCCCTTTCCCAGTCTGTATGGTATGATAGAGCCGTCTCTCTTTCCCAGTCTGTCTCTCTTTCCCAGTCTGTATGGTATGATAAAGCCGTCTCTCTTTCCCAGTCTGTATGGTATGGTAAAGCCGTCTCTCTTTCCCAGTCTGTGTGGTATGATAGAGCTGTCTCTCTTTCCCAGTCTGTCTCTCTTTCTCAGTATGTCTCTCTTTCCCAGTCTGTCTCTCTTTCCCAGTCTGTGTGGTATGATAGAGCCGTCTCTCTTTCCCAGTCTGTATGGTATGATAGAGCCGTCTCTCTTTCCCAGTCTGTATGGTATGGTAAAGCCGTCTCTCTATCCCAGTCTGTCTCTCTTTCCCAGTCTGTGCAGTATGATAGAGCTGTCTCTCTTTCCCAGTCTGTACGGTATGATAGAGCCGTCTCTCTTTCTCAGTCTGTATGGTATGATAGAGCCGTCTCTCTTTCCCAGTCTGTATGGTATGATAGAGCCGTCTCTCTTTCCCAGTCTGTGTGGTATGATAGAGCCGTCTCTCTTTCCCAGTCTGTGTGGTATGATAGAGCTGTCTCTCTTTCCCAGTCTGTGTGGTATGATAGAGCCGTCTCTCTTTCCCAGTCTGTATCTCTTTCCCAGTCTGTATGGTATGATAGAGCCGTCTCTCTTTCCCAGTCTGTCTCTCTTTCCCAGTCTGTGTGTTATGATAGAGCTGTCTCCCTTTCCCAGTCTGTATGGTATGATAGAGCCGTCTCTCTTTCCCAGTCTGTGGTATGATAGAGCTGTCTCTCTTTCCCAGTCTGTATGGTATGATAGAGCCGTCTCTCTTTCCCAGTCTGTGTGGTATGATAGAGCCGTCTCTCTTTCTCAGTCTGTATGGTATGATAGAGCTGTCTCTCTTTCCCAGTCTGTGTGGTACGATAGCGCTGTCTCCCTTTCCCAGTCTGTATGGTATGATAGAGCTGTCTCCCTTTCCCAGTCTGTATGGTATGATAGAGCCGTCTCTCTTTCCCAGTCTGTCTCTCTTTCCCAGTCTGTATGTTATGATAAAGCCGTCTCTCTTTCCCAGTCTGTATGGTATGGTAAAGCCGTCTCTCTTTCCCAGTCTGCTGCAGCCGGTAGGCTCCAACACGTACAGTGCCTTACAAAAGTATCCCCCCCTCCCTTGGCGTTTTACCTATTTTGTTGCATTACAACCCGTTATTCAAATGGATTTTATTTGGATTTCATGTAATTGACATACACAAAATAGTCCAAATTGCTGAAGTGAAATTAAAAATGAAAGAAACGTAAAGGTGGTGAGTGTACAGTATATGTACTCACCCCCTTTGCTACGAAGCCCCTTAATAAGATCTGGTGCAACCAATTACCTTCAGAAGTCACATAATTAGGTAAATAAAGTCCACCTTTGTGCATTCTAAGTGTCGCATTATCTGTCACATGATCTCAGTGTACCTGTTCTGAAAGGCCCCAGAGTCTGCCACACCACGAAGCAAGGGGCACCACCAAGGAAGCAGCACCATGAAGACCAAGGAGCTCTTCAAACAGGTCAGGGAAAAGGTTGTGGAGAAGTACAGATCAGGGTTGGGCTATAAAAAATATCAGAACCTTTAAACATCCCACGGAGCACCATTAAATCTAATTTTAAATAATGGAAAGAATAGGACACCAGAACAAACCTGCCAAGAGAGGGCCGCCCACCAAACATCACAGACCAGGCAAGGAGGGCATTAATCAGAGAGGCAACAAAGAGACCAAAGATAACCCTGAAGGAGCTGCAAAGCCCCATAGTGGAGATTGGAGTATCTGTCCATAGGACCACTTTAAGCCGTACACTCCACAGACCTGGGCTTTACGAAAGAATGTCCAGAAAAAAAAGCCATTGCTTAAAGAAAAAAATAAGCAAACACATTTGGAGTTTGGCAAAATACATGTGGGAGACTCCCCAAACAAATGGAAGAAGGTAATCTGGTTCGATGAGACTAAAATGTAACTTCTTGGCCATCATGGAAGACGCTATGTCTGGCACAAACCCAACACCTCTCATCATCCCGAGAACATCATCCCGAGAACACTATCCCCACAGTGTGGTGGCATCATCATGCTGTGGGGATGTTTTTTCATCGGCAGGGACTGGGAAACTGGTCAGAAGTGAAGGAATGATGGATGGCGCTAAATACAGGGAATTCTTGAGGGAGCCCTGTTTCAGTCACCCTGAGATTTGAGACCGGGACAGAGGTTCACCTTCCAGCAAGACAATGATTCTGAGCATACTGCTAAAGAAACACTCGAGTGGCTTAATTAAGGGGAAACATTTAAATCTCTTTGAATGGCCTAGTCAAAGCCCAGACCTCAATCCAATTGAGAATCTGTGGTATGACTTAAAGATTGCTGTACTCATCCAACTTGAAGGAGCTGGAGCAGTTTTGCCTTGAAGAATGGGCAAACATCCCAGTTGCTAGATGTGCCAAGCTTATAGAAACATATCCCAAGGGACTTGCAGCTGTAATTGCTGAAAAAGGTGGCTCTACAAAGTATTAACTTTTGGGAGGTGGAATAGTTATGCACGCTCAAGTTTTCAGTTTTTTTGGTCTTATTTCTTGTTCGTTTCACAATAATATATATTTCACATCTTCAAAGTGGTAGGCATGTTGTGCAAATCAAATGATACAACCCCCACAAACATCTATTTTAAGTTGTAAGGCAACAAAATAGGAAAAATGCCAAGGGAGTGAATACTTTTGAAAGCCACTGTACCATCAAAACAACGTTTGCCTCTACCAAAGAGAGAGTTTTCCACAGAAATAGGCAGCCTGCTGATCATAGTAATATTATAGTAAAATCTTAGTAATATCACAGTAGTTGTCAAAAGCTATGGCAAAATAACACAATTGCATTTTCTCGATGGCAATTTGAATGCACAGAGATACCGTGACGAGGTCCTGAGGCCCATCGCTGTGCCATTAGTCTGCCGACATCACCTGCATGATAATGCGTGGCTGTACAAAATTCCTGGAAAGCTGAAAATGTCCCAGTTCTTCCGTGGCCTGCAAACTCACCAGACTCACCAGACATGTCACCCATTGAGCATGTTTGGGATGCTCTGGATCGACATGTATGATAGGGTGTTACAGTTCCAGCCAATATCCGGTAACTTTGCACAGCCATTGAAGAGGAGTGGGACAACATTCCACAGGCCACAATAAACAGCCTGATAAACTCTATGCGAAGGAGATGTGTCACGCTGCATGAAGCAAATGGTCATCACACCAGATACCGACTGGTTTTCTGATCCACTCCCCTACCTTTTTTTCAAAGGTATCTGAGACCAACAGATGCATATCTGTATTCCAAGTCGAGTGAAATCCATAAGTTAGGGCCTAAAGAATGTATTTTAATTGACTGATTTCCTTATATAAACTGTAACTGTTGCATGTTGCGTTGATGTTTTTATTCAGTGTATTAGTATCGTTGTACGTTCAGGAGACATCTCCCATGGTCTTCCTTCTCCAAGGGTTAGGGTTGGGGTTAGGGTTAGGGGTTAGAGGTTAGGGTTAGGGTTAGGGTTAGGGTTGGGGTTAGGGTTAGGGTTGGGGTTGGGGTTAGGGTTAGGGTTGGGGTCGGGGTTAGGGTTAGGGTTGGGGTCGGGGTTAGGGTTAGGGGTTAGGGGTTAGGGTTGGGGTTAGGGTTAGGGGTTAGGGTTGGGGTTGGGGTTGGGGTTAGGGTTAGGGGTAACCCTTTCCCGGCAGCGGAGATACACATGAACTTATGCTCTCACAGCGCACAGTGTTCCATTGCATCGGAAAATACCTTATTGTGTCAGGTCCTGCTTAGTGCACAGCCGTTTAATACCCATACAGTAACATGTACCCACTCATTCCATTGGGGATCTATCCCTCGTGAGGGGAAGGCGTCCTTAGCATGTAGTCCTTGGCCTTTTCATCCACCTGGGACATATCTGATGGACATGTTGATAATGATAAATAAAGGCAATATCAGGTGTAGATGGCAGACGGTGACTGTAATGATTATAAGGTGGTCATCTAGTGTTTATGTTAAATGTTTAATTTTATTCTATCTGTATATTTTTATCTCTCATTTTCAGCATGCAGACTTGACTTACACCCCCTTGGTAAGGATGTATACGACAAATTAAATGTGCAGAGAGAGAAGGAAGTACTGTTTTTCAAGCTGCGCCTACCCTCATCTTCCTTCCTGGAACAGTTAAATCCTCTTCATTATTATCATACTAATGACATTTCGTCTGCTCTTGCAGTTTGATATTTCCCTTCTGAAGGAGCCCGTCGTGGGATTTCAAACATCGTAAATTCCTTGTAATAAGCAAAACCATGAAAATTATGACCCCACAACCACCATGAAATATGGTACAAAAAAACAACAAGGCCGTTATCTACGCTATCTATATTTCAATCCTGTCTCCCAGTGATGAAATGTGTCTAAGCAGCAGTACACAAATGATATCTCGGATCACAGATGACAGTGACGGGACGGAGAGCTTAGATGAAGGTGAGATGCATTCATTTGCTTTTAGGCTTATGGGAGTGTCCGGGCCACTCATTATCAATAAGATTAACACCAGTAACATATAGAGGTTGCATAAATACTTAGACGGAATGTCGTACCACTTTTTTCAAGGCACCTTGTCTTGTTCTTGGCTTCAATGAATGGTTTTAGAGCCATACTGCCCCAAAGCTGCCTCACATCTATAATAACTTCCTTGTAATTCTCTCTTTTAATGAATGGCTTTGATTGGGGTTGTTAAATGCAAGGGTATTAATAATTCATAATTTCCACTGAAGAGGCTTTAAGAGATACATAACATATAAAAGACATAAAAGACTAGAGGGAGACAAAAAAAGGTTACTTTAGGTCTTTCTTTGCTGCTCGTTTTAAATATAGAAATGATAATAATAATTCTGGTAATAACAAGGGTAATAATACTGTAATAACAAGGGTAGTAATACTGTAATAACGAGGGTGGTAATACTGTAATAATGAGGGTAGTAATAATGTAATAACAAGGGTAATAATACTGCAATAACGAGGGTAGTAATACTGTAATAATGAGGGTAGTAATACTGTAATAAGGAGGGTAGTAATACTGTAATAACGAGGGTAATAATACTGGTAATAACAAGGGTAATATTACTTGTAATAACAAGGGTAATAATACTGTAATAACGAGGGTAGTAATACTAGTAATTACAAGGGTAATAATACTGGTAATAACAAGGCTAATAATACTGTAATAACGAGGGTAATAATACTGCAATAACGAGGGTAATAATACTGTGATAATGCGGGTAATAATACTGTAATAATGAGGGTAATAATACTGTAATAACGAGGGTAATAATACTGCAATAGCGAGGGTAATAATACTGAAATAACGAGGGTAGTAATACTGGTAATAACATGGCTAATAATACTGTAATAACGAGGGTAGTAATACTGTAATAACGAGGGTTGTAATAGTGCAAGTAACAAGGGTAATAATACTGCAATAACGAGGGTTGATAATACTGTGATAACGAGGGTAATAATACTGTAATAACGAGGGTAATAATACTACAATAGCGAGGGTAATAATACTGTAATGACAAGGGTAGTAATACTGGTAATAACGAGGGTAATAATACTGCAAATAACGAGGGTAATAATACTGCGATAACGAGGGTAATAATACTGTGATAACGAGGGTAATAATACGGTAATAACGAGGGTAATAACACTGCAATAACGAGGGAAATAATACTGCAATAACGAGGGTAATAATACTGTAATAACGAGGGTGATAATACTGTAATAGCGATGGTAATAACACTGTAATAGCGATGGTAATAACACTGTAATAACAAGGGTAGTAATAGTGTAATAACTGCAATAACGAGGTTAATAATGTAATAACAAGGGTAATACTACTGTAATAACGAGGGTAATAATACAGTAATAACAAGGGTAATAATAATTTGATAACGAGGATAATAATACTGTAATAACAAGTGAAGTAATACTGCAATAGCGAGGGTGATAATACCGTTATAACAAGGGTAATAATACTGTAATGTCAAGTGTAATAATACTGCAATAATGAGGGTAATAATACTGTAATAACATGGGTAATAATACTTTAATAATGAGGGTAATAACGCTGTGATAACAAGGGTAGTAATACTGTAATAACAAGGGCTACCACGAGAGAGATCGGTCACATGGTAGACTAAATTGATTTATTTTTTTCGACCTGTTTTTGTATGCATCAATTAAGAATTTCAGCTGTATCAGTTTCAGTGCAGCACTGTTTTGGGGAAATACCATTGGATGCTAACGATTCACTTTAAGTGACAACTTTAATAAACAGACCCGGGTTTGTTGATAATTTGTGTACTTTTTTTGTAGGCTACTGGTTCAGTACCATTTTGAAAGTATTAAAACATTTATTTTTGGTCGTCTTTGTACTGTCTGTGAGAGCTACCCGGTTATGCAATGTTCATGTGAAGTGTGATTGCGAGGAACCTATAGCAAACACAACAGAGAGCTTGTCTGGAGCACCAAGAACAGACACCTGGCATCTGTGGCATCTCATACATATTGAAACACATTGATTTATAATGAGGTTGGAATAGAACTGGATAATAAGTAGAGAAAAACATTTGTATTTTTAAAGTAAGACAGTGTTCATGAATTTAGTACATGGACTGTATGATTTAATGCATTCATTTATACATTCATGGCTAAGAAGTTTCAAAACTAGACGCTGGTGAAAGGGGATTTTAGTTTTAGAATGTTTTGACTTAAGATCACCTGAGGACTGGATCCCTGTCCATCAGGCCTTAATGGTGTCTGTTACATCACCTGAGGACTGGATCCCTGTCCATCAGGCCTTAATGGTGTCTGTTACATCACCTGAGGACTAGATCCCTGTCCATCAGGCCTTAATGGTGTCTGTTACATCACCTGAGGACTGGATCCCTGTCCATCAGGCCTTAATGGTGTCTGTTACATCACATGAGGACTGGATCCCTGTCCATCAGGCCTTAATGGTGTCTGTTACATCACCTGAGGACTGGATCCCTGTCCATCAGGCCTTAATGGTGTCTGTTACATCACCTGAAGACTAGATCCCTGTCCATCAGGCCTTAATGGTGTCTGTTACATCACCTGAGGACTGGATCCCTGTCCATCAGGCCTTAATGGTGTCTGTTACATCACCTGAGGACTGGATCCCTGTCCACCAGGCCTTAATGGTGTCTGTTACATCACCTGAGGACTGGATCCCTGTCCAACAGGCCTTAATGGAGTTTGTTAAATCACCTGAGGACTGGATCCCTGTCCATCAGGCCTTAATGGTGTCTGTTACATCACCTGAGGACTGGATCCCTGTCAATCAGGCCTTAATGGTGTCTGTTACATCACCTGAGGACTGGATCCCTGTCCATCAGGCCTTAATGGTGTCTGTTACATCACATGGGGACTGGATCCCTGTCCATCAGGCCTTAATGGTGTTTGTTAGGCAACTCAGTGTCAATCTCTTACACTACATGCTAATGCTAACAGATGAGGATTTACTATGGCTCTCTTCAGGTCATTAACAACAGGGATTACATAACAATTGGAAACTAAAGGTGAATAATTACATCATGGTTTTGAAGCATAAATAAACCATTAAAGGTACGTCTGACTACTTTATTAATGTAATATTTATTTATCCAAGAAATCTCCCTTATTTTTATGAAGGAGTACTGGCCAAGAGGCCAGTGACAGATTGTGGGAACATCGGTACAGTTTAGATTAAACGGATGTGCTTTTGGAAGGCGATGGTGCTTTCTGAAATATGTTTGTTCAAGAGGGTAAGAGGCTAATGCAGGCATCGTCCATGGGACAAGGCTAAACTAAAATCCTGCACACAATGACATCCCATTAATAGGACGGAGCACGGCAGGAGAGTACACTGGAGCAGAATGATTTCCAGGTGGACACAGCCTCTGACTATGTGGGACCTGCACTCAGCCATCAGCGGTGACTTGACAAATGATTCTGTATCAAAGGGGTCTGCACTGATTTGGGATGTAATTGATTGGATGGAAGGCACTTGAGTCCCTGATTGGTTTAACGGAAGAGAGGGAGGAAAGAGGAATATAGAATGGTATGGAAGAGGAGAGGAGAAGATGGGGGGAGGAGATGAGAGAGGAGAGGAGAGGACATGAGAGAGGAGAGGAGAGGAGATCCACTAGTGTACAAAACATTAGGACTTTCCTAATATAGAGTTGCAACCCCTTTTGCCCTCAGAACAACCTCAATTCATTGGGGGCAAAGACTCTACAAGGTGTTAAATGCATTCCAAAGGGATGCTGGCCCATGTTGGTTGGATGTCCTTTGGGTGGTGGACTATTCTTTATGCCAGCAGCATACCACCCTTTATACCACTGCTGGCTTGCTTCTGAAGCTAAGCAGGATTGGTCCTGGTCAGTTCCTGGATGGGAGACCAGATGCTGCTGGAAATGGTGTTGGAGGGCCAGTAGGAGGCACTTTTTCCTCTGGTCTAAAAAAAATATCCCAAATGCCCCAGGGCAATGATTGGGGACACTGCCCTTTGTAGGGTTGCCGTATTTCGGATGGGACGTTAAACGGGTGTCCTGACTCTCTGAGGTCATTAAAGATCCCATGGCACTTATCGTAAGAGTAGGGGTGTTAACCTCAGTGTCCCGGTTAAATTCTCAATCTGGCCCTCAAACCATCACGGTCACCTAATAATCCCCAGTTTACAATTGGCTCATTCATCCCCCTCCTCTCCCCTCTAACTATTCCCCAGGCCGTTGCTGCAAATGAGAATGTGTTCTCATTCAACTTACCTGGTAAAATAACGGATAAATAATGAATAAATAATAAATTCTTGACACACACAGGAAACTGTTGAGCATGAAAAACCCAGCAGTGTTGCAGTTCTTGACCCACTCAAACTGGTAGTAGCCTGGCACCTCCTACCATACCCTGTTCAAAGGTGGGGTAGCCTAGTTGTTAGAGTGTTGGACTAGTACCCGAAAGGTTGCAAGATCAATTCCCTGAGCTGACAAGGTAAAAATCTGCTGTTCTGTCCCTGAACAAGGCAGTTAACCCACTGTTCCAAGGCCGCCATTGAAAATAAGAATTTGTTCTTAACTGACTTGCCTAATTAAATAAAAAAGGTGATTGAAGGTCTTTAGTGTTGCCCATTCACCTTCTGAATGGCACACATTCACAATCCATGTCTCAAGGCTTAAAAATCCTTTTTTAACCTCTCCTCCCCTACATCTACACTGATTGAAGTGGATTTAACAAGTGACATCAATAATGGATTATAGTGATCACCTGGATTCCCCTAATCAGTCTATGTCATGGAAGGAGCAGGTGTTCTTAATGTTTTGTACACTCAGTGTATATATTCAGACTATTTGCTAGAATCATACATCACCTATCAATTGATATCATCATTAACCTTTGTTGTGTGATTCATGGCACTGGGGAGGTGACATCTTTAGTTAAAAATGGAGGATAGCCGGCAGCCTAGCAAGGCCTCCAGAGGATTGGCTCAACCTCATAAACCGTTATAGTAGGGACTTTATGAGAGCAGAGCTTGAAGACGACGAACAGAATACTAACCACGTGAATTAATGGAATTCCAACCCCATTTTTACATTACGTGGATAACAAAATTCAGACTATGCACTACGACATAATGTGATCAATTTCAAAAATAATAAACAATGTTGTTTTTCACTCTCCATATATATATATTTTTTGGGGGGGTGAACACCTGAGGAGAGGTGGGGGGGGGGTGAACACCTTAGGTGGGGTGGGGGTGAACACCTGAGGAGAGGTGTGGGGGGGGGGGGGGGGGTGGACACCCGAGGAGAGGGGTGGGGGGGTGGGGGGGTGGACACCTGAGGAGAGGGGTAAGGAATGACTGTAAGGAAAAAGAGAGCTTTTTTTCCTTACAGTCATTTGTTCCTGCCCCTTATCTGTAGCAGTGTGTAGTGTGTACAACTGTTTCACTCGGGTGGGGTAACAAATATCTGATATACATTATATGTCTATAATTGCATTTAGGTTGCCAAAGCAGTTACCGGGAAATTATAGACAGGAAGAAAAAAGCATGTAAGACGTACACTTAATGTCATTATGTCTTACAGTCCCCTGCAATTCATCACAGACTCATAATGTCTGCATGTTGCTATCACATGTACAGTGCGTTCAGAAAGTAACCAAGAAAGTAACCAATAATAACCAATTGACTTACTACACATTTTGCCGAGTTACATTCAAAATTGATTAAATACCCCATAATGGCAAAGTTAAAACATTTATTTTAGAATTGTTTTCAAATTCATTGAAAATGAAATACAGAAATATCTTAATTTGCTTAAGTAATCAGACCCCTATCTCCATAGTGTGTAGAAGCACCTTTAGCAGTGATTAAAGCTGTAAGTCTTTCTGGGTTATGTATCTAAGAGCTTTTCAACAAAATTATTCAAGCTCTTGTAAAATGGTTTGTTGATCAGACAACAATGTTCAAGTCTTGCCATAGAATTTCAAGTAGATTTTAAGTGAAAACTATAAATACGCCTCTCAGGAACATTCACTGTCTTCTTGGTCATCAACCCCGGTGTAGATTTGTACTTGTTTTTGAGGTTATTGTCATTCTGAAAGGTGAATTCATCTCCCAGTGTGTCACGTTCGCTGGAATAAATGTCGGACCTTGGCTCAACAGATGAGTTGAGTTCCACATAATTTTAATAATAAAGTGAAACTTAGCAAAGACAAAAAACAAAGAAACAATAAACTAACAATGAACCGTGACTACCGAGATGCTACGTGCACTGACTCAAAACAATATCCCATAAACACAGGTGGGGAAAAACAGCTACTTAAATATGATCCCCAATTAGAGACAACGATTACCAGCTGCCTCGAATTGGGAATCATTGGGAATCACCAACATAGAATATAAACTAGAACACCACATAAAACTAAATAAACTAGATCACCCCCAGTCACGCCCTGACCTACTTCACCATAGAGAAACAATGGCTATCTATGGTCAGGGCGTGACACAGTGTCTAGTGGAAAGCAGACTAAACCAGGTGTTCCTCTAGGGTTTTGTCTGCGCTTAGCTCCATTTTTAATCCTGAAAAACTCCCCAGTCCTTAACAATTACAAGCAAACCCATAACATGATGCAGCCACCACTATGCTGGAAAATTTGGAGAGTGGTACTCAGTAATGTGTTGGGTTTTGGCCCAAACATAACACAAAAAAGTTAATTGTTTTGGAATTATTTTTTGTTGCAGTATTACAGTGCCCTGTTGCAAACAAGATGCATATTTTTGGGGAATATTTTAATTCTGTACAGGCATCGTTTTTTTCACTTTGTCATTTAGGTTCGTATTGTGGTGCAACTACTATGTTGTTGATCCATCCTCAGTTTTCTCTGATCACAGCCAATAAACTCTGTAACTGTTTATAATGTCACAATTTGCCTCATGGTGAAATCCTTGAAAGAGTAATTATTAACTTCACCAAGCTCAAAGGGATATTCAATGTCTGTTTTTCTTTTTTACCCATCTACCAATGGGTGCCCTTCTTTGTGAGGCATTGGAAAACCTCCCTGGTCTTTGTGGTTGAATCTGTGTTTGAAATTCACTGCTTTGACTGAGTGACCTTACAGATAATTGTATGTGTGGGGTAGAGAGATGAGGTAGTCATTGAAAAAAATACATTAAACACTACTATTGCATCAGGGAGAGTCAATACAACTTATTATGGGACTTGTTAAATTCGTTTTTTTTTTTTTACTCCTGAATTTATTTAGGCTAGCCATCGATTTGGAAAACATTTGAAAAACCTTGTTTAACATCAACATTATGTGGTATTGTATGTGACATGTATGTGACCAGTGACAAAACATCTCAATTTAATAATTATGTTAAAAACAGTCTGTCACACAACAACATGTGGAGCAAGGTAAGTAATGTAAAGGCACTGTACACCTGCTAGACCAGTGTTATTGTCTGTGACTTGTCACAACATATAATGATACTTGTCACATGGAGGTTCTGCAGATAAGCCAGAACAGAACCGCAGGAAGAAGAAATTGCCCAGTTGGTCGCCACATTATTTCTATGTATATATCTCTCTATCCGGGTATGGCGAGCGGGCAGCCTTTTGATATGGACATGCTGGTGTACACTGGTGACAGCTGCTATACCGGGCCAGACCCAGAGGTCACAAATGGGGCGGCAGGTAGCCTAGTGGTTAGAGCATTGGACTAGTAAATGAAAGGTTGCATGTTTGAATCCTCGAGCTGACAAGGTACAAATCTGTCGTTCTGCCCCCTGAACAAGGCAGTTAACCCACTGTTCCTAGGCCGTCATTGAAAATAATAATTTGTTCTTAATTAACTGACTTGCCTAGTTAAATAAAAAAATAACTTTTTCAGATTGTCTCAAAACAAAAAAATGTTTAAGTCGTAGCACATATTTTTGTCTAACGACGTCCACAATGGAACACTGTGATTGTGCCTGATTGTCTTACAGGATCAACTTCACCTGGAGAGAGAGAGTGTGTGTGTGTGTGTGCGTGCGTGTGTGCGTGCGTGTGTGTATCTCCCAGTCCGCCTATGACTCGCTGCTTTGAGTTGAACTCCAACCTTAACCCTTGAGTTTAGCACGGTAAAAAAGAGAATTGCTGCATGAAGAGCCCTGTTGTTAGTCTGCTGGAAGCATTGCATTTTATTATACTATATTATACCATACTATATTATACTATATAATACTATATTATACTATATTATACTATACTATATTATACTATACTATATTATACTATATTATACTATACTATATTATACTATATTATACTATACTATATTATACTATATTATACTATACTATAATATATTATACTATACTATATTATACTATATTATACTATATAATACTATATTATACTATACTATATTATACTATATTATACTATATTATACTATACTATATTATACTATATTATACCATACTATATTATACTATATTATACTATATAATACTATATTATACTATACTATATTATACTATATTATACTATACTATATTATACTATATTATACTATACTATATTATACTATATTATACCATACTATATTATACTATACTATACTATACTATATTATACTATACTATATTATACTATATTATACTATACTATATTATACTATATTATACCATACTATATTATACTATATAATACTATACTATATTATACTATATTATACTATACTATATTATACTATATTATACTATATTATACTATATTATACTATATTATACTATACTATATTATACTATACTATATTATACTATATTATACTATACTATATTATACTATACTATATAAAACTATATTATACTATATTATACCATACTATATTATACTATATAATACTATATTATACTATATTATACTATACTATATTATACTATACTATATTATACTATATTATACTATATTATACCATACTATATTATACTATATAATACTATATTATACTATATTATACTATACTATATTATACTATACTATACTATATTATACTATACTATATTATACTATATTATACTATACTATATTATACTATATCAGACTATACTATATTATACTATATTATACTATACTATATTATACTATAATGTATTATACTATATTATACTATATCATACTATACTATATTATACTATATTATATTATACTATATTATACTATATTATACTATACCATATTATACTATACTATATTATACTATACTATATAATACTATATTATACTATATTATACCATACTATATTATACTATATAATACTATATTATACTATATTATACTATACTATATTATACTATACTATACTATATTATACTATACTATATTATACTATATTATACTATACTATATTATACTATATTATACTATACTATATTATACTATATCAGACTATACTATATTATACTATATTATACTATACTATATTATACTATAATGTATTATACTATATTATACTATATCATACTATACTATATTATACTATATTATACTATATTATACTCTATTATACTATACCATATTATACTATACTATATTATACTATATTATACTATACTATATTATACTATATTATACTATACTATATTATACTATATTATACTATACTATATTATACTATATTATACTATACTATATTATACTATACTATACTGTACTATAATATATTATACTATAATATATTATACTATACTATATTATGCTATATTATACTATAATGTATTATACTATACTATATTATACTATACTATACTATACTATAATCTATTATACTATAATATATTATACTATACTATATTATACTACATTATACTATATTATACTCTACTATATTATACTATACTATATTATACTATATTATACTATACTATATTATACTATATTATACTATACTATATTATACTATATTATACTATAATATATTATGCTATATTATACTATACTATATTATACTATATTATACTATAATATATTATACTATACTATCTTATACTATATTATACTATACTATATTATACTATATTATACTATACTATACTATACTATATTATACTATATTATAGTATAATATATTATACTTCAATATATTATACTATATTATACTCTACTATATTATACTACACTATATTATACCATACTATATTATATTATACTATACTATATTATACCATACTATATTATACCATAATATATTATACTATACTATATTATACTATACTATATTATACTATAATATATTATACTATACTATATTATTTAAGATATCCTCATTCACCAGCAGGTTTTCTTGGCTTTAAGACCCTGACAACAGTTTATACATAGACGTGTTATCCAGAGATTATATTATCTATATCCCAATCTAGAAGAAACATGTCTGCTTCTACGTGTTTTGTTCTTTGGGGTTTAGGTTTAGGTTTAGGTTTAGGTTTAGGTTTAGGCCGGGTATCTGTAAAGCACTTTGTGACTGCTGATGTAAAAAAAAAAATCTGTAAAGTTTGATGTAAAGTTATAAACTTTTATAAAAACTTTATAAAATGTAATTTAATTTGATGAATAATTCATACTAGGATACTACTCCACTCTATGCTAAACAGCTATAATGCTCTCGTATATTGCATAGTGGACTGACCAAGCATGCGAGATAAATAAGGTGTTAGCAGCATGGATACCAGGACCAAACGGCATGTTTGCTATTCAAAGAAAGAAAAACCCTGCATGACATCATGCAATGTGTCCCAAATGGGACCCTTTTCCCTTTATAGTGAACTACTTTTGACCAGAGCCCTATGGAAACTTGTCAAAAGAAGTGCACTATAAAGGGTAATAGGTTGCTATTTGTGACAATGTTGTGGTCCCACAAGGAGGGATGTGTAATGATTTTGTTTGCCACAGTAATTTCATGAACCTGGCAGTGACAGGGTTGGGCATGCAACCCCATACAGGGAGAGGTGGATGAACCAGTCCCCTTCCATCACACCAACCATCTGCCATCTGCCTCCGCCATTACACTATACACAGAACACGGAGTCATTTCGTTATTGAAGATTTGGTACAAAATATGGACTCATTTCATTATTGAATATTTTGTGACCGAAATATTGTTTTTTGTTAAAATAGTGTTATTCAGAATCCTCTTCAGCTGTTTGCAATGTCTTACAATATGCTTGCTTCAAGAAATATTATAGCTTCAGCCCTCGCCCTTGTCAAGCTCTGAGGAGGGGTTTCGCTGATCAATTATTCACTGATTCTCTCTGTGAGTCTTTAGATTTTTTAGCAAGACACCAAATAGAGAAGATTAAATGGGTTTGGATAAGAGAGGGTGGGTTGGTGGAGGGACCATGCGTTTAATTTGAGATATTATTGTAGTTTAATAAGGATCAGACTCCAGAGGATAGTCAGTAATCAGACCTTAGAGGATAGTCAGTAGTTTAACAATGTTCAGACCTTAGAGGATAGTCAGAAGGGGGGAGGGTCATGTAGCTATTAGATTTATAATTTTAGGACTCCTTTAGGTCTAAAAAAAATATACATATAAAAACCTATTAGAATAAATAATGAATTTTGCCTTTGCTATAGCCCATATAATCACATCGAATAAGACATTCATAAATTAATAACACATTCATGAACTCTGTAACTGCTTTAAAGTCACCATTGGCCTCATGGTGAAATCCCTGAGTGGTTTCCTTCCTCTCTGGCAACTAAGTTAGCAAAGACACCTGTATCTTTGTCGTGACTAGGTGTATTGATACACTAAAACAATTAATCATAAGGAATAAGGTTTTGAAGTGTCTGTCCTATATCTAAGAGATATAAGAATGCTCAGGAATGTAGTAAACGTGTTTTACTCAAATTTAACACCTAATTTTGAGGGGCACAATACTACCTCCATGCTTCCATTCGTTTGAATGGGTTACCTAAGTCCGGTGACACTTGTGGGGGTCGTAGAGCAAAACGGAGAACACCATCGTATTCACGAGAGACTCCCCTTTCCAGAGTGGCGTTAATTATATGTATGCCAAACCGTTCGTATGATACAGACAGAAGTTTGCACATCAGCGTTGCCAACTTGAAACAAGTCCCGTGACTTGGACGGTGTTACAGATATATTTTAGAGAATACCAATTTTTTTGGGGACGCCTCATGGTCTGACAAGCAGCGCTGTAGCTCGGCCTCCTTCCACAGCAGATGAAGAATGCCGGCACAGGCGTTTACGATGGATTTAGACTCAGTCAATGGAAAACACCTGATATCTCTAGATTAAATTGACATATTTTCATGAGGATTTTGTTATTATGTTACTTGGGTTGACACGTGGGTGTGTCAATGGAATACAAAGGATGAACAATGTTCAGACCCCACAGGATAGTCTGTATGCTCTGTGTGTAATGTAGCTGAGTGACAGTATAATATCCTGCTGGCTCTGTGTTCTCTCTGCGCTGTGTGTAACGTAGCTGAGTGACAGTATATTATCCTGCTGGCTCTGTGTTCTCTCTCTGCTCTGTGTGTAACGTAGCTGAGTGACAGTATAATACCATGCTGGCCTTTTGTTCTCTCTCTGCTCTGTGTGTAATGTAGCTGAGTGACAGTATATTATCCTGCTGGCTCTGTGTTCTCTCTCTGCTCTGTGTGTAACGTAGCTGAGTGACAGTATATTACCGTGCTGGCTCTGTGTTCTCTCTGCTCTGTGTGTAATGTAGCTGAGTGACAGTATATTATCCTGCTGGCTCTGTGTTCTCTCTCTGCTCTGTGTGTAACGTAGCTGAGAGACATTATATTACCATGCTGGCTCTGTGTTCTCTCTGCTCTGTGTTCTCTCTGCTCTGTGTTCTCTCTGCTCTGTGTTCTCTCTGCTCTGTGTGTAACGTAGCTGAGTGACAGTATAATACCGTGCTGGCTCTGTGTTCTCTCTGCTCTGTGTGTAACATAGCTGAGTGACAGTATAATACCCTGCTGGCCTTGTGTTCTCTCTCTGCTCTGTGTGTAACATAGCTGAGTGACAGTATATTATCCTGCTGGCCTTGTGTTCTCTCTGCTCTGTGTGTAATGTAGCTGAGTGACAGTATATTATCCTGCTGGCTCTGTGTTCTCTCTCTGCTCTGTGTGTAACGTAGCTGAGTGACAGTATATTATCCTGCTGGCTCTGTGTTCTCTCTCTGCTCTGTGTGTAACGTAGCTGAGTGACAGTATATTACCGTGCTGGCTCTGTGTTCTCTCTGCTCTGTGTTCTCTCTGCTCTGTGTTCTCTCTGCTCTGTGTGTAACGTAGCTGAGTGACAGTATAATACCCTGCTGGCCTTGTGTTCTCTCTGCTCTGTGTTCTCTCTGCTCTGTGTTCTCTCTGCTCTGTGTTCTCTCTGCGCTGTGTTCTCTCTGCTCTGTGTTCTCTCTGCCCTATGTGTAACGTAGCTGAGTGCCAGTATATTACCGTGCTGGCCTTGTGTTCTCTCTCTGCTCTGTGTGTATTGCTCTGTGAATCCGGATCATGGAGAATAATGTGGGTGGACCAGACGTGAACATGTGTCCCACGGGTATAGCAGCCAAAGTGGCATTCGTTGCTTCATTCTATTGCGTCAGCTGTTTTAAGGAGAGACGGCTGATGAGAGAGGCGACATGGGACATTGCAAACGCTTCCTAAAATCTCAAGGACAGTATATGCATGCAGATTATTCCTGGTGATATGCCAATATGACTTTGTTTCCATCTGAAATGCCACCCTGTTCCCTATATAGTGCACTACATTTGATCAAGGCCCACGGCTCCCAATTCCCTATATAGTGGCCACAGACTTACACGTATTGTCTGTCTCAAATGACCCCCTTGTCCCTATGTCGTCAAAAGTAGTGCACTACAGAGGGAATAGGGTGCCATTTGGGATGCGACCCAACGACATCAATATCGCCGAGCTCGTCTTATTAGAGGTGATCTCAATATGAGCGGTACCAGTTCAGGACCATGTGAAGGACGTGGCGGGGATTCCAGTGTCGTTTTTGTGTCGACTGACTCAGGACAAAGCTGATTGCCTCGCTCATTATTTCCCAAATGACAGGGGACAGTATCGCGTTGTATTATTTACTGTCAAACGCAGTCAGACACGCGACGATATATAACATCCAGTCGGCAGCTTTCAATGGCACAAGAGTCACTTTAGAAAGCTGTCCCGAACATTAAAGGTGCAGACTGGGATTTTGGGAACCTGGCTGTTCAATGGGCATTTCAATTTGAGATTTTTATATTTGCTTTGCCATTGATTCTTGAAGAAAATGAATTATAAGTGCCTTGTGAGTGTATCACAACTGTCAGTAACTTTAACATAACCCAGAATATTAGGTGTTTTCCCTCCATTGTTTACAACATTAAAAGGCTGAGTGCATAGCTTCAGAATATTGGTAAACCTATACGTTGGACTGTCAGTCCTTACATCTAGAATGTTGTCTATGAATATGAGAGGTTGTACATTTCCCTAGCCCCGTCCCCTCGGCTGTAATCCGAAACAAGTGGAGAGTCAAAAATGTAGTCGTTATCCAATTCCGGATTGTAGTTTTTAGGCTGAAAAGAGGTGTAGTTTCAGCTGGCCACACGATGACAAGCTGTCAGACTGCCCTCTCAACTGAGTTTATTTTTTAACACGGCTTATTCTTCACTGGGGTGTTTGTTGTGTGTGTGTTTTTTTACTCTTGACCGAGCCATTCAACCAGAAAAGGACATGGGCATTTTGACACTTTTTTTTCTTCTCCCCCCCCCCCCCTCTAAGTGAACTGGAAGACGTGAGAGGATTTCACTACATCGCACATTATCACGTTCACAAGTAGAAGCAGTGGCAGAGTCAAGTGTAAAGTTAGTTTACACTAACTGCGTGATGATTACTTGACTAGGTCTGGAGGATGGTGGATTTTTTTTTTATTACTCTGCATAGCCTAGTGGGAAAATGATTTGAACACATTTGACATTCTCATATCATGTTATAATATATGCTAATTCTAATTTACATTTGTTTAAGTTTGAGGAGTAATTCTTAATTGAAACAAAAAGAAAGAGTGTGGATGTCATTAACACAATTTAACAGGAAAAATATGATTTTAAAATTGTATTTGTCATGTACTGTCATGTTGTCTTGTCTCTGTCCTTTCCCTTCACCCTGTCTCCCTCTGCTGGTCGTTGTTATGTTACCTTTTCTCCCCCTCTTTTCCCCAGCTGTGCCTTGTCTCCTCCTAATTACCCATTCACCCCGTTCCCCACCTGTTTCCCTTTTTCCCTCTGATTAGGTCCCTATATCTCTCTCTGTTTCTGCTCCTGTCCTTGTCGGATTCTTGTTTGTTTGTTTGTGTCATTCATGCCTGAACCAGACCATCGTCGTGTTACTGTAACCTTGTCCTGTCCTGTCGGAATCTGCCTGTCCGTCTGAGCCTACGTTTTGTTTTCGTCATTAAAGTAACTCTGTTTTGTTAATTCGCTTTTGGGTCCTCATTCACGCACCTTAACAGAAGAATCCGACCAAGAATGGACCCAGCGACTTCGGATCCTCTCCACTCAGCCGTCGAGATCCAGGGAGCGATGCTAGGCAGACACGAGCAGGAATTGTCTGCTGCTCGACATGCCGTTGAGACCCTGGCCACCCAAGTCTCCAACCTCACAGAACAGGTTCACCATCTCCGCCTCGATCCACCGGCCACTTCCAGGGCTTTCGAATCTCCGGAGCCCAGAATCAATAACCCGCCGTGTTACTCTGGGGAGCCCACTGAATGCCGCTCGTTCCTCACCCAGTGTGATATTGTGTTTTCTCTCCAGCCCAACACTTACGCCAGGAGCACTGCTCGTGTCGCCTACGTCATATCTCTCCTTACTGGACGGGCTCGTGAGTGGGGCACGGCAATCTGGGAGGCAAGGGCTGAGTGTACTAACCAGTATCAGGACTTTAAGGAGGAGATGATACGGGTTTTTGATCGATCTGTTTTTGGGGAGGAGGCTTCCAGGGCCCTGTCTTCCCTATGTCAAGGCAATCGATCCATAACAGACTACTCTATTGAGTTTCGCACTCTTGCTGCCTCCAGTGGCTGGAACGAGCCGGCTTTGCTCGCTCGTCTTCTGGAGGGTCTCCGCGCAGAGGTAAAGGATGAGATTCTCTCCCGGGAGGTTCCTTCCAGCGTGGATTCCTTGATTGAACTCGCTATTCGCATTGAGCGACGGGTTGATCTTCGTCACCGAGCTCGTGGAAAGGAGCTCGCGTTCTCCGTTGCCCCCCTCTCCGCATCACTACCATCTTCCTCTGCCGGCTCGGGAGCTGAGCCTATGCAGCTGGGAGGTATCCGCATCTCGACTAAGGAGAGGGAACGGAGAATCACCAACCGCCTCTGTCTCTATTGCGGTTCTGCTGGTCATTTTGTCACTTCATGTCCAGTAAAAGCCAGAGCTCATCAGTAAGCGGAGGGCTACTGGTGAGCGCTACTACTCCTGTCTCTCCTTCAAGATCCTGCACTACCTTGTCGGTCCATCTACGCTGGACCGGTTCGTCAGCTTCCTGCAGTGCCTTAATAGACTCTGGGGCGGAGGGCTGTTTTATGGACGAGACCTGGGCTCGGGAACATGACATTCCTCTCAGACAGTTAAGGGAGTCCACGGCCTTGTTCGCCCTGGATGGTAGTCCTCTCCCCAGGATTCAGCGTGAGACGCTACCTTTAACCCTCACTGTTTCTGGTAATCATAGCGAAACCATTTCTTTTTTGATTTTTCGTTCACCTTTTACACCTGTTGTTTTGGGCCATCCCTGGCTAGTTTGTCATAATCCTTCCATTAATTGGTCTAGTAATTCTATCCTCTCCTGGAACGTCTCTTGTCATGTGAAATGTTTAATGTCTGCTATCCCTCCTGTTTCCTCTGTCTCTTCTTCCTTTCGGCCTCGCTAACGCTCCAGCTGTCTTTCAGGCATTAGTCAATGATGTCCTGAGAGACATGCTGAACATCTTTGTTTTCGTTTACCTTGACGATATCCTGATTTTTTCACCGTCACTCCAGATTCATCTTCAGCACGTTCGACGTGTCCTCCAGCGCCTTTTAGAGAATTGTCTTTTTGTGAAGGCTGAGAAGTGCACTTTTCATGCCTCCTCCGTCACATTTCTCGGTTCTGTTATTTCCGCTGAAGGCATTAAGATGGATCCCGCTAAGGTCCAAGCTGTCATTGATTGGCCCGCTCCTAAGTCACGCGTCGAGCTGCAGCGCTTTCTCGGCTTCGCGAACTTCTATCGTCGTTTCATCCGTAATTTCGGTCAGGTGGCAGCTCCTCTCACAGCCCTTACTTCTGTCAAGACGTGCTTTAAGTGGTCCGTTTCCGCCCAGGGAGCTTTTGATCTCCTCAAGAATCGTTTTACATCCGCTCCTATCCTTGTTACACCTGACGTCTCTAGACAGTTCGTTGTCGAGGTTGACGCGTCAGAGGTGGGCGTGGGAGCCATTCTTTCTCAGCGCTCCCTCTCTGACGACAAGGTCCACCCATGCGCGTATTTTTCTCATCGCCTGTCCCCGTCGGAACGTAACTATGATGTGGGTAACCGCGAACTGCTCGCCATCCGGTTAGCCCTAGGCGAATGGCGACAGTGGTTGGAGGGGGCGACCGTTCCTTTTGTCGTTTGGACTGACCATAGGAACCTTGAGTACATCCGTTCTGCCAAACGTCTTAATGCGCGTCAGGCGCGTTGGGCGCTGTTTTTCGCTCGTTTCGAGTTCGTGATTTCTTATCGTCCGGGCTCTAAGAACACCAAGCCTGATGCTTTATCTCGTCTCTTCAGTTCTTCAGTAGCCTCCACTGACCCCGAGGGGATTCTCCCTGAGGGGCGTGTTGTCGGGTTGACTGTCTGGGGAATTGAGAGGCAGGTAAAGCAAGCGCTCACTCACACTCCGTCGCCGCGCGCTTGTCCTAGGAACCTTCTTTTCGTTCCCGTTCCTACTCGTCTGGCCGTTCTTCAGTGGGCTCACTCTGCCAAGTTAGCCGGCCACCCTGGCGTTCGGGGTACGCTTGCTTCCATTCGCCAGCGTTTTTGGTGGCCCACCCGGGAGCATGACACGCGTCGTTTCGTGGCTGCTTGTTCGGTCTGCGCGCAGACTAAGTCCGGTAACTCCCCTCCTGCCGGCCGTCTCAGGCCGCTTCCCATTCCCTCTCGACCGTGGTCTCACATCGCCTTAGATTTTGTCACCGGACTGCCTTCGTCAGCGGGGAAGACTGTTATTCTTACGGTTGTCGATAGGTTCTCTAAGGCGGCTCATTTCATTCCCCTTGCTAAGCTTCCTTCTGCTAAAGAGACGGCACAAATCATCATCGAGAATGTTTTCAGAATTCATGGCCTTCCGTCAGACGTCGTTTCGGACAGAGGTCCGCAATTCACGTCTCAATTTTGGAGGGAGTTTTGCCGTTTGATTGGGGCTTCCGTCAGTCTCTCTTCCGGCTTTCACCCCCAGTCTAACGGTCAAGCAGAACGGGCCAATCAGACTATTGGTCGCATCTTACGCAGTCTTTCTTTTCGCAACCCTGCGTCTTGGTCAGAACAGCTCCCCTGGGCAGAATACGCCCACAACTCGCTTCCTTCGTCTGCAACCGGGCTATCTCCTTTTCAGAGTAGCCTCGGGTACCAGCCTCCGCTGTTCTCATCTCAGTTCGCCGAGTCCAGCGTCCCCTCCGCTCAGGCTTTTGTCCAACGTTGCGAGCGCACCTGGAAGAGGGTCAGGTCTGCACTTTGCCGTTATAGGACGCAGACTGTGAGGGCTGCTAATAAGCGTAGAACTAAGAGTCCTAGATATTGTCGCGGTCAGAGAGTTTGGCTCTCCACTCAGAACCTTCCCCTTAAGACGGCGTCTCGCAAGTTGACCCCGCGGTTCATTGGTCCGTTCCGTATTTCTCGGGTCATTAATCCTGTCGCAGTGCGACTTCTTCTTCCGCGATACCTTCGTCGCGTCCACCCGGTCTTCCATGTCTCTTGTGTTAAGCCCGTTCTTCGCGCCCCCGCTCGTCTTCCCCCCCCCCCCCCCCATCCTTGTCGAGGGCGCACCCATCTACAGGGTCCGCAGGATTTTGGACATGCGTCCTCGGGGCCGTGGTCACCAGTACCTTGTTGATTGGGAGGGGTACGGTCCGGAGGAGAGGAGTTGGGTTCCCTCTCGGGACGTGCTGGACCGTGCGCTGATCGAGGATTTCCTCCGTTGCCGCCAGGTTTCCTCCTCGAGTGCGCCAGGAGGCGCTCGGTGAGTGGGGGGGTACTGTCATGTACTGTCATGTTGTCTTGTCTCTGTCCTTTCCCTTCACCCTGTCTCCCTCTGCTGGTCGTTGTTATGTTACCTTTTCTCCCCCTCTTTTCCCCAGCTGTGCCTTGTCTCCTCCTAATTACCCATTCACCCCGTTCCCCACCTGTTTCCCTTTTTCCCTCTGATTAGGTCCCTATATCTCTCTCTGTTTCTGCTCCTGTCCTTGTCGGATTCTTGTTTGTTTGTTTGTGTCATTCATGCCTGAACCAGACCATCGTCGTGTTACTGTAACCTTGTCCTGTCCTGTCGGAATCTGCCTGTCCGTCTGAGCCTACGTTTTGTTTTCGTCATTAAAGTAACTCTGTTTTGTTAATTCGCTTTTGGGTCCTCATTCACGCACCTTAACAGTATTAGTTAAACATCCCTGTGAACAACAGAAATCCAGCTTCACTGTATACATGTAGAAATATGTATACAAAATATACTATTTACTGTTTAGGTTAATATAGTGTAATATACTGTATCCTGTATAGGTTAATATAGAGTAATATACTGTATCCTGTATAGGTTAATATAGAGTAATATACTGTATCCTGTATACTATGTATATATAGAGTAATATACTGTATCCTGTATAGGTTAATATAGAGTAATATACTGTATCCTGTATACTATGTATATATAGAGTAATATACTGTATCCTGTATAGGTTAATATAGAGTAATATACTGTATCCTGTATAGGTTAATATAGAGTAATATACTGTATCCTGTATAGGTTAATATAGAGTAATATACTGTATCCTGTATAGGTTAATATAGAGTAATATACTGTATCCTGTATAGGTTAATATAGAGTAATATACTGTATCCTGTATAGGTTAATATAGAGTAATATACTGTATCCTGTATAGGTTCATATAGAGTAAAATACTGTATCCTGTATACTATGTATATATAGAGTAATATACTGTATCCTGTATAGGTTAATATAGAGTAATATACTGTATCCTGTATAGGTTAATATAGAGTAATATACTGTATCCTGTATACTATGTATATATAGAGTAATATACTGTATCCTGTATAGGTTAATATAGAGTAATATACTGTATCCTGTATAGGTTTATATAGTGTAATATACTGTATCCTGTATAGGTTAATATAGAGTAATATACTGTATCCTGTATAGGTTAATATAGAGTAATATACTGTATCCTGTATAGGTTAATATAGAGTAATATACTGTATCCTGTATAGGTTCATATAGAGTAATATACTGTATCCTGTATAGGTTAATATAGAGTAATATACTGTATCCTGTATAGGTTTATATAGTGTAATATACTGTATCCTGTATAGGTTAATATAGAGTAATATACTGTATCCTGTATAGGTTCATATAGAGTAAAATACTGTATCCTGTATACTATGTATATATAGAGTAATATACTGTATCCTGTATAGGTTAATATAGAGTAATATACTGTATCCTGTATAGGTTAATATAGAGTAATATACTGTATCCTGTATACTATGTATATATAGAGTAATATACTGTATCCTGTATAGGTTAATATAAAGTAATATACTGTATCCTGTATAGGTTTATATAGAGTAATATACTGTATCATGTATACTATGTATATATAGAGTAATATACTGTATCCTGTATAGGTTAATATAGAGTAATATACTGTATCCTGTATTGGTTAATATAGAGTAATATACTGTATCCTGTATACTACGTATATATAGAGTAATAAACTGTATCCTGTATACTATGTATATATAGAGTAATATACTGTATCCTGTATAGGTTAATATAGAATCATATACTGTATCCTGTATACCATTGTATATATAGAGAAATATACTGTATCCTGTATAGGTTTATATAGAGTAATATACTGTATCCTGTATAGGTTAATATAGAGTAATATACTGTATCCTGTATAGGTTCATATAGAGTAATATACTGTATCCTGTATAGGTTTATATAGAGTAATATACTGTATCCTGTATAGGTTAATATAGAGTAATATACTGTATCCTGTATAGGTTAATATAGAGTAATATACTGTATCCTGTATAGGTTTATATAGAGTAATATACTGTATCCTGTATAGGTCTAGGAAGAGCTTACCTTATGGGGACAAGTAGATGCGACTGAGCTGAAGGACTTCTCTGGTGTCTGGCCCTGATTCTACAAGATAGAAAAACACATTATCAGAAGCATGCTTACTGTGGAGGGCCATTTCCAACACAACACTATTTGTGATAGTAGGGGTCCTCTGTCCCAAATGGCGCCCTATTCCCTATGTAGCGCACTACTTTTGACCAGGGCCCATAGGCCCTATATAGGGAATAGGATGCCATTTGGGACAAACAATAGATGCTACTTATTTTCTCTCCGTTATTCTCTTGACCATACCGTGCTTAAGTGACCCTACTACAGCAGCAGGCGTGGTTTTAGCCTTTTCATAATCCCAGAATATAACTGCACTGTAGCCTTATGGTCGTACTGTAAATCTTTATCTTGAGAATATAATCTTACTTTTTTTTAAAAATATATATATTCTCAGGGTATAATAATGTGTTGTTATTTTGTTATGATGTTTTCTATTCCCTTTTCTCCTTTGTGGAAAGATTACAAACCTCCTTTAGCAGTCAGAGGATTCCACATAACACATAGAGACCTACTACTTACAACAACAGACGTTACAGTCAGATGATTATCATTTTGTTAATACGGTGATGCGTTATTCAGATACAAGAAAACAGCATTAAAATAACCTGCTAAGGTATGTCGGCAACAGATGGTCCTGCTGTTTGTGGTTATGCAAGACGCAACAATTTTTTACATTTTTTTTTTATAAATGCATCTTGAAACGACCCGAGGAACAAATGAACAAAACTGTCAACAGGATATGGTGGGGTGTAATTGCATAGACACACATTCAGTCTTTGTCCCAAATGGCAACCTAGCACCTATTTAGTGCACTAAATATGGGCCCTGCTCGAAAGTGGTGCACTGAATAGAGAATATGATGTATATTGGGGATGCAGATACACAGTAGCACACATTCACAAAGGACATTGGGATTGATTGGATCTTTGCAATGTCAGTGCCTTCCCCTCCCTCAGAGTCACTAGGAAGTAAATGTTGTTGTCCCCCCATTGTTCAAGGGAAACCTATGCCTTTGCACTCACAACAGGGAATATAGAGCCTAACAACGACGGAACCACTCACAACAGGGAATATAGAGCCTAACAACGACGGAACCACTCACAACAGGGAATATAGAGCCTAACAACGACGGAACCACTCACAACAGGGAATATAGAGCCTAACAACGACGGAACCACTCACAACAGGGAATATAGAGCCTAACAACGAAGGAACCACTCACAACAGGGAATATAGAGCCTAACAACGACGGAACCACTCACAACAGGGAATATAGAGCCTAACAACGACGGAACCACTCACAACAGGGAATATAGAGCCTAACAACGACGGAACCACTCACAACAGGGAATATAGAGCCTAACAACGACGGAACCACTCACAACAGGGAATATAGAGCCTAACAACGACGGAACCACTCACAACAGGGAATATAGAGCCTAACAACGACGGAACCACTCACAACAGGGAATATAGAGCCTAACAACGACGGAACCACTCACAACAGGGAATATAGAGCCTAACAACGACGGAACCACTCACAACAGGGAATATAGAGCCTAACAACGACGGAACCACTCACAACAGGGAATATAGAGCCTAACAACGAAGGAACCACTCACAACAGGGAATATAGAGCCTAACAACGACGGAACCACTCACAACAGGGAATATAGAGCCTAACAACGACGGAACCACTCACAACAGGGAATATAGAGCCTAACAACGACGGAACCACTCACAACAGGGAATATAGAGCCTAACAACGAAGGAACCACTCACAACAGGGAATATAGAGCCTAACAACGACGGAACCACTCACAACAGGGAATATAGAGCCTAACAACGACGGAACCACTCACAACAGGGAATATAGAGCCTAACAACGACGGAACCACTCACAACAGGGAATATAGAGCCTAACAACGACGGAACCACTCACAACAGGGAATATAGAGCCTAACAACGACGGAACCACTCACAACAGGGAATATAGAGCCTAACAACGACGGAACCACTCACAACAGGGAATATAGAGCCTAACAACGACGGAACCACTCACAACAGGGAATATAGAGCCTAACAACGACGGAACCACTCACAACAGGGAATATAGAGCCTAACAACGAAGGAACCACTCACAACAGGGAATATAGAGCCTAACAACGACGGAACCACTCACAACAGGGAATATAGAGCCTAACAACGACGGAACCACTCACAACAGGGAATATAGAGCCTAACAACGACGGAACCACTCACAACAGGGAATATAGAGCCTAACAACGAAGGAACCACTCACAACAGGGAATATAGAGCCTAACAACGACGGAACCACTCACAACAGGGAATATAGAGCCTAACAACGATGGAACCACTCACAACAGGGAATATAGAGCCTAACAACGACGGAACCACTCACAACAGGGAATATAGAGCCTAACAACGACGGAACCACTCACAACAGGGGGAGTGACCAGGCCTCACACGGAATGGAGTAGGGCTTCACAGACTAGCCCCCCCTTGAAACCTTAACTAGCTACCTCAGGAGGCAGGTGTCAGTTGTTAGCCCCTCATATCCAATTATGTTACCGGGGTACGCACTCCTAATGCTCCCTGACACCATTAATGTCTTCCTTATGGTATCACCAGGAGAGAAGAGACACTGAACTGTCCAGACTAGCAACATCTATATTTCATCACGACTTAAAGAGAATCTGGCTGTAGCAACAATAACTACTGGGGATGATGGAGAGCGAAAGAGCCACACGCACACACACACACACACACACATGCAACCTCAGTTAGCTAGCTTCACTGGCACTGCAGCAGCAAGCAGCGTAAACACTCATCTCATGCAATATTAAAGGGCCGATGGCCAAGCTTGGTTGTCTGAATTAGTTGAAACAATTTCCCCCCAAAGAGTAGATACTGGAACTGTTACTATATCAGGATAAATGAACATAAACATGACAGATTTTTTGGAGGCAGCGGGAGGGCGAGGAAGCTTTGTGTGTGTGTGTGTGTGTGTGTGTGTGTGTGTGTGTGTGTGTGTGTGTGTGTGTGTGTGTGTGTGTGTGTGTGTGTGTGTGTGTGTGTGTGTGTGTGTGTGTGTCGGTGTGAGTGCATGTGTGTGTGTGTTTTGCCATGTGGGGTATGATGAGAATGGCTTGATTAACTCCATTTTCAATTATTGAACACATGCTTTCCTACACAGTTTTCACTTATTTCATGAGCTTCGTGCACTAAACAATATGATATATTTACAGTATATATATCCAATATGATGTAAAATACAGTATATATACAGTATGATATACTATAGAGTATAAATACAATATGATATATTTTACAGTATATATACAATATGATATACAGTATATATACAGTATGATATACTATAGAGTATAAATACAATATGATATATTTTACAGTATATATACAATATGATATATTATACAGTATATATACAATATGATATATTACACAGTTTATATACAATATTATTTATTACACAGCATATATACAATATGATATATTACACAGTATATATACAATACGATATATTATAAAGTATGTATACAATATGATATATTATGCAGTATATGTACAATCTAAATATACAGTCTATATACAATATAAAAAATATATAAAAATTAAACTTGATATAGAACATGATCTACATACACAATATTTTATACAGTATATATATATATATATATATATATATATATATATATATATATAAATACAATATGATATAGAATATAGTACGTATACAATATGATATATTACACAGAATGTATGCAATATGATATATTATAGGGTATGTATACACAGTATGATATATAATACAGTATATAAACAATATTATGTAATATACAGTATGTATCAATGATGATGTAATATACAGTATATTTCCATATGATATATTATACAGTATATATACAATCTGAAATGTTATACAGTATATATACAATATTTTAAATTATAGAGATATAAATGCAATATGATATAGAATATACTAGGTATACAATATGATATATTATACAGTATATATGCAATATGATATATTATACAGTATGTATACACAATATGATATATTATACAGTATGTGTACACAATAAAATATACAGTATATATACAATATTATATGTATAGTAGATTTATACAATATATATATATATATATATATATATATATATATATATATATAAATATACAGTGTATATACAATCTAAATATATCTTATATATACAATGTGATATACAGTATATACAGTATATGTACAATATGATATATTATATAATCTATATACAGTATGACATATAATACAGTATAAATACAATATGATATATTCTACAATATGTATACAATATGATATACAGTATATATGCAATATGAAATATTGTACAGTATATAACATGATATACAGTATATATACAATATGATATATTATATAGTATAAAAACAATATAATATATTATACAATATATATATCAATATGATATATTATACAGTATGTATCCAATATGATATACAGTATATATACAATATGATACATTATATAGTATAAAAACAATATAATATATTATACAATATATATACAATATGATATATTATACAATATGTATCCAATATGATATACAGTATATACACAATACGATATGTTATACTACATATAACATATGATATATTATACAGTATGTATATGATATGATAAACAGTATATAAAGTATACATACAATATGATATATTATACGGTATGTATATGATACAGAGCATATACAGTGTATATATATACAATGTGATGCGCTACTGTAACCTGAGAAGAGCTTACAGTACATCACACCATGTAAGGCCAAGAGAATCGGCTGTCCTGTTGCAAGGTTAAACCACAGTACTCTGTGTAGGTAGGTTGATGTCAGCAACCCCTTTCAATGACCCTGTCTGCTCTTTCTACAAAAAATTAAAACTCAGACAGTGCACGTCATCGGTGTCTAACGCCTTTATAGCAGATATGCTACTTTTGTTCTGTTCACAATCTGCGGATGTGTCGTCCTGTTCCATGCAGATTGTGAACAGAACAATAATAGTGATAGCACTTTCTGAGTTTGAGAGAGTGATATTACGGTATGGTGAGAATGTAATGTGTTAAAATGAGACTCTAATTAAATGTCTTCTACTTGTCAGAATCTGAATGCAGTTCGAGAGCCATTTTCTTCTCCAACATTAAATGGAATACTAAACAAGTCTTAAAAATAGCTAGATATTGCCTCCCGGGTGGCGCAGTGGTTAATGGCGCTGCAGCGCCAGCTGTGCCACCAGAGACTATGGGTTCACGCCCAGGCTCTGTCGTAACCGGCTGCGACCGAGAGGTCCGTGGGGCGATGCACAATTGACCTAGCGTCGTCTGGGTTAGGGAGGGGTTGGCTGGTAGGGATATCCTTGTCTCATCGTGCACCAGCGACTCCTGTGGCGGGCCGGGCGCAGTGCACGCTAACCAAGGTTGCCAGGTGCACGGTGTTTCCTCCGACACATTGGTGCGGCTGGCTTCCGGGTTGGATGCGCGCTGTGTTAAGAAGCAGTGCGACTTGGTTGGGTTGTGTATCGAAGGATGCATGACTTTCACCATTCGTCTCTCCCGAGCCCGTACGGGAGTTGTAGCGATGAGACAAGATAGTAACTACTAACAATTGGATACCACGAAAAAGGGGGTAAAATAAAAAAAAACATATATAAAAAAATAAATATAAAAAATAGCTAGATGTCAGCTACAGTTATTTGTTTTGGAGCTTGATACTTCTCCACACAAACTGAGTCTCTACACAACATAAAATCTCTGTCCAGGTAAGTCTGTTTGTGACACATAGTTGACATTTTCACTTTAGAAGGCTCAGGATGTCATGAAAATAGCGACAGTCTAAGGAACTCTCTGCGTGAGATGCTACCCTGTCCCTGAGAACTTAACCCCCTGCGTTTCCTTAGCCGCTTCAAACAAAATTCCACACGGTGCTTGAAGCGATAGGCTGCAAAGTGCTCTAATCTCTCTGCCATCAGGTAAGAAACAGACTTACTACTGGCTGACAAAGGGGAGCTCTTTGATATGTCAGCTTTGCCACAGGTGCACGGAGACACCGAGGCCTGTCGCCTCTGCTGAGCCCGTCTCCAAAGCAGACCCAGTTCCTTTTTAGGAGTGAGAATCCACCACTGCGCAGTGTGAATTCCCAATTAATCATGGACCCAGGGATTCCCACAGTGAAAAAACCTAGGGTTCACTGCTTTTATTAATCTGCTTGATCTGCCCTCATATTTAGCCACACATTGACGTGATTTACTGTTTTATGTCCAGGACAACCAGGGTTACCAAGTAGTATACAAAACAACTTGACATAAACACTTGCGTTCATGAGTTCACCAAGCAAAAAAACACGACAAAAAACCTATTCATAAGAATGCTGTTTGCTCAGTGGGAAATGAATATCAAACAGCAACAACTGTGTGGAGTTTGGAGTTTTTGACAGCAACTGTGTCTGTGAGCATATTACAGTGAGCTCATTAGAGTATTGTAGACACTATGTCCTGGTATCTCCTATGATTTTCAATGTAGAACAACCCCTTACAGTACTATAGACACTATGTCCTGGGATTTTCTGTTCGGCTACATTTGTTGTTTTACGAAGCATGTGACAATTAAAAAAGGATTGATTGATTGATTGATGGATTGATGGATTGATGGATTGATTGATGGATTGATGGATTGATTGATGGATTGATTGATTGATGGATTGATGGATTGATGGATTGATGGATTGATTGATTGATTGATTGATTGATGGGTGGATTGATTGATTGATTGATTGATGGATTGATGGATTGATTGATTGATTGATTGATTGATCTTGGCTCTGGACTAGAACAATACATCATTATGTGGTTGGTGTAATCCAAGGACCTTTGCTGTGCTTGTCGATAGTGTGATGTGTTCCCTATCAGATCTACCAGTGCACTAGACCAGAGGGTGATTTGTAGATTAGACAGTCAGAACCTTAATTGTACGGTATTACATTTACGTTGAAATCAATCTCATAACCATTGTATTCAGATTTCAGATAATGAAAACACATAACACAGATTTCATATTAACACTCAGAGACAGATTCACAGATAGCTGCATTGCGTCTAGTTTATTGATGAAATATTCATGGATGAGATAAGGACGCATTACATTTAGGGTGCGTCCCAAATGAGACCCAATTCCCTATGTTATGCACCACCTTTTGACCAGGGCCCAATAGGGCCCTGTTCAAAAGCAGTGCACTCTGTATGAAATAGGGTGCCATTTGGGATGTAAGATTACGTTTCTCTGCAGCTGAAATAATAAATGAACATACCTTCTATGAACACCATTGTTTTTGTTCTGCTAAGAGAATGAAATGTGATTTGTGCTGTTAATCCTGTTAAAATATATTAGCTCACTCATTACAGCGGCAGGAAATATCTGCTGTGTGCATTGTATATGTTAACTGTTCAGATCAAAGAGCCCAATCGCTTTGTTTTGAAGTCAAATATTGACAGTGTGTTTCTAGAAATGTATTTGTATGTCCCAGTTCTTCCTGTGTGTTTTGAGTTGTCCGTTACGCTACTTCGGTTTGATGTACGCCTTCGACAGAAGTTCTCTGGCTAATAAATACATGTATCGTGCCTTTCAAGAGACTACGGTAGAGGGGCCCTACAGCAGGGGAGACTACAGCAGGGGAGACTACAGTAGAGGGGCCCTACAGCAGGGGAGACTACAGCAGGGGAGACTACAGTAGAGGGCCCTAGAGCAGGGGAGACTACAGCAGGGGAGACTACAGTAGAGGGGACCTACAGCAGGGGAGACTACAGCAGGGGAGACTACAGCAGGGGAGACTACAGCAGGGGAGACTACAGCAGGGGAGACTACAGTAGAGGGGACCTACAGCAGGGGAGACTACAGCAGGGGAGACTACAGCAGGGGAGACTACAGTAGAGGGGCCCTACAGCAGGGGAGACTACAGCAGGGGAGACTACAGTAGAGGGGACCTACAGCAGGGGAGACTACAGCAGGGGAGACTACAGCAGGGGAGACTACAGCAGGGGAGACTACAGCAGGGGAGACTACAGTAGAGGGGACCTACAGCAGGGGAGACTACAGCAGGGGAGACTACAGCAGGGGAGACTACAGCAGGGGAGACTACAGCAGGGGAGACTACAGTAGGGGAGACTACAGCAGGGGAGACTACAGTAGAGGGCCCTACAGCAGGGGAGACTACAGCAGGGGAGACTACAGTAGAGGGGACCTACAGCAGGGGAGACTACAGCAGGGGAGACTACAGCAGGGGAGACTACAGCAGGGGAGACTACAGCAGGGGAGACTACAGCAGGGGAGACTACAGTAGAGGGGACCTACAGCAGGGGAGACTACAGCAGGGGAGACTACAGTAGAGGGACCTACAGCAGGGGAGACTACAGCAGGGGAGACTCCAGTAGAGGGGACCTACAGCAGGGGAGACTACAGTAGGGGAGACTACAGCAGGGGAGACTACAGCAGGGGAGACTACAGTAGGGGAGACTACAGCAGGGGAGACTACAGCAGGGGAGACTACAGCAGGGGAGACTACAGCAGGGGAGACTACAGTAGGGGAGACTACAGCAGGGGAGACTACAGCAGGGGAGACTACAGTAGAGGGCCCTACAGCAGGGGAGACTACAGCAGGGGAGACTACAGTAGAGGGGACCTACAGCAGGGGAGACTACATCAGGGGAGACTACAGCAGGGGAGACTACAGCAGGGGAGACTACAGCAGGGGAGACTACAGCAGGGGAGACTACAGTAGAGGGCCTTACAGCAGGGGAGACTACAGCAGGGGAGACTACAGTAGAGGGCCCTACAGCAGGGGAGACTACAACAGGGGAGACTACAGTAGAGGGCCCTACAGCAGGGGAGACTACAGCAGGGGAGACTACAGTAGAGGGCCCTACAGCAGGGGAGACTACAGCAGGGGAGACTACAGTAGAGGGCCCTACAGCAGGGGAGACTACAGCAGGGGAGACTACAGCAGGGGAGACCAGAAGATTACACGAGACGAGATTACAGCAGGGGAGACTACAGCAGGGGAGACTACAGCAGAGGAGACTACAGCAGGGGAGACTACAGTAGAGGGCCCTACAGCAGGGGAGACTACAGCAGGGGAGACCAGAAGATTACAGGAGACAAGATTACAGCAGGGGAGACTACAGCAGGGGAGACTACAGTAGAGGAGACTACAGCAGGGGAGACTACAGTAGGGGAGACTACAGCAGAGGAGACTACAGCAGGGGAGACTACAGCAGGGGAGACTACAGTAGAGGGCCCTACAGCAGGGGAGACTACAGCAGGGGAGACTACAGTAGAGTGCCATACAGCAGGGGAGACTAAAGCAGGGGAGACTACAGTAGAGGGCCCTACAGCAGGGGAGACTACAGCAGGGGAGACTACAGTAGAGGGTGCTACAGCAGGGGAGACTACAGCAGGGGAGACTACAGTAGAGGGCCCTACAGCAGGGGAGACTACAGCAGGGGAGATCAGAAGATTACAGGAGACGAGATTACAGCAGGGGAGACTACAGCAGGGGAGACTACAGCAGAGGAGACTACAGCAGGGGAGACTACAGCAGGGGAGACTACAGCAGGGGAGACCAGAAGATTACAGGAGACGAGATTACAGCAGGGGAGACTACAGCAGGGGAGACTACAGCAGAGGAGACTACAGCAGGGGAGACTACAGTAGAGGGCCCTAATGCAGGGGAGACTACAGCAGGGGAGACCAGAAGATTACAGGAGACAAGATTACAGCAGGGGAGACTACAGCAGGGGAGACTACAGCAGAGGAGACTACAGCAGGGGAGACTACAGTAGGGGAGACTACAGCAGGGGAGACTACAGCAGGGGAGACTACAGTAGAGGGCCATACAGCAGGGGAGACTACAGTAGAGGGCCCTACAGCAGGGGAGACTACAGCAGGGGAGACTACAGTAGAGGGCCCTACAGCAGGGGAGACTACAGCAGGGGAGACTACAGTAGAGGGCGCTACAGCAGGGGAGACTACAGCAGGGGAGACTACAGTAGAGGGCCCTACAGCAGGGGAGACTACATCAGGGGAGACTACAGCAGGGGAGACCAGAAGATTACAAGAGACGAGATTACAGCAGGGGAGACTACAGCAGGGGAGACTACAGCAGAGGAGACTACAGCAGGGGAGACTACAGCAGGGGAGACTACAGCAGGGGAGACTACAGCAGAGGAGACTACAGCAGGGGAGACCACAGCAGGGGAGACTAAAGCAGGGGAGACTACAGTAGAGGTTAATACAGCAGGGGAGACTACAGCAGGGGAGACTACAGTAGAGGAGACTAGAGTAGAGATGACTACAGTAGAGGAGACTACGGCAGGGGAGACTACAGTAGAGGAGACTAGAGTAGAGATGACTACAGTAGAGGAGACTACAGCAGGGGAGACCACAGCAGGGGAGACTACAGCAGGGTAGACTACAGTAGAGGAAACTACAGCAGGGGAGACTACAGCAGAGGAGAATACAGTAGAGGAGACTACAGTAGAGGAGACTAGAGTAGAGATGACTACAGTAGAGGAGACTACAGCAGGGGAGACCACAGCAGGGGAGACTACAGCAGGGGAGACTACAGTAGAGGTGAATACAGTAGAGGTGAATACAGCAGGGGAGACTACAGCAGGGGAGACTACAGCAGAGGAGACTACAGCAGAGGAGACTACAGCAGGGGGGACTACAGCAGAGGAGACTACAGTAGAGGCTACTACAGCAGGGGAGACTACAGTAGAGGTGAATACAGTAGAGGTGAATACAGCAGTGGAGACTACAGCAGGGGAGACTACAGCAGGGGAGACAAGAAGATTACAGGAGACGAGATTACAGTAGAGGAGACTACAGTAGAGGAGACTACAGTAGAGGAGACTACAGCAGAGGAGACTACAGCAGGGGAGACAAGAAGATTACAGGAGACGAGATTACAGTAGAGGAGACTACAGCAGGGGAGACCAGAAGATTACAGGAGACGAGAGTACAGTAGAGGAGACTACAGCAGAGGAGACTACAGCAGGGGAGACAAGAAGATTACAGGAGACGAGATTACAGTAGAGGAGACTACAGTAGATGAGACTACAGCAGAGGAGACTACAGCAGGGGAGACAAGAAGATTACAGGAGACAAGATTACAGTAGAGGAGACTACAGCAGAGGAGACTACAGCAGGGGATACAAGAAGATTACAGGATATGAGATTACAGTAGAGGAGACTACAGTAGAGGAGACTACAGTAGAGGAGACTACAGTAGAGGAGAAAACAATAGGGGAGACTACAGTATAGGAGACTACAGCAGAGGAGACCAGAAGATTAAAGGAGACCGGAAGATTACAGGAGACGAGATTACAGTAGAGGAGACTACAGTAGAGGAGACTACAGTAGAGTAGACTACAGGAGATGAGACTACAGTAGAGGAGACTACAGTAGAGGAGACAACAGTAGATGACACTACAGGAGATGAGACTACAGTAGGGGAGACTACAGTAGAGGAGACTACAGTAGGGGAGACTACAGTAGGGGAGACTACAGTAGATGAGACTACAGTAGGGGAGACTACAGTAGAGGAGACTACAGTAGGGGAGACTACAGTAGGGGAGACTACAGTAGGATAGACTACAGTAGAGGAGACTACAGTAGAGGAGACTACAGTAGAGGAGACTACAGTAGGGGAGACTACAGTAGGAGAGACTACAGTAGAGGAGACTACAGTAGGGGAGACTACAGTAGAGGAGACTACAGCAGAGGAGACCAGAAGATTACAGGAGACCAGAAGATTACAGGAGATGAGATTACAGTAGATGAGACTACAGTAGAGAAGACTACAGTAGAGAAGACTACAGTAGGGGAGACTACAGTAGAGGAGACTACAGTAGGGGAGACTACAGTAGGGGAGGCTACAGTAGGAGGGACTACAGTAGAGGAGACTACAGTAGAGGAGACTACAGTAGGGGAGACTACAGTAGGAGAGACTACAGTAGAGGAGACTACAGTAGAGGAGACTACAGTATGAGGGTCTACAGTAGAGGAGACTACAGTAGGGGAGACTACAGTAGGGGAGACTACAGTAGGAGGGACTACAGTAGAGGAGACTACAGTAGATGAGACTACAGTAGGGGAGACTACAGTAGGAGGGACTACAGTAGAGGAGACTACAGTAGGGGAGACTACAGTAGGGGAGACTACAGTAGGAGAGACTACAGTAGAGGAGACTACAGTAGAGGAGACAACGTTGACATCAGCAAACCGCTCGCCCACACGACACCATACACGCTTTCTGCCATCTCCCCGGTACAGTTGAAACTGCGATTCATCTGTGAAGATCACACTTCTCCAGCGTGTTAGTGGCCATCGAAGGTGAGCATTTGCCCACTGAGTCGGTTATGACGCCGAACTGCAGTCAGGTCAAGACCCTGGGGAGGACGACGATCACATAGATGAGCTTCCTCGAGACGGTTTCTGACAGTTTGTGCAAAGATTCTTAGGTTACGCAAACCCACAGTTCCATCAGCTGTCTGGGTTGCTCTCAGAATATCCTGCAGGTGAAGAAGCGGGATGTTGAGGTCCTGGGTTGTCATGGTTACACGTGGTCTATGGTTGTGAGGCCAGTTGGACGTACTGCCAAATTCTCTAAAACAACGTTGGAGTATGCGTATGGTAGAGATATTAGCATTAAATGATCTTGCAACAGCTCTGGTGGACATTGCTGCAGTCAGCATGCCAATTATACACATCCTCAACATTTTTTGACATCTGTGGCTTAGTGTTTTGTGACAAATCGGCACATTTTAGAGTGGCTTTTTATTTTCCCCAGTACAAGGTGCACCTGTGTAATGATCATGCTGTTTAATCAGGTCCTTGATGTGCCACACCTGTCAGCCGAATGGATTATTTTAGCAAAGGTGAAATGCTCACTAACAGGGATGTAAACAAATGTGTGCACAAAATCTAAGTGAAATAAGCTTTTTGTTCATATGTAAATGTTTATCGTCTTTTATTTCAGCTCATGAAACACTTTACATGTTGCATTTTTATATTTTTGTTCAGTTTAGTTTTTTGCAGGGAGCAGACATCTACCCTAGGGGGTTAATAGACAGCAATAGAAATATATTGGTGAAGAAGAGCTAACACTCACACTCTTCTTTCTGTGCTAGCTTGCAAAATAGCTACCCTAGGGAACTACATTAGCTTTCATTCCCTAGGCCATCATAGCCCATGCAGGATACAACCCATGCTGTTCACATTCAAGGCAGACTCCCTACAAACCTGAAAACAAGAGCACCATTCACTCCCAGTGTCAAGCAGACAGGGGCTTTTTTGGGGGGGGGAGGGGGCACATTGGTATGTCGGCTGAGTGGGGGCCATTGGGCACCACTGGCATTCTCTGCACATACACAGAGATGCTTTATACTGTCAGCTAACTTCCTGGCTATCTCTACAAAGTGCCTTACTGTTGCTGCATTCAGTCAACTGCAATTCCACAATTCCTTTTTTTTCTGACATTTTTGTGTTTTTGTGTTTAAAAAAAAACGAAAACATTTTCTCTCACTGGGATTAAAGCAAACGCTGTAGTTCCAGGATTATCAAATGGCTTTGATCATGTGAGTTCAATGTTTTTGATCTGAAGCAGGAAGACAAGAAATACTGTCTATGGATTCCGCTGCTGGTTGAACTGTACACCATGACATGAGTCGCTGACAGGTAGTGAATATGAAGAATGGAACAAGCACAAAAAAACAAGTCATTTTGGAATATTGTTTTGTTACGATGAAGGGATTCACCAGCAATGGATTCCTGAAATACCAGATATACTCAAATTTGATCCAGTATTATATGATATATACTGTTGTATGAGTGTTGTGTGCCTTAGCTTTACACCTGTCTGACTGTCCAGTATTTTTATTATTATTATTTTGATTATTTTTTATTTAACCTTTATTTAAAGTTTTTTTTTTTTTTTTACAATGACGGCCTATCCCGGTCAAACCCTCACCTAACTCGGATGACGCTGAGCCAATTGTGCGCCACCTTATGGGACTCCAGATCATGGTCAGGTTGTGGTACAGCCCGGGATCGAACCAGGGTCTGTAGTGATGCCTCTAGCACTGAGATGCAGTGCCTTAGACCGCTGCGCCACTCGGGAGTAAATGCTCTTGGAGTTATAATGTTTTCCTGTAGGATTTATCAGTACTAAATGACATAGGATTTTTTATCAGTACTAAATGACATAGGATTTATCAGTACTAAATGATACAGGATTTATCAGTACTAAATGACATAGGATTTATCAGTACTAAATGATACAGGATTTATCAGTACTAAATGACATAGGATTTATCAGTACTAAATGATACAGGATTTATCAGTACTAAATGATATAGGATTTATCAGTACTAAATGACATAGAATTTATCAGTACTAAATGACATAGGATTTATCAGTACTAAATGATACAGGATTTATCAGTACTAAATGACATAGGATTAATCAGTACTAAATTATACAGGATTTATCAGTACTAAATGACATAGGATTTATCAGTACTAAATGACATAGGATTTATCAGTCGTTCTGCCCCTGAACAGGCAGTTAACCCACTGTTCCTAGGCCGTCATTGAAAATAAGAATTTGTTCTTAACTGACTTGCCTAGTAAAATAAAGGTAAAATTATGAAAGGTATACGAATAGAAAATAATAGATGCAGTGTTAGAATAAGGAAGGATACAAATGTCCCAGATGTGTGGAGAAGCATTCCGTGAACAATAATAGAGGGTTTTCCACAGAAATGGAGAGGCTAGCTGTGCTCCACCAACAGCCTCCTCCAACCCCTCCTCCCCACCTGATCATTAGCCCTGGGCAATTTGGGAGGTTTCAATCCCTGTATTATTATCCAGCTACTACTTTGGACACGCAATCAAAGTGACAACACAGTACACAGAAACACTTTCTCTCCCACTCCCCCAAACCACTGACGGACTTTCTACTAGCCTGATGTTGGACTCAAATTCCATCATATCATGCCAAGGGACTGTAGCTCGTTTCAGTCAACATAACTCCCCCCAAAAATATTTTCCCTAGCTAGGATCATTTCCAATTATTGTCTGTGCCAAAAAAACAAAAACAAAAAAACAACACGACATATCAAAACAATTATTTTGATGGGGCTCCAAGGCAAGAACATATTTCAACTTGAATGTTCTACCTGAAATCATTATAAAGGCGTGGTTTCAGGCAAGAAGCCATCAAAGCCTAATTGAATATCATTTTAATGGTAAAAAGAAAACCTACAAGACAGTTGGAGTATCTATCTGCCATGTTTTTAGATAGACTCTGTCAGTCAAACAGTGAAACAACACAGACCCACAGACAGGCTGACAGGGCACGAAGCACTAATGATCTTCCCTCCAAGCTCTGTGGGTTTTTACTAGTTTCCATGTGTGTTTAGTATTTAGTGTATAAAATGAAGGTAACACTACAGTATATCTCCTTAAGGAAAGCACAAATACAAGCACTTTGCCATAATGAGCCCAAACTGCAAAGCAATTATAATTAGAGACGAGAAAAAAAAGTGGTTGTGACATTTTGAATAGCCTCTTCGTAATGCCTTTATAATCTTCTTACGAACAGTCTATAATGCATTATAAAGCACATCCTATGATGTAATAACTGATCAGAAATATATATATTATGACCATATGAACTACTCAAACCAGTGCGAACCAATCGCTTACCTCCTACACAAGGAAACATACTATTGGTCTGATGTCCTGTCTGTACTTTGACATGGCACGCCATGCTTACAGCAGTTCTGTAGTGTAGCCAATGCATTGCCATAATTGTTTTGGCTTGGAGGAGGGCCAATTTCCCTGAGAAACAGTCTAAAGGCACTCACAAGATGCTAGTCCTTCGTCCTTTGTCTAAGGTGCCATGGGGAAATAATTAAATTACAGTGTAAACGACGACGCTGTTTTGTCAGTAAGAGACCAACCACTCACTGCGTTTGAACTTCGGTTTTGTTCTAGCCAGGTTGGCTCGACTTTAGTATGCATTGGTTGAAGCTAAATTTTAAATTCAATCTCCCTACCATCATATGTAAGCCAATATGACACCAATGTGGATGAAAATTCATTGATTGGAGGTACACAACACCCTCGCCGCCTGTTGTCATAATCCGTCTGGCCGTTACCAAGAACTAATCTTTCGGATTTTTTTGACAGGAGTTGTTAGCATTAGGGGGGGGGGGGGGGGGGGGGGGTCAGAAAATGTTTCTGCCCAAACAAAGCTCAAATTCTAGTCGTCAGACTAAAATGAGGCTACAGGGTCCATACGGTGACCAGTAGACATAGATCCATTTGGATACGTGTTGTAGGCGCAGCAGGTTTGATAACATTCACAATTGACCTCTCTCACGTGCACAAACCAACAAAGTGCTACCTTTTTGTATCATTTCTGACAATGCTAACATCTTATCAGCTGAATCTCAGAGTTCTTAAACCGGGTGCAAAATTCAGTTGCTGTGAAACAGTAGCAGCTAGCTAGCAGAAGGCTAGCAGATTTAGCTAGCTAGCTAACACCAGTTGGATGAGAAATTAAAAGGAGGTCGCTAGGTATATTTTTCTATGGAAGGTTTTTCATATGGCGAAGTCATCTGTGTAAACTGCAGAAACGAACTGGATACTTGCGTGTAATCAGAGCACACAAAAAAAAATAAGCTAGTGAATGTCCTTGGCAGCACCAAACAAACAGAAAAACTGTCAAGTTGCTAATACATGCACAAACCAGAACAGATGCCTCGCTGTTAGAAGATCCAGAGAAAAATGATTTACCATTACCTTACGTATTAACAGTAGCGGTGTGTGGGTAAAATCACAAGGAAAGCCAAACCAGAAAAAAACATATTACAAGCTATGTGTTGTGATAATTAAAGTTGTTGTCTCTATAACCTTTTGGTTCATATGCGACTGTGACTGTGATATATAGACCTAAAGGCTGAGCCACTAGAATAAACTCATCCACACCTTTGCTTCATCACAAAACCGGAGAGCAACTTCTGTCCAGTGAAGTCCACAAAGCACATTGCATGTCACAAACAGATACATACGATACTGCATAGTCAAGTAACATAACTTACTGCATATTCAACTAAGTTAACCCATAATGACAGGTAAGTATATTGGTTTATATATACTATATATTCAAAAGTATGTGAACACCTCTTCAAATTATTGGATTTGGCTATTTCAGCCAAACCTGATGCTGACAGTTGTATAAAAATCGAGCACACAGCCATGGAATCTCCATAGACAAACATTGTCAATAGAAAGAGTTCAGTGACTTTCAACGTGGCACCGTCATAGGATGCCAACTTTCCAACAAGTTAGTTCGTCAAATTTCTGCCCTGGTCAACTGTAAGTGATGTTATTTTGAAGTGGAAACGTCTAGGAGCAACAATGGCTAAGCTCTGAAGTGGTAGGCCGCACAAGCTCACAGAACGGTACCGCCAAGTGCTGAAGCGTGTAGCGCGTTAAATTAGTCTGTCCTCGATTGCAACACTCACTGCAGAGTTCCAAACTGTCTCTGGAAGCAACGTCAGTGTAACAGTTTAGCTTCCGTCCCTCTCCTCGCCCCTACTTGGGCTCGAACCACATCGACAACAGCCACCCTCGAAGCATCGTTACCCATCGCTCCAAAAAAGCCACGGCCCTTGTGGAGCGAGGGGAACAACCACTTCAAGGTCTCAGAGCGAGTGACGTCACCAATTCAAACGCTAAAAGCTAGTTATTTCACATTGGTTACATCAGTATACAAACTGTTCATCAGGAGCTTCATGAAATGGGTTTCCATGGCCGAGCAGCCACACACAAGCCTAAGATCACCATGCGAAATGCCAAGCGTCGGCTGGAGTGGTGTAAAAGCTCACCGCCATTGGACTCTGGAGCAGAGGAAACACATTCTCTGGAGTTATTAATCACGCTTCATTATTTACTTATACAGTGGATTGGGAAAGTATTCAGACCCCTTGACTTTTTCCACATTTTGTCACGTTACAGCCTTATTCTAAAATAATTTCTCTTTTTTTTTTTTTTCTACACTCAGTACCCCATAATGATCAATAAAAAAATGAAATATCACATTTAAATATTATTCAGAGCCTTTACTCAGTACTTTGTAGAAGCACCTTTGGCAGCGATTACAGCGTAGAGTCTTCTTGGGTATGACGCTACAAGCTGGGCACACCTGTATTTGGGGAGTTTCTCCCATTCTTCTCTGCAGAGCTTCTCAATGGGGAACATCGCTGCACAGCTATTTTCAGGTCTCTCCAGAGATGTTAGATCGGGTTCAAGTCCGGGCCTTGACTGGTTCACTCAAATACATTCAGAGACTTGTGCCATTGTCTTGGCTATGTACTTACAATTGTTGTCCTGTTGGTAGGTGAACCATTGCCTAGGTCTGAGGTTCTGAGTTCTCTGTAGAAGGTTTTCATCAAGAATCTCTCTGTACTTTGCTCTGTTCATCTTTCCCTAGATCCTAACTAGTCTCCCAGTCCCTGCTGCTGAAAAACATCCCCAAAAATGATGCTGCCACCACCATGCTTCACCGTAGGGATGGTGCCAGGTTTTCTCCAGACGTGACACTTGGCATTCAAGTCAAAGAGTTCAATGTTTGTTTCATCAGACCAGAGAATCTTGTTTCTCGTGGTCTGAGAGTCCTTTAGGTGCCTTTTGGCAAATTCCAAGCGGGCTCTCATGTGTCTTTTACTGAGGAGTTGCTTCCGTCTGGCCACTCTACAATAAAGGCCTGATTGGTGGAGTGCTGCTGAGATGGTTGTCCTTCTGTAAGGTTCTCCCATCTCCACAGAGGAACTCTGAACTCTGGATCTCTGGGTTCTTGGTCACCTCCCTAAAAAAGGCCCCTTCTCCTCCGATTGCTCAGTTTGTCCAGGTGGCCAGCTCTAGGACAAGTCTTGGTGGTTCCAAGATTCTTCCATTTTAAGAATGATGGAAATCACTGTGTTCTTGGAAACATGCAATGATGCAGAAATATTTTGGTAGCCTTCCCCAGATCTGTGCCTCGACACAATCTTGTCTCGGAGCTATACGGACATTTCCTTCGACCCCGTGGCTTGGTTTTTGCTCTGACATGCACTGTCAACTGTGGGACCTTAAATAGACAGGTGTGTACCTTTCCAAATCATGTTCAATCAATTGCATTAACCACAGGTGGACTCCAGGTTGTAGAAACATCTCAAGGATGATCAATGGAAACAGGATGCACCTGAGCTCAATTTCAAGTCTCAAAACAAGGGGTCTGAATACTTATGTAAACAATTGAATATATTTGCAAAATATTCTATAAACCTGTTTTCCCTTTGTCGTTATGGGGTATTGTGGGTAGATTGATGAGGAAAATAATACATTTTATCCATTTTAGAAAAAGGCTGTAACTTTAACAAAATGTGGAAAAAGTCAAGGGGTCTGAATATTTTCCGAATGCACTGTACATTTGTAACCAACAGGTTACAATAGAAACATAATTAGAAAAATGTAATGTCGGTTTAAAGGCGTTTAGATTTTTTAAATAAATGATAATAACTTCATAGAAAGAATATGGAAACTGCCGACAGAACTCATAGAAGTAGCATCAGTCAATAATTGCAGATCTTCATTTTGGGACACATGCAATTATTGACCAACACATTGACACAATGTCACTCACACAGCTATCCATACACAGACCTAAGATTATAGGCACCACACTGACTATCTGAATTTAATGAATGCAGAGCAAATGGAAGAATAAGTATTTGAGTTCTATTTTGTGCAGATTCGGGTCAGGCAACAAGAGACAAGACAGAGAAGCTCTAATTCTTCTGTTTATTCAAGATACTTCTGAGCTAAACGCCTCAGTGTGTTTAGTCTTGACGAGAATGGCTTGTGCCACTTCTTCTTTGGGATAGGCTCATTTCACATCGCAAGGCCTTCAGACATGTATACACTTGACTATATCATTTGCATGCTTGTCACAAACCAGTCCGACCGTTTCCTCTTCAAAGTATCTTTCCTGGCCTGCTATCATCAGCTCCCCCCAACCAATTTGTCATTCTAAGCCTGGCCTTACTGCTGCCAGCTCTGGGATGATGGCAGCGCAGCTTCTCTGATCCAGGCAGTGACTAGGGACAAGACCAAGTGTTACAGCGTTACACTGGGACAGAAGTGCTTCAGTCACTTCCTGATCCACGGCTCCAAGGGCAGAGCAGAACTGGCTTGTGTGTTTGTGTGTGTGAGTGTGTGTGTGTGTGTGTGTGTGTGTGTGTGTGTGTGTTTGTGTGTTAGAAACAGATACAATTATCAGAGAATGAGGCTAAGCCACGTTTTCTTCTTCAATGATTGTGTTTGCTCTATTCTGGAAACTAAACGCCTTCTTTTTGTTTTGTAGTTTGGCCATGGCCTTTTGGAGGTCTGTTTACAAAATGTCATTTTAAAGTTTCCCCATCTCTTCTTACAGATGTTTCTCGTCGGGACAATATGGCGACGCATAATGCCTATTTATGACGGCATTATGTTTTTGCTTTAAACCAATCCGTTAATGCCACGACTTGAATACTAGGATGATGCTGTGCTTTTATAGATGATCAGAAACGGTGGCTCAGGTTCGCTTTAAGACGTTTGCTCTGTTGTTGTGTTTACCAGAGTCCAACGAGTCTTTAAAGTCTTATTGAAGAGCGTATTGAAGTCATCGACAGCTACTTCTGAGGCCAAGAAAGACTAAACACTACAGTCAATGAAAGATTAGAGCGTCATAAAACAAAACAAGATCATTTCTGTTGTTGTTATTTTGTTGCTGAAATCAAATGGGAACATGTTAAAGTCATATTGTCCATTGCAGCAATTGCTTTAGTGTGTTCTTGTCAAATGAAGTGCACTATACAGGGGACATGGTGCTATTTGGAACAAGGTTGTTGTGTAGACTGAGGTAGGGGCCACCTGAGAGGCATACCTGGCCTTTTAACAGTGAGTAACACACGCATGTGACAAACAAGACATCAAGACAAACAGCCAGCTTTAATTGGACTATGGTCCCTAATCTTCAGCCTGTCTGTGTTCCACCTGTAGTGCGAGTGCCAGTGTTTTTCTATGGAAGTCAACAGTGTCTGTACAAATGAAACTGATTGAATCCGTCCAGACTCATTCACAATCACACACTACAGCAGGGCCTTCTAAATCACAGTTAGCCAGATAAAAGACTGGCGCCATTTTGTGAAAACAGAAAAGAGGGGAAACCGTCTGTATTCAACAGACGGCCACTTGAAGGCTTGAAGGCTCAGTACTGAAACAAATTAGTAGGTGTATTTTTCGGAGGGGGTGACGGGAGGTCTTGTCTGGCCTGTTAGGATACATAGATTGACTCCCTTTGAAATCAGAACGCATTAGTCATGCCTTATTTAAACCCGAACACAACTCAAAGTTTGCACATGAAAACGTAAAGGTCTGAAAAGGTCTCTCTCCAGTCTCCGCAGCTCAAAGGGGAAGGAGGTAGCAGCACATCAGTAGAACCGACCGGCTGGCCTGTAATTCGGTGAACAGATGATCATTACCATACACACACACACACATTTGCCCATTTCACTTCCAAATTAGACTCCTCCTCTCGTTACTTGAATTGAAATTCAACACTTTTTTCTACTGGTCCAGTCCTACCAGATGTGCTGAGCCACAACGCTGTACGGTACGGTATGTTGCATGATTTCATAAGAAATGTCAGTCTCAGGTTATATCACAACTGGAAGCATTTGATGGCTGTCTTTTCTTTGTCTAAGTGACCTCCAAAAGGAATACGTGCAAACGGGATTGTTTTTTTTCTTTGCAAACAACCAAAACATCCAAATAAAACGTCATCAAAACATAAATACAGCTTCCAGTGATCCATTTTAACAACTAGTAGGGACTGGAGTCTCTCCATAAAACTACACCTTTTGAGGTGTGTTATAAGGATAGCACTGTGATGACCTTAACGCTAACATCATCCCTGGTGACAATCAGTCCCATTCCAGCAGCATGCTTCGGTAATCAACTCTGCTGAGCGCGATGAGGGACGTCATATATAGCCAGCTCCCACATAGACACTAGGGTCCTTTTTTTGCACCCTTACATAGTGGAATACATTTGACTAGGGGCCAAAAGGAAAAGGCTCTGGTCAAAAGTGGTGCACTTTGTAGGGAATATGGTACCATTCGGGACACAGAGACAGAAGCAACTCCCACACTGGAAGAGATGGAGGACCGTGTGGATACATTGTGCACCACATGGCTAGATGACACCTACAGGAAGGAAATACTTTGAGTTACAGAGATAGCCATGGGTTAGGGCCAGCAATGGACTGGAACTAGGGAATATATTCTATAACAGAGATAGCCATGGGTTAGGGCCAGCAATGGACTGGAACTAGGGAATATATTCTATAACAGAGATAGCCATGGGTTAGGGCAATAGACTGGAACTAGGGAATATATTCTATAACAGAGATAGCCATGGGTTAGGGCAATAGACTGGAACTAGGGAATATATTATATAACAGAGATAGCCATGGGTTAGGGCAATAGACTGGAACTAGGGAATATTTTCTATAACAGAGATAGCCATGGGTTAGGGCAATAGACTGGAACTAGGGAATATATTCTATAACAGAGATAGCCATGGGTTAGGGCAATAGACTGGAACTAGGGAATATATTCTAGATCAGAGATAGCCATGGGTTAGGGCAATAGACTGGAACTAGGGAATATATTCTATAACAGAGATAGCCATGGGTTAGGGCAATAGACTGTAACTAGGGAATATATTCTATAACAGAGATAGCCATGGGTTAGGGCAATAGACTGGAACTAGGGAATATATTCTATAACAGAGATAGCCATGGGTTAGGGCAATAGACTGTAACTAGGGAATATATTCTATAACAGAGATAGCCATGGGTTAGGACAATACACTGGAACTAGGGAATATATTCTAGATCAGAGATAGCCATGGGTTAGGGCAATAGACTGGAACTAGGGAATCTATTCTATAACAGAGATAGCCATGGGTTAGGGCAATAGACTGGAACTAGGGAATATATTCTAGATCAGAGATAGCCATGGGTTAGGGCCAGCAATGGACTGGAACAAGGAAATATATTATAATCGTTGTCCCAAAATGGCACCCTGTTCAAAAGTTGAGCCATATAAAGGGAATATGGGGCCCTTTGGGAATCAGCACTAGTCACTAGCATCAATTGCAACAAGGCTAAAGGAAGGCTTAATCTGCTTGGACACATCCAGAAATATTAAGGGAGCTGAATGCAACAAATGTCAATGGTGGCCTAGGGTGAGACGTTTGATTGGACCGTGGCCTCGGGTGAGACGTTTGATTGGACCGCAGCCGGGAGACATATCTGAACACTGTCAATCGTGTAAATTCCTCGGGAGAATATCAGTTGAATAGGAACAGCAGTTTGACCGGTTCTCTTGAATAGCCAAGTCTTCAGGAGATTAAAAATAGTTAGACATAGACTACAATGTGTTTCATATTGACACGTTCATCACCACTACAATGTGTTTCATATTGACACGTTCATCACCACTACAATGTGTTTCATATTGACACGTTCATCACCACTACAATGTGTTTCATATTGACACGTTCATCACCACTACAATGTGTTTCATATTGACACGTTCATCACCACTACAATGTGTTTCATATTGACACGTTCATCACCACTACAATGTGTTTCATATTGACGTTCATCACCACTACAATGTGTTTCATATTGACACGTTCATCACCACTACAATGTGTTTCATAGTGACACGTTCATCACCACTACAATGTGTTTCATATTGACGTTCATCACCACTACAATGTGTTTCATAGTGACACGTTCATCACCACTACAATGTGTTTCATATTGACACGTTCATCACCACTACAATGTGTTTCATATTGACACGTTCATCACCACTACAATGTGTTTCATATTGACGTTCATCACCACTACAATGTGTTTCATATTGACACGTTCATCACCACTACAATGTGTTTCATATTGACGTTCATCACCACTACAATGTGTTTCATATTGACGTTCATCACCACTACAATGTGTTTCATATTGACGTTCATCACCACTACAATGTGTTTCATATTGACACGTTCATCACCACTACAATGTGTTTCATAGTGACACGTTCATCACCACTACAATGTGTTTCATAGTGACACGTTCATCACCACTACAATGTGTTTCATATTGACACGTTCATCACCACTACAATGTGTTTCATAGTGACACGTTCATCACCACTACAATGTGTTTCATATTGACACGTTCATCACCACTACAATGTGTTTCATATTGACGTTCATCACCACTACAATGTGTTTCATATTGACACGTTCATCACCACTACAATGTGTTTCATAGTGACACGTTCATCACCACTACAATGTGTTTCATATTGACACGTTCATCACCACTACAATGTGTTTCATATTGACGTTCATCACCACTACAATGTGTTTCATATTGACGTTCATCACCACTACAATGTGTTTCATAGTGACACGTTCATCACCACTACAATGTGTTTCATATTGACACGTTCATCACCACTACAATGTGTTTCATATTGACACGTTCATCACCACTACAATGTGTTTCATATTGACACGTTCATCACCACTACAATGTGTTTCATAGTGACACGTTCATCACCACTACAATGTGTTTCATATTGACACGTTCATCACCACTACAATGTGTTTCATATTGACGTTCATCACCACTACAATGTGTTTCATATTGACACGTTCATCACCACTACAATGTGTTTCATATTGACGTTCATCACCACTACAATGTGTTTCATAGTGACACGTTCATCACCACTACAATGTGTTTCATATTGACACGTTCATCACCACTACAATGTGTTTCATATTGACGTTCATCACCACTACAATGTGTTTCATATTGACGTTCATCACCACTACAATGTGTTTCATATTGACGTTCATCACCACTACAATGTGTTTCATAGTGACACGTTCATCACCACTACAATGTGTTTCATATTGACGTTCATCACCACTACAATGTGTTTCATAGTGACACGTTCATCACCACTACAATGTGTTTCATATTGACGTTCATCACCACTACAATGTGTTTCATATTGACGTTCATCACCACTACAATGTGTTTCATATTGACACGTTCATCACCACTACAATGTGTTTCATAGTGACACGTTCATCACCACTACAATGTGTTTCATATTGACACGTTCATCACCACTACAATGTGTTTCATATTGACACGTTCATCACCACTACAATGTGTTTCATAGTGACACGTTCATCACCACTACAATGTGTTTCATAGTGACACGTTCATCACCACTACAATGTGTTTCATATTGACACGTTCATCACCACTACAATGTGTTTCATATTGACACGTTCATCACCACTACAATGTGTTTCATAGTGACACGTTCATCACCACTACAATGTGTTTCATAGTGACACGTTCATCACCACTACAATGTGTTTCATAGTGACACGTTCATCACCACTACAATGTGTTTCATATTGACACGTTCATCACCACTACAATGTGTTTCATATTGACGTTCATCACCACTACAATGTGTTTCATATTGACGTTCATCACCACTACAATGTGTTTCATATTGACGTTCATCACCACTACAATGTGTTTCATATTGACGTTCATCACCACTACAATGTGTTTCATATTGACGTTCATCACCACTACAATGTGTTTCATATTGACACGTTCATCACCACTACAATGTGTTTCATATTGACGTTCATCACCACTACAATGTGTTTCATATTGACACGTTCATCACCACTACAATGTGTTTCATAGTGACACGTTCATCACCACTACAATGTGTTTCATATTGACACGTTCATCACCACTACAATGTGTTTCATATTGACGTTCATCACCACTACAATGTGTTTCATATTGACACGTTCATCACCACTACAATGTGTTTCATATTGACACGTTCATCACCACTACAATGTGTTTCATATTGACGTTCATCACCACTACAATGTGTTTCATAGTGACACGTTCATCACCACTACAATGTGTTTCATATTGACACGTTCATCACCACTACAATGTGTTTCATATTGACACGTTCATCACCACTACAATGTGTTTCATATTGACGTTCATCACCACCACAATGTGTTTCATAGTGACACGTTCATCACCACTACAATGTGTTTCATATTGACACGTTCATCACCACTACAATGTGTTTCATATTGACGTTCATCACCACTACAATGTGTTTCATATTGACACGTTCATCACCACGACAATGTGTTTCATATTGACGTTCATCACCACTACAATGTGTTTCATATTGACACGTTCATCACCACCACAATGTGTTTCATATTGACACGTTCATCACCACTACAATGTGTTTCATAGTGACACGTTCATCACCACTACAATGTGTTTCATAGTGACACGTTCATCACCACTACAATGTGTTTCATATTGACACGTTCATCACCACTACAATGTGTTTCATATTGACACGTTCATCACCACTACAATGTGTTTCATATTGACACGTTCATCACCACTACAATGTGTTTCATAGTGACACGTTCATCACCACTACAATGTGTTTCATAGTGACACGTTCATCACCACGACAATGTGTTTCATATTGACACGTTCATCACCACTACAATGTGTTTCATATTGACACGTTCATCACCACTACAATGTGTTTCATATTGACACGTTCATCACCACTACAATGTGTTTCATATTGACGTTCATCACCACTACAATGTGTTTCATATTGACACGTTCATCACCACTACAATGTGTTTCATATTGACACGTTCATCACCACTACAATGTGTTTCATATTGACACGTTCATCACCACTACAATGTGTTTCATATTGACACGTTCATCACCACTACAATGTGTTTCATATTGACACGTTCATCACCACTACAATGTGTTTCATAGTGACACGTTCATCACCACTACAATGTGTTTCATATTGACGTTCATCACCACTACAATGTGTTTCATATTGACACGTTCATCACCACTACAATGTGTTTCATATTGACACGTTCATCACCACTACAATGTGTTTCATAGTGACACGTTCATCACCACTACAATGTGTTTCATATTGACACGTTCATCACCACTACAATGTGTTTCATATTGACGTTCATCACCACTACAATGTGTTTCATAGTGACACGTTCATCACCACTACAATGTGTTTCATAGTGACACGTTCATCACCACTACAATGTGTTTCATATTGACGTTCATCACCACTACAATGTGTTTCATAGTGACACGTTCATCACCACTACAATGTGTTTCATATTGACACGTTCATCACCACTACAATGTGTTTCATATTGACGTTCATCACCACGACAATGTGTTTCATATTGACGTTCATCACCACTACAATGTGTTTCATATTGACACGTTCATCACCACGACAATGTGTTTCATATTGACACGTTCATCACCACTACAATGTGTTTCATATTGACACGTTCATCACCACTACAATGTGTTTCATATTGACACGTTCATCACCACTACAATGTGTTTCATATTGACGTTCATCACCACGACAATGTGTTTCATATTGACGTTCATCACCACTACAATGTGTTTCATATTGACACGTTCATCACCACGACAATGTGTTTCATATTGACACGTTCATCACCACTACAATGTGTTTCATATTGACACGTTCATCACCACTACAATGTGTTTCATATTGACACGTTCATCACCACGACAATGTGTTTCATAGTGACACGTTCATCACCACTACAATGTGTTTCATATTGACGTTCATCACCACTACAATGTGTTTCATATTGACACGTTCATCACCACTACAATGTGTTTCATATTGACACGTTCATCACCACTACAATGTGTTTCATATTGACACGTTCATCACCACTACAATGTGTTTCATATTGACGTTCATCACCACTACAATGTGTTTCATATTGACGTTCATCACCACTACAATGTGTTTCATAGTGACACGTTCATCACCACTACAATGTGTTTCATATTGACGTTCATCACCACTACAATGTGTTTCATATTGACACGTTCATCACCACTACAATGTGTTTCATAGTGACACGTTCATCACCACTACAATGTGTTTCATAGTGACACGTTCATCACCATTACAATGTGTTTCATAGTGACACGTTCATCACCACGACAATGTGTTTCATAGTGACACGTTCATCACCACTACAATGTGTTTCATATTGACGTTCATCACCACCACAATGTGTTTCATATTGACGTTCATCACCACCACAATGTGTTTCATATTGACGTTCATCACCACTACAATGTGTTTCATAGTGACACGTTCATCACCACTACAATGTGTTTCATATTGACGTTCATCACCACTACAATGTGTTTCATATTGACACGTTCATCACCACTACAATGTGTTTCATAGTGACACGTTCATCACCACTACAATGTGTTTCATAGTGACACGTTCATCACCATTACAATGTGTTTCATAGTGACACGTTCATCACCACGACAATGTGTTTCATAGTGACACGTTCATCACCACTACAATGTGTTTCATATTGACGTTCATCACCACTACAATGTGTTTCATATTGACACGTTCATCACCACTACAATGTGTTTCATATTGACACGTTCATCACCACTACAATGTGTTTCATATTGACACGTTCATCACCACTACAATGTGTTTCATAGTGACACGTTCATCACCACTACAATGTGTTTCATATTGACACGTTCATCACCACTACAATGTGTTTCATAGTGACACGTTCATCACCACTACAATGTGTTTCATAGTGACACGTTCATCACCACTACAATGTGTTTCATAGTGACACGTTCATCACCACTACAATGTGTTTCATAGTGACACGTTCATCACCACTACAATGTGTTTCATATTGACGTTCATCACCACTACAATGTGTTTCATATTGACACGTTCATCACCACTACAATGTGTTTCATAGTGACACGTTCATCACCACTACAATGTGTTTCATATTGACACGTTCATCACCACTACAATGTGTTTCATATTGACACGTTCATCACCACTACAATGTGTTTCATATTGACACGTTCATCACCACTACAATGTGTTTCATATTGACACGTTCATCACCACTACAATGTGTTTCATATTGACACGTTCATCACCACTACAATGTGTTTCATATTGACACGTTCATCACCACTACAATGTGTTTCATATTGACACGTTCATCACCACTACAATGTGTTTCATATTGACGTTCATCACCACTACAATGTGTTTCATATTGACGTTCATCACCACTACAATGTGTTTCATATTGACACGTTCATCACCACTACAATGTGTTTCATAGTGACACGTTCATCACCACTACAATGTGTTTCATATTGACGTTCATCACCACTACAATGTGTTTCATATTGACACGTTCATCACCACTACAATGTGTTTCATATTGACACGTTCATCACCACTACAATGTGTTTCATATTGACGTTCATCACCACTACAATGTGTTTCATATTGACGTTCATCACCACTACAATGTGTTTCATATTGACACGTTCATCACCACTACAATGTGTTTCATATTGACACGTTCATCACCACTACAATGTGTTTCATATTGACACGTTCATCACCACTACAATGTGTTTCATATTGACACGTTCATCACCACCACAATGTGTTTCATATTGACACGTTCATCACCACTACAATGTGTTTCATATTGACACGTTCATCACCACTACAATGTGTTTCATATTGACACGTTCATCACCACTACAATGTGTTTCATAGTGACACGTTCATCACCACTACAATGTGTTTCATATTGACGTTCATCACCACTACAATGTGTTTCATATTGACACGTTCATCACCACTACAATGTGTTTCATAGTGACACGTTCATCACCACTACAATGTGTTTCATATTGACACGTTCATCACCACTACAATGTGTTTCATATTGACGTTCATCACCACTACAATGTGTTTCATATTGACACGTTCATCACCACTACAATGTGTTTCATATTGACGTTCATCACCACGACAATGTGTTTCATAGTGACACGTTCATCACCACGACAATGTGTTTCATATTGACACGTTCATCACCACTACAATGTGTTTCATATTGACACGTTCATCACCACTACAATGTGTTTCATATTGACGTTCATCACCACGACAATGTGTTTCATAGTGACACGTTCATCACCACGACAATGTGTTTCATATTGACACGTTCATCACCACTACAATGTGTTTCATATTGACGTTCATCACCACTACAATGTGTTTCATAGTGACACGTTCATCACCACTACAATGTGTTTCATATTGACGTTCATCACCACTACAATGTGTTTCATAGTGACACGTTCATCACCACTACAATGTGTTTCATATTGACGTTCATCACCACTACAATGTGTTTCATATTGACACGTTCATCACCACCACAATGTGTTTCATATTGACGTTCATCACCACTACAATGTGTTTCATATTGACACGTTCATCACCACTACAATGTGTTTCATATTGACGTTCATCACCACTACAATGTGTTTCATATTGACACGTTCATCACCACCACAATGTGTTTCATATTGACGTTCATCACCACTACAATGTGTTTCATAGTGACACGTTCATCACCACTACAATGTGTTTCATAGTGACACGTTCATCACCACCACAATGTGTTTCATATTGACGTTCATCACCACTACAATGTGTTTCATATTGACGTTCATCACCACTACAATGTGTTTCATATTGACGTTCATCACCACTACAATGTGTTTCATATTGACACGTTCATCACCACTACAATGTGTTTCATATTGACGTTCATCACCACGACAATGTGTTTCATAGTGACACGTTCATCACCACTACAATGTGTTTCATAGTGACACGTTCATCACCACTACAATGTGTTTCATATTGACGTTCATCACCACTACAATGTGTTTCATATTGACACGTTCATCACCACTACAATGTGTTTCATATTGACGTTCATCACCACTACAATGTGTTTCATAGTGACACGTTCATCACCACTACAATGTGTTTCATATTGACGTTCATCACCACTACAATGTGTTTCATGTTGACGTTCATCACCACTACAATGTGTTTCATATTGACACGTTCATCACCACTACAATGTGTTTCATATTGACACGTTCATCACCACTACAATGTGTTTCATATTGACGTTCATCACCACTACAATGTGTTTCATATTGACGTTCATCACCACTACAATGTGTTTCATATTGACGTTCATCACCACTACAATGTGTTTCATATTGACACGTTCATCACCACTACAATGTGTTTCATATTGACGTTCATCACCACGACAATGTGTTTCATAGTGACACGTTCATCACCACTACAATGTGTTTCATAGTGACACGTTCATCACCACTACAATGTGTTTCATATTGACGTTCATCACCACTACAATGTGTTTCATATTGACGTTCATCACCACTACAATGTGTTTCATATTGACACGTTCATCACCACTACAATGTGTTTCATAGTGACACGTTCATCACCACTACAATGTGTTTCATATTGACGTTCATCACCACGACAATGTGTTTCATAGTGACACGTTCATCACCACTACAATGTGTTTCATATTGACACGTTCATCACCACTACAATGTGTTTCATATTGACGTTCATCACCACTACAATGTGTTTCATATTGACGTTCATCACCACTACAATGTGTTTCATATTGACACGTTCATCACCACGACAATGTGTTTCATATTGACGTTCATCACCACTACAATGTGTTTCATATTGACACGTTCATCACCACTACAATGTGTTTCATATTGACACGTTCATCACCACTACAATGTGTTTCATATTGACACGTTCATCACCACTACAATGTGTTTCATATTGACGTTCATCACCACTACAATGTGTTTCATATTGACACGTTCATCACCACTACAATGTGTTTCATATTGACACGTTCATCACCACTACAATGTGTTTCATATTGACACGTTCATCACCACTACAATGTGTTTCATATTGACACGTTCATCACCACTACAATGTGTTTCATATTGACACGTTCATCACCACTACAATGTGTTTCATATTGACGTTCATCACCACTACAATGTGTTTCATATTGACGTTCATCACCACTACAATGTGTTTCATATTGACACGTTCATCACCACTACAATGTGTTTCATAGTGACACGTTCATCACCACTACAATGTGTTTCATATTGACACGTTCATCACCACTACAATGTGTTTCATATTGACGTTCATCACCACTACAATGTGTTTCATATTGACACGTTCATCACCACTACAATGTGTTTCATATTGACGTTCATCACCACTACAATGTGTTTCATATTGACGTTCATCACCACTACAATGTGTTTCATATTGACACGTTCATCACCACTACAATGTGTTTCTGTATTCAAGTTTATATTGACAAGGTTCGCCAACGGCAGCAACACCATGTCCTTGTAAACACGTTTAAACATTGGGCTTGTAATATCCCACACAACCTGGTTTTGTATTTGGTCTCATTCTCATGAATGATATGTTCACGGTAATACCAAATTGCCATCGACCTTTGACATCTGAAATCATAAATACATGCTTTTGTATTTTTTTTTTTTAAATCCTCCACCCGAAATTACAAGCTGTTATTAAAACAAAAGACATTCCCTTTGTTCAGAAGCACTACCCAACCCAACTCTTTTTTTTAAGGATTTTATTATTATTATTTTTGTTATTACTGTTGGGATATGAACAATAGACTTTTGTAACATCCCCGTTGTGATTTCCTTGTGTTAGGCAGCACCACTCTGTGGTTGAGACAAATCCTTAATCCTCACAAGATAATAACAATGTAATCCCGATTCCCAGATGAGGACGTCGGTGAAAAGACGGTTCGTGGCCAACAGAGGTTCGTTCTATTGACAGGGAAAAGACATGACGTCGTATTCATTTGAACACAGTACAGTTAGAACAAATGCAGAAAATGAAGCAGAAATACTGACCCACGGAATGCCCAATCCTTAACACAATGAATAAATTATGTTATTTTATATCAATCAATGTTTTTTTTTTTTTTTTATCTTTCTTGATTCTCATATAGACAAGCCAAGCTTCACCTACAGTATAGTGCTACTTTTCAGAACTCACCCCAGAACCTACACATGTACACACAGACACATTCAGCACTGTGTGAAAATTATTAATTTCCGTTAAATTATTCACAGCGTAATTAATAGTGTGAATAGTGAATTATAATAATAACGAATGCCTCACAACGACATCTACAATGATCTTTCTCCGTATTTCACCACTATAATTAAATTCAAGAATATAGCTAATTGTTATTCAAATTATATTGAAATAGTGAGTATATTAAGAGGAGAGATGGATGAAAGACATCAGATGAATCAACTGCCTGAATGTGCTTTTCAGAATCTGTCAGAATCTTCTTCTCAGCATGACCCTGTCTTTAAGGCAGGTGGTTCTGGGTCATCACAGTCCACAGATCCTCATCTCCCTTCTGGATGCTTAAGAGAGTCGGAGCACAGCAGTGCTGCTCCTTAAGCACACAGATACACACAAACACCAACTGAGCGACTGCTGTCTGACTAAAGAGTGTCTCTCTCCATCTCTCGATGACTCTCTCTCTCTCACTTCACCTCTCTCTCTCTCCAGCTGTCTATGACTCCTCTGCCTATCTCATCCTCCCTCCCTATCTTCCTCCCTCTCGCTCTGTGTGTGTGAGGTGACTTGATGCCAACCTCAGGCAACAGCCCATCCCTCCTACCACTTCAACCTTCAACCATGCAACCCCTGGGGGGGGCCCCCCGAAAGTAGAAAAGAGAACAAGCCATGCCCACCCTGGTGCCATTGTCTGAGGGGAGGCAGGCTCAGGGCCCTTGGCAGGGAGTGGAGAGCTGGTGAATGTCTGAGGGGAGGCAGGCTCGCGGCCCTTGGCAGGGAGTGGAGAGCTGGTGAATGGTACACTGGAGTACTCATTATGCCTCTGTAGGGACTGTACTCCAGGGCATCCAATGTGTTGCTGAGCAGCTCATTACGGAGCGCTGCTGCAGCCCAGAAGCAGGAGGAGCACCGGAGAGATAAGGAAGGGGGAGGGCTGCCACATTACACTTAATCAGGAGACACCTGTAGTCACCTGCACCTCTTTGCTTCTCGTCATCCACCATCCTCATCTTCATCATCTTCCTCATCCTCCTCCTCATCCTCACCGGTGGTGTAATTATTGCAATTGGTTGGTTTGGATGTGTTTTTCCACACCTGTAGGGATTGCATGCCAGCCTTGTGTTGTAATGGGGAAATAAGGAGGGAGATAATCAGAATAGGTCCGACTGGTTCTTTCTTTGGTCAACTATGGACCAAAGAATGAAGACGTAACTAAGGCATCAGCATTGTGACATGCACATGCTAAGAAGATCAGGATAAACAGGTTGACACATCGTTGACACTGAATTAAAGCAAATTATGGTAAACTTCCAGTATCAAGGGAAGAAGACCTATTGCCTCCATAAAAAAACATGTTGACTGCCACATTCTGCAACATAAGGAAGACATTAAAACTCTTTCACATCCTCAAATTGCATGAAAACGGCCTAATTCTGCAGAATAACTATGTAAAAGATATAACCTTTACTCTGATTACAAAAAGTCATAACCCAGTCTTACTCTTAGATAGGTATGGTGATGAACACAGTATACTGTGTGTAACCGATTAATATTGTAACGACCCTGGGTTTATAAGCGTGGAAATCGACTCTGCCACACGAGCGTGCTTTTGCGGCACAGTCGATAGCGTGCCGGACCTCGGGCTCGAAGGTCAATGATTCGAGACCTGCTCCCTGTTGTTTCATTACAATATTGTAATATAAATATATCTAATCTATTTGTATTTATTAAGGATCCCCATTAGTTCCTGTCAAGGCAGCAGCTACTCTTCCTGGGATTTATTATGGATCCCCTCTAGTTCCTGCCAAGGCAGCAGCTACTCTTCCTGGGGTTTATTATGGATCCCCATTAGTTCCTGTCAAGGCAGCAGCTACTCTTCCTGGGATTTATTATGGATCCCCATTAGTTCCTGCAGAGGCAGCAGCTACTCTTCCTGGGGTTTATTATGGATCCCCATTAGTTCCTGCCAAGGCAGCAGGATTCTTCCTGGGGTTTATTATGGATCCCCATTAGTTCCTGCCAAGGCAGCAGCTACTCTTCCTGGGGTTTATTATGGATCCCCATTAGTTCTTGCCAAGGCAGCAGATACTCTTCCTGGGGTTTATTATGGATCTCCATTAGTTCCTGCCAAGGCAGCAGCTACTCTTCCTCGGGTTTATAATGGATCCCCATTAGTTCCTGCCAAGGCAGCAGCTACTCTTCCTGGGTTTTATTGAGGATCCCCATTAGTTCCTGCCAAGGCAGCAGCTACTCTTCCTGGGGTTTATTATGGATCCCCATTATTTCCTGCCAAGGCAGCAGCTACTCTTCCTGGGGTTTATTATGGATCCCCATTAGTTCCTGCCAAGGCAGCAGCTACTCTTCCTGGAGTTTATTATGGATCCCCATTAGTTCCTGCCAAGGCAGCAGCTACTCTTCCTGGGGTTTATTATGGATCCCCATTAGTTCCTGCCAAGGCAGCAGCTACTCTTCATGTGGTTTATTAAGGATCCCCATTAGTTCCTGCCAAGTCAGCAGCTACTCTTCCTGGAGTTTATTAAGGATCCCCATTAGATCCTGCCAAGGCAGCAGCTACTCTTCCTGGGGTTTATTATGGATCCCCATTAGTTCCTGCCAAGGCAGCAGCTACTCTACCTGGGGTTTATTATGGATCCCCATTAGTTCATGCCAAGGCAGCAGCTACTCTTCCTGGGGTTTATTATGGATCCCCATTAGTTCCTGCCAAGGCAGCAGCTACTCTTCCTGGGGTTTATTATGGATCCCCATTAGTTCCTGCCAAGGCAGCAGCTACTCTTCCTGGGGTTTATAATGGATCCCCATTAGTTCCTGCCAAGGCAGCAGCTACTCTTCCTGGGGTTTATTATGGATCCCCATTAGTTCCTGACAAGGCAGCAGCTACTCTTCCTGGGGTTTATTAAGGATCCCCATTAGTTGTCGTTCCACTTCATGATTGTGTCCCACTTGTTGTTGATTCTTCACAAAAAATACAGTTTTATATCTTTATGTTTGAAGCCTGAAATGTGGCAAAAGGTCGCAAAGTTCAAGGGGGCCGAATACTTTCGCAAGGCACTGTAAGATTTAAAAAGTAAAGTGCCTAGACAGCTGCCCTGGGGAATTCCTGTGTCTACCTGGATTATGTTGGAGAAGCTTCCATTAAATAACACCTTCTGTGTTATGGTTGAAAGTTAACTCTTTATCCACAATATAGCAGAGGGTGTAAATCCATAACACATACATTTTTCCAACAGCAGACTATGATCGATAATGTCAAAAGCATCATTGAAGTCTAACAAAATAGCTCCCACAACCTTTTAATCATAAATGTCTCTCAGCCAATCATCAGTAATTTGTTTAAGTGCAGTGCTTGTTGATTGTCCTTCCCTATAGGCATGCTGAAAATCTGTTGGCAATTTATTTACAATAAAATAGCACTGTATTTGGTCAAACACCATTTTTACTAAGGGTTGGTAACAGGCTGATTGGCCGGCTATTTGAGCCAGTAAAGCGGGCTTTACTATTCTTGGGTAGCGGAATGACTTTTGCTTTCCTCCAGGCCTGAGGGCACACACTTACTAGTAGGTTTAAATTGAAGATATGGCAAATAGGAGTCGCAATGTTGTCCGCTATTACCCTCAGTAATTTTCCATCCAAGTTGTCAGCCCCAGATGCTTGTCATTGTTGATAGACAACAATAGATTTTTTCACTTCTTGAATACACAATTTACGGAATTCAAAATTGCAGTGCTTGTCTTTCATTATTTGATCAGCTATACTATATGTTGTGTCAGTGTTTATTGCTGGCATCTCATGCCTAAGTTTGCTAATCTTGCCAGTCTTGCCAAAATCATTAAAGTAATTGACAAAATCAGTGGGGTTTGTGACGAATGAGCCATCTGATTCAATGAATGAAGGAGCTGAGTTTGCCTTATGCCCAATATTTAATTTAAGTTGCTCCAAAGCCTTTTTACTATAATTCTTCATGTCATTTATCTTTGTTTCATTGTATAGTTTCTTCATATTTTCACTCAGTTTAGTTACATGATTTCTCAATTTGAGGTACCTTTGCCAATTGGTTGTGCAGACAGACTAATTTGCAGTTCCGTTTTCCTCATCCCTCTCAACTATACATTTTTTCAATTCCTCATCAATCCATGGGGATAAAACCGTTTTTACAGTAATTGTCTTAATGGGTGCATGCAATTTCATATATGTGTCAAGTGCAGCATCTGGTTGCTACTCATTGCATGCCACAGACCAACAAAGATTCTTACATCAACAACGTAGGAATCACTAAAAAACGTATTCTATGACTTCTTATACACTATACACCCAGCCTTAGGAACTTTGGTTTTCCTAGATATGGCTATTATATTTTGATCACTACATCCTATGGATTTAGATACTGCTTTAAAGCAAATTTATGCAGCATTAGTAAAGATGTGATCAATACATGTTGATGATTTCATTCCTGCGCTGTTTGTAACTACACTGATAGGTTGACTGATAACCTGAACCAGCTTGCAGGCATTCGTTACAGTTTGAGGCTTTTTCTTGAGTGGGCAGCTTGATGAAAGCCAGTCAATATTTAAATCACCCAGAAAATATACCTCTCTGTTGACATCCCATACGTTATCAAGCATTTCACATACTTCCCACCAGAATATTAGACCGTATGCTCTGGTTACGACTAAATATTTATTTTTATTGCTCTAGTCTAATTACACTGGTAACTAGTTTATAATAGCAATAAGCAGTGGTGTAAAGTACTTAAGTAAAAATATTTTTAAGTACTACTTAAGTATTTTTTTAGGGTATCTGTACTTCACTTTACTATTTACATTTTGACCATTTTTACTTTCACTCCACTAAATTGAAGAATATAATGTAATTTTTACTCGTTAGATTTTCCCTGACACCCAAAAGTACTCATTACATTTCAAATGCTTAGCAGGACAGGAAATTGTCAAATTTTCACACTTATCAAGAGAATATCCATGGTTATCCCTACTGCCTCTGATCTGGCAGATTCTCTAAACACAAATTCTTAGTTTATAAATTGTGTCTGAGTGTTGAACTGTGCCCCTGGCTATCTGTACATTGAAAAAACAAGACAAAAATTGTTGTCTGGTTTTCCTAATATAATACATTTTAAATACTTTTAACTTTTACTTTTGATACTTTAAGTACATTTTAAAACCAAATACTTTTAACTTTTACTTTTGATACTTTAAGTACATTTTAAAACCAAATACTTTTAGACTTTTACTTTTGATACTTTAAGTACATTTTAAAACCAAATACTTTTAACTTTTACTTTTGATACTTTAAGTACATTTTAAAACCAAATACTTTTAACTTTTACTTTTGATACTTTAAGTACATTTTAAAACCAAATACTTTTAACTTTTACTTTTGATACTTTAAGTACATTTTAAAACCAAATACTTTTAGACTTTTACTTTTGATACTTTAAGTACATTTTAAAACCAAATACTTTTAACTTTTACTTTTGATACTTTAAGTACATTTTAAAACCAAATACTTTTAACTTTTACTTTTGATACTTTAAGTACATTTTAAAACCAAATACTTTTAACTTTTACTTTTGATACTTTAAGTACATTTTAAAACCAAATACTTTTAGACTTTTACTCAAGTATTATTTTACTGGCTGACTTTCGCTTTTACTTGAGTCGTTTTCTTTTAAGGTATCTTTACTTTTACACAAGTATGAAAATTGGGTACTTTTTCCTCCACCAGTAATAAGACACCTCAGGGGGTTTGTGGTATATTGGCCTATATACCACGGCGAAGGGCTGTATCCAGGCACTCCGCGTTGCGTCGTGCTTAAGAACAGCCCTTAGCTGTGGTATATTGGCCTATATACCACACCCATTCATGCCTTGTTGCTTAAGTGTTGCTACCACTTTATCATCAAAGGTATTATCTAAGTGAGTTTCAGAGTTCATCAGAATATGAATGTCATCTGTTAGTAGCAAATTATTGATTTCATGAACCTTGTTTCTTAAGCTATACATATGCTAATGTGGACTGTTTTTAACAAATGATTTGGGTGGATCCCATCCACCTTATAAAACAAACTTTGTTTCCAGAAGGTAGCAAAGTTCTCAATGAATCTTACACACAGAGAGCTGCCATAGTTTCGTAGCCAGTTATGGAGGGCTATAAGTCTGTTGAAACATTCAATGCCTCGATTTAAGGAGCGCACAGGGACAGATATTATGGGGCATTTGTTGGTGTCAAGCAGAGACCCAATTAGTTCTTTAAAATCCATCTTCAGCTGTTCTGAGCTGCCATTCATAATGTCAACAAACCCCACATGGACTATGATAGACTTAGTTTCCTGAAGCAGGTTTAAATGTTTGGGAGAAGCTTATTGATTTCTTGTACTTGTGCTTCTGGATAGCACAATGTTTTTACTCCAGGGACTAAGACATTTCTCACCATTGAACTTCCCAATGCACCATTGAACCTTTCAAGGCCCACGAGAAGCATGATAGCATACTCTGTCATAAGGTTGGCCTGTTGGGGGAGGTTTATGACCACCATAAATACCTTCCCCCAAGTTTCTCTCTCTCTATTCTATAGAGTTGACTTTTGAAAAGCCCTTTGTTAACATAGAGATTCTGGGAACATCAAAAGGTGGGAAACGGAACCATATTTCGGTAAGCCAACCAGTTGAAAACATGCGTTGAAAACAACAGTACTTAATTAATATGATGTCAGATCAGTTGGCGTCTGAGACATTATTACTGATGATAGGACGACATAAACTGTATCTTGGAAAGTTTGCACATTCTAGTTATCAAATTCAAATGGAATTGTTGTGCAATTTAAATGTTTAAAAATGAAACTATTTGTGAAAAGATTAAATGTAATTTTAGCTTCTAAATGAGAGAATTGGTTTGCATGAGTGAACTATGCTCAACTCAGTGGCCCCACCCATGTGACCAGACATCGGTTGTAAACTATGAAACACAGCCGTCTCTCCCAACCCTATATAAGCCCCTTTACGAAAATGTAACTTCCTGTTCCGAGGACGTGAGGATGACGGTACTACGTTAAAAGGGGCTCAGATAATAACCTAACAAAATTAGCATCGAATTTCAACGTGAAGATGACAGTCAACACGCCGAAAGGATGAATTTCGACTATACCAGCCAGAATATAGCATGAGCTTAAAAGTAAGGCAACTTGATATGAACTTTGAACTCTTATTCACTAAAGAAGTGATACCCTCTCTGCCCGCTAAACGTGGGCTAGGAGAGGACGTACAGAGTATCCATTCTACCACGCTCCAGTTCACCACTAGACATTCTTCAGAGGACCAGAGATCCATGCTGGAACAACCCGGCCTTCTATCTACGAACAACCAATCGAAGCGCAGCAGTAAATAAATAATTCAACCAAATTTTGTATTGCTGATTCAACTTGTTAGCCAGGGTTCGTGAAGATAACCAAGAATTTTAACTTTCAGATGAGACCAAATAAAGTGACGATGAAATATTGACTGCAACTGATGTAAAATATTACTAGGTCTTTAAGAGTTTATTTGGAAGATAACAGCTCTATAAACATTCTTTCGTGGTTCCCTGACTTTCTAGAAAATTACATTTACATCATTAGCCTAATCAGGTAATATTAATTGCAGAGAAATTATTTAATGGAATAGCATGTCATATCACTTAATCTGGCATAGCCAAAGACACGACAATGCCCACTGCTTCCGGGCGACGGTCCAGACATCCCACGGCAGGCTGTACCCCATCAGATCCAGAGAAAGGGAAAGGAGCTGAACTCGACGACGAAGCCGATTCTGGAGTCAGCGTAGTTGGAGTCAGCACAGCCATCGCAGACACAGGCAATCCCAGTGATAAAGGCACAGGTAGATCAGGCGTCGAGTGCAGCGAAGCTAGTCCTTATGTCACTCTGATCCGAACCTCTCACAGTCACTCCCATCCGCTTAGTAGCATGCCGCTGCCTTCAGGTTTCCACGACTTGTGTCATGGGACCAGCGCTGATTGGAACAATCCTCTTGCCGTTCTCTGTCTATTCCACTACAAGATGGAGGACGAGAAGCAGATGGAGACGACTTCCTTGGCAGGCAAGTTCCAGGTAGCACAGGCCATCCATATATGGACAGATGACAAGGTGGGGATAAATCCATCAGGCACAAGTGGCGTCCAGTCACAGGAGTTCCAATTTGCGATTTCCCACCTTGTACATGTAGCATACTGTCTTTCATTTCAGATGAATGTCCACTGTACTGTATTTCTAAGTGGGCATATGAAATAACTGTGATTGATAAACGTTATAGTGGGCATTAGAAGTGTGTTCTTTGCACAGTCTTGATGTACAGTACAGTGGGGGTTAATGAAACCAGTATAATGTAATTTGCATGAGTGAACTGCCTTTGTGATGTATCCTTCCATGCACAGCACACCTCCCTTTAGGTATTGAAACATTCTTTGAAATGAACTGTTGTCTTCTACCAGGCGTACAAATAGCTCAGCAAGCGCAAGTGGGTGGCAGAACAGGCAGCACTAGCTGCTTCTTTAAAACTCATTCATTGTGATAAACAATATTGCTAACATAGCTTGCTTGCTAAATAGCTTATGGAGGAAGTAATTGCTGTTCAGCATTGAGTGTGTGCACTAGGTTAGCTTCCTATTCATTTCATACGAAGTGACTGGCTTGTCGCTACATTAGCAAACTAATGGGATACATTTCAGCTAATTGTCGTGGACATTGTCAAACTTCAGAAATACTGCTCCATCAAGCATCAAATTTCTTAGCTATATGTGCAATGGTGGGACTTTAGTACAGGAAGAAGACAATACACAACCCCTACATGACCATAGAGATCCTGTATTACAATACACAACCCCTACATGACCATAGAGATCCTGTATTACAATACACAACCCCTACATGACCATAGAGATCCTGTATTACAATGCACAACCCCTACATGACCATAGAGATCCTGTATTACAATGCACAACCCCTACATGACCATAGAGATCCTGTATTACAATACACAACCCCTACATGACCATAGAGATCCTGTATTACAATGCACAACCCCTACATGACCATACAGATCCTTATTTAAATGATATGATCATGACAGCCTAGACTAAGACTATTCTCCAAAGCCTATTCTCTGAAGTATCACATAAATAGCTAGTTCCACACTTTTCCCTACTAACAAGCGGTAGTATTTTGTAAAAGTGTCGTATTGCATAGAAAGTGAGCAAATAAACGGCAATCTCATTCCGTGTTTCCGGTCTGCCCATGTGGTATTATGTACATGGGACAAACTCTCAGCAGTCAATCAGAGATCACATGATCAGCCTGCTGTGTGTCCAATCAACGAATTCTGCCACAGCTCCCATTCTTTTATAATCTACAGAATAACGCCATGTCAGTGATTTTGGTTCAAATGTAATTATGGGTCTACTTTATGTACTTTATCGTTACAGGAAATGATCATTTTTTTTGCTGTTAACCATTTTCACTGTTCTATGCACACACCATGTCAGTGATTAAGTGTACACTTATTTCCTGATTGTTTTTTGGAAACAACGTTATGTCGTGGGGTTAGGGCAAATGTTGGGTTTAATTAGCATTCACTACAAACCAAAAACGCGATTGAATGAGTTGTGTACAAACACATATGGATTGGTTATTTGTAACTATATCGATGTGTTTGGAAGTATCACAGCTTACTCTATCAGCAGTACGTAGAAACACAAGAACAAGTCATTCAGGGACAGCGCTATTCACACGTTTGTACAGAGCTACTCACTAAGGTTACTTTACCTTGATGAAAAACAACAAATAGTCGATTGTAGCAAAACAGTACATTTTCAACAGTAATTACTGAACCCGTACGGCCTCATTACATCAACTTGATGAGTTCCCATACCTGACGGTTACACAAAATACATAGCAGCATTCCCCCAAAAACACGGTGAATAGTTGATCAACTCCTTAGTACCCAGGGAAAAGCACAAGAACACTCTTTTACTTACTCAATATATGGGCCACTGAATAGCTGCTGCAACGGTCTGAAAAAACAAGGTTTAAAGAAACTGTCCCCCGCCCCCCCCCATCCCCTTAAACCAGAATAAAGCAATGAAGATTCACAAAACATAACCCCCCCCCCGCCCCCCTGTATTATCTCTGTGTTTAGTCTTTGCTATAGAATCTCGGGCACATTTTGTTTTGCCTGCAGTGGAAAGGCAAAAAGGTGACACAAAGTAAAATCTGTTGTTTTTAAACTCTGGCAAGACGATGTATTTTCATAACTCCTTTATCATTGCATATCAAAACTAGGAATCCCTTGAGTTTTGTAGACTGGGAGCTGCTTAGGAGTCACACTTGATATTTCTCAAATTCTCTTTGTTGCTCTGCAATCCCTCTATACTATACTGGGCTTGTGGGAAAGACCGCCCGGTGAGACCAGTAACGTTACCGATAACGTCCTAGCAGAAGTTTTTTACAATTTTACTCGAGCCCTCTGATGAAGTATTAGGATAGGTCTACTAGGACTTAGTAGGCCACTCTGCTAACTCACAGCATGGGTTAACTCTAGGACATGTTATTCAGATTGTGTTCATGTATTGTAGAGCATTGTGCAAATACAACAAGAACTCCGCTTCACTGAGGACTGCTGTTTTGGAGATGATGTGATGAACGGTTTATCGACAAAAGCCTTCTTCTTCCAGTGTGATGACAATCTGTTCTACGAAGGACTGATCTGATCTGAGAAACTGTCAATAGCTCTTAAAACTACTCAACTATGCTCTTCTGACATCTGTCTGAATAGCAGCCCAACACAAGTGGTACTGGAAACTGTAGTGAAGTCACTTATCTATCCATACACATCGTACTGCTCTTGCCTAGACCCCTTTCTTGCAGTTGAATGACAAAAGCGCCCTCTAGTGGCCTCATGGGTGGATTGTTATTGATATTCTTCATAATTTCATAATTAATAAACATTATTAATTTGTTTAAATGTGAAAATCCACTGTTTCCACGTCAAATGGCTTTTGTTTTATTTCAGTCTTCTGCGAAGTATATAAAGTGTAATATTGGGATGCAAACTCAAAATTGAATACATTTCATCTCTATATCTGACATGGTACGGGTGTCTTCTTTTTTTAAGCCCATAACCATGTGTGTGAGGTGTATACTTTAGTTTCAAAGTAGATTTGTTTAAGACGACCAAGAAACACTCTGTGTGACCCTGATTTAGCCCACTGCAGTATTAATCCTAACCCTTATAGCCGTCTGCATGTGGACCCATAAGCCCTGGTAGGCCTACAGAAATGGTAGTGAACAATTGTAGTATACAGTAGAGTGTCTTTGCCTTGGCAGTGCATTTGTTTTCATTAGGGCATATTGGTCAGCAGTATAGGCTGTTGTCCTGTAATGGTGGTTTTGTGTGGAACCTATTACAGACTGAGCCCTCTGAAATAAATTATGTATTGACTTGAAATATTCCACCGTATCATATCACCTAAGTGATGTTTGTGCCCCCAGAGAGTCTCATTATACATCTGAAGCTTAGACAGGGTCATAGATATACACTTATAGTCAGAGTGATAATGCTGTTCTGTGTCCTTCTACAACGCTGCAGCTTCAGATACCGTATGTCAACTAAATATTATTCATATGATTGAAACACAAAAAGATTCAAAGGTAAACAAACAATTAAAACCATATAGAGCCCCCCCCCCCCAAAAAAAATGACTCTTCACTCCAAAATAATAATCACTGATCTTTCAAACAACGAGGATCCAGAAAAACCCAATGTTCTCTCTGCATGCCGTGGTACTGGTATAGCAGAAGAGAAACCAGTAGGACTGATGCACCACTCACAATTGCAATTACTAATTTATTAAGGGAAAGGATTCTGCCATTGGCAGCGTTTCTTGGCATTGTTCGCTTGGCAGAGCTCACGGGGAGGGGGGGGGGGGGGGGGGGGGTGTCTGTGCCCTAATTTGGGTCACCGCTCGTTCCACACGGGACGGAAGTGACAGACCTTACACAGATGTAATCGGGGGAAAACACATATGTTGAATCGGTATTCACTTGATTTAATTGGCTTAATTATTCCCCACCTAATAGAGAGAAGAAGGCAAAAGGTTTGACATCTCAGTCCCACGAAGACTTATTGCAGACATGCTATATTGGAGGCCACCTGTCAAGATGACAGGTTAGAGCCTAATTGGTTTAAATGGGGAAACATGCAAATGCTCTACGCTCCAGAGTAGAGGGAGTGGAGTGCCGTCCGCAGGGGAAGAAGTGGGGCCGTCGGTCTGACAGTGAGACATGGAAGAGGAGACAGAGACAGGCGCCACACAACGAAACAGACAGGCAGCCAACGATGCCCTAGACTATTGTTGGGCTCATACTAACAAATGTGTTGTGCTCAGCAAACACAGTGCAAAATAAAGAGAAAGGGGAAAACCACAACAAATAAATGATTGGCTGGATATGACCAGAACATGTGCATTTGTTCTCAGGTTCAATAACAGACCATGAATAGGTCAATTAAAAACATTTATTTTTTTCAAATATACATTTTTCATCTTTATACAGAAAAATGAAAAACAAGGTCAGGAGTGGGAGGATGAAGAGGCTGAGAGGGTTGAAAGTACACTGAATGTCAAACTAGGTTTCACACCAAGTACCACAGACACAGCGACAACACACGTATCACAGACAACACCAAGTACCACAGACACAGCGACAACACAATTATCACAGACAACACCAAGTACCACAGACACAGCGACAACACACGTATCACAGACAACACCAAGTACCACAGACACAGCGACAACACACGTATCACAGACAACACCAAGTACCACAGACACAGCGACAACACACGTATCACAGACAACACCAAGTACCACAGACACAGCGACAACACACGTATCACAGACAACACCAAGTACCACAGACACAGCGACAACACACGTATCACAGACAACACCAAGTACCACAGACACAGCGACAACACACGTATCACAGACAACACCAAGTACCACAGACACAGCGACAACACACGTATCACAGACAACACCAAGTACCACAGACACAGCGACAACACACGTATCACAGACAACACCAAGTACCACAGACACAGCGACAACACACGTATCACAGACAACACCAAGTACCACAGACACAGCGACAACACACGTATCACAGACAACACCAAGTACCACAGACACAGCGACAACACACGTATCACAGACAACACAAGTACCACAGACACAGCGACAACACACGTATCACAGACAACACAAGTACCACAGACACAGCGACAACACACGTAGCATTCCAAAATCAAACAGTTTGTTGAAACGAGGACAAACAGGAAGCAAATTATTTCAAACGGTTATATTTACAGTTTAGCTATTAATAATATCATTATCTAGTCCCCTTGGTGTTGAGATGACAATTTGTTAGTCAGGCCTTTCCGACTGTTTCAAAACCACTATTTGGCCATTTAAATTGCTAGGTGGCATCAATGTTCAATATTCATCTGACTTTATGTGTAACTGGTTATATTAATAGGATTTCAACTCAATTCATTTAAGTGCTGATCAATGGAGCACAATCACTGTCCATCAAGCATGATGTATTCTAATGGAAATAACTTCCTTTATAGCTGAATGGCAAGAGATTTTAACAGTCCCAATGGGTTAACTGTCCCAATGGGTTAACAGTCCCAATGAGTTAACAGTCCCAATGGGTTAACAGTCCCAATGGGTTAACTGTCCCAATGAGTTAACAGTCCCAATAGGTAGGACACCCGAAATACCAATTTGAACTTCAAACAGTGCTTTCTCTCACTTCACATTGAGCAAGTGCACAACAACTGGAAAAATACTTATTACCCCCACGTCCTTAACCCAAATTATTATGAGCTATCATACAATAAATTATTACGAGCTATTACAAAAAAAAATATGAGCTACTATAAATGGCCATGGACAATTTCACTCTCCAGAGAGAGACAGAGAGAGACAGAGAGAGAGAGAGACAGAGAGAAAGAGAGAGAGAGAGAGAGAGACAGAGAGACAGAGAGAGAGAGAGAGAGAGAGAGAGAGAGAGAGAGAGAGGGAGAGAGAGAGAGACAGAGAGACAGAGAGAGAGACAGAGAGACAGAGAGAGAGAGAGATACACACACTCTGATTTACTCTCTAGAATAATTGAGTAATATACAACAACACAATAAACAATGTTGAATTGCCGCAAAATACATTATATATATATATACTAAAACCAGAAGCTTGAACTTGAGATGCTCTAACCGGCTCATGTACCGAAGTTGGATACGGAAAGATTCCAGATATCTCTGAGGGCCTCCTAGTTTCCCTCCACTAGCGGCCCACCTCCTCCTTAATAAAACTAGCATGATATTCCCCTGACAGGCATCCCTCTGGACTGTTCAATGAGGAGCCTGAGACTCTGATCTAAAAGCCCTTCCAGCTTCACTAAATCTAAAGTGGAGAAGGTACCATCATGACATCCTGGTTGTGTGCCAGAATGACACCCTTTCCCTATAATATAGTGCACTACATTTGACCAGAGCCTGCAGGGCTCTGGTGAAAAGTAGTGCCCTACATACAGGGAGTGCTATTTGGGACTCAGCTCCTGAGTAGGCTAGCCGACTATGCCAGCCACTTCACAATGCTTTTCCTATTGTCTCCACCGTCATTAAGAAGCCCTAAGGCTGCTTTCACATGTTGATAAACAGCTCGCATGGGCAGACTACCTTCATCTCTATGCAGTGGCGACCCGTCATTCAGGGCCTGTTTGAGCCCCACATTTTGAGCCAATTAATACTTTTTTAATAAAATGTTTTGGGGTTGCCTGTTTGCATGTTATTTTGGCATTAATGTTTCACATATCAGTTTGCAAGCAATGTAAAAAAAAAATAGATACTAATAATTGAGATAATATAGCCATAAGAACATGGTCTCTTTTTTGCATTCTTGAGCAAGGCAGCTACAAAACACAGGTGTTTCAGCCCAGCTCAGTGCTTCTGTGGTGGTGGGGCAGCCAGCGGAAAATAATATTTTTTTCTTAACTGACTTGCCTATGAAGGTAAAATAAAAAAAATAAACAGCAGCTTGATTGAACTGATCATGTTAACATCATACTTTCAAAATCTTAGCTAGGAGGCATTATCCGAAATCAAGTCAACAATCTACTGGCTAATCCTTTTTAATCCTTGTCATATGAAGGTAAATAATGAAGAGAAATTATAGCTAAAACATATCAGTGCTCATCGCCCGCTGGACATAAACATTACACAACAAGTTAAAAATAGTGAATTCAACAGTGAGTGGTTTGGAAGGAATCAGTGGCTATCTACAAGCATTGTAAAGCAATCACTAGCGTGCTATTCAGTGGAGTGGGTGTGTGGTCCTAATTCTCGGTTTAAGGTTCTCTTTTCCAAGCTCAAAATGATAAACATTCAAAGTTGGCCATGTCAATCCAGGATGATTTCTGCCACGCTTAAAACAACTTTTAATTCAGATCTGGGAAATCTAAATTCAATGAGTTCAAGACAACTGGGAACTCGGAAAAAAACGAGCTCCGACTGGGAAAATACGTTTTGAATGGTCATCCAACTCGGAATTGTAAGTCCGGAACTCGGGACTCTTTCTAGAGCCAAGACCTGAGTTCCCCAGTTGCCTTGAAAGCACCATAAATCCAGAGAATGCCAGACTTTGATGACATAGTATGATGACAGAATTTGCCCACGAAGGACCGCTGCGCCACCTTCCTGTTCAAGGGAGCAGAGCACAGCACAACAAGGTGAGTCCAAAAATATATTGTATGCTGCTGCATAAATAATTTAATATGCCAGGGAGATATGTATACTGTAGCTAAGATAGTAATACTAAGTGTATGTTGTGTAGTAAGCTGTTAGAAGCCCATGTGCATCACCCTAATAATTTGTTCTATCTTTTTTTCTCCTCTTAATTTCGCTTATTGTTCTGACTTGGTGGTGCACAGGTAGACTATAACCTGTTTTAGAGAAATGTAATCATCAAATATTGTAAGAGCTTTCATTGTCTGCTTATATGCCCCCTTTATTTATCCTACGGTTCTGACTTGGTGTACAGGGAGAACACCGTAAGAACGGTCCATGTTCTGAATCCTGTCACTGTACATTTCAAAAATGCTGAACAAATAGTTATATTGACTACATCCGTCCTAGCAAACCAATTAATGTCTTATTCAAAATTATGGATTGCCTCTTCTTTGCTTGTCGTCCCGTTATGCCATAGTTTGTACATCTCAACTGTCAGTAGAAACCACATTTGTTTAAGCAAGTCAGACATATCAGCTATGTTTCTATAAAAGTGAACTGTTTTGCTGCCAGACAAGGCTCCGCTGTTAGCCTGGTGTAACAGTGGTAAGGTGTTGGGACTGCTGTTAGCCTGGTGTAGCAGTGGTAAGGTGTTGGGACTGCTGTTGGGACTCTGCTGTTAGCCTGGTGTAGCAGTGGTAAGGTGTTGGGACTCTGCTGTTAGCCTGGTGTAGCAGTGGTAAGGTGTTGGGACTGCTGTTGGGACTCTGCTGTTAGCCTGGTGTAGCAGTGGTAAGGTGTTGGGACTCTGCTGTTAGCCTGGTGTAGCATTGGTAAGGTGTTGGGACTCTGCTGTTAGCCTGGTGTAGCAGTGGTAAGGTGTTGGGACTGCTGTTAGCCAGGTGTATCAGTGGTAAGGTGTTGGGACTCTGCTGTTAGCCTGGTGTAGCAGTGGTAAGGTGTTGGGACTCTGCTGTTAGCCTGGTGTAGCAGTGGTAAGGTGTTGGGATTCTGCTGTTAGCCTGGTGTAGCAGTGGTAAGATGTTGAGACTCTGCTGTTAGCCTGGTGTAGCAGTGGTAAGGTGTTGGGACTGCTGTTGGTCCTCTGCTGTTGGAACGTCTTTATGCACGCCCTAAACGTTTGTAGGCACCGTTATAGTGTAATTCATGTATTGTTTAGTGTTGTGTAGTGTAGTGGCTTTGCTGCCATGCATCCCCTCAGCAAAAATCTCCACTGTATCTATGCAAACTGGTCTTTAAAATATATATTTCTATCTGTGAAGATAAGATGTAGCTAGCAACACAAATGTTGTAATTAGTTCCCCCCCCCGAGCTCTACCAACAGAACATTAATTTCTTAACGGTTAAAGTAATGTGGATGTGTAGAAATGTGGTAATTCAGGAGGTTAGCATGATATTTTCCAAAAACATTAAAGCTTATAAGAGTCAGATAGGCCACATACCAAGCATTGGTGGGATTAGAAGTTGAGGAGGAAGACTAAGTTGAGGTCCAAGGTGGAGTTTGTACCAGGAAGTGTTTTGTGTTTTAGTCTAGTACCAACGTGTTTTCCATACGTTCTTTTTGCTCATGATCGGCCATGTTATATTAAATATAATATTTCATTTTTTTACGTTTTTTTTTTAATGCAAATGTTGACATACCGACAACAACTTGCAGACCCACAAATAACAACTACATGATTGCCGTTTTAACCAATCTAGGAAAAAAAAAAAAACCTTTTGCTGAGTAGCTTAATTTATTTTATTTTGTTGACTACCAACACCTTGTAACACCAGATACATCTCAAGATCCAAATTTTTATGTAAACTAAGAATACATTTTCTCACTGTTCTGGTAATGGAAATAAGATATGTAAATGTCGAACTCTTCTGGTCAGGGTATTGACATTGTGGAAACGTCCCAAGCTATTTATGGCAGCTACGCCACTGAATTAGGCTAGATATGAAATCATTGTTATACTTCATAGTACAGGAAGAAACTGTGTTTGGTTTGAATGGCACACGCATGTTTAACATACTCATTATGAAAACTTTACACTGGGTTTCATTACACAATTAGCAACGTACATCCAGACGGATTATTGGGGTGGGTTAACGGACATAAAATATACAAACACAATGTGGACACTGCAGATTTAATTACCTTAAGACTAGTTAATTACGATGGATTTGACTGACACAAGCATAATAAAGCAGAATTAGCCAGCAATATAATGTTTTGCATTATCTTAATGGAATGCACAGTACATAAAGGATGAAAGGTAATGATAAAATGGATGCTCGTGAAGGGGGCAGTCTGGGGTGGAGGGGAGGGGGGGGGGGGGGTAAATATCCATCTGTCGGGATATCACTTAGTCAACAAAAGATGCTAGCTAGAAAGATGATGTATAAGCTGTAAAGAAGCACTTGTTTTAGACACAGCAGATTGAAAACAAGCCCGCCATTTTAACTGGCGCCTTTAGTCTCCTCCAGGTAATGCTATTAGATGCCACTAATATCTTGGGATGCTCTTCAAAACAACGGTTCGGTAATAACCAATGACAGCACTCAAGAAGCCCAGATTTAAAAAGCTTTTGCTTCTGATTGGTTCAAGTAATTGGGCCATATATATATATATATAAAAAAAAACTTTTATTGATGGGAATTCATAAAACTAAATCAGATATGTTCCTAACTGGACCTGGCTGGTTAGTGTTACTAGGCAACCTGGTAGACCCAAGCACAGACATGCAATCTACGTAAATCACAACAACTGCTTGTAGTTTACTCACCGGCTTGACAAATATGACCACAAAGCATAAACTACGGGTTGGTGGACCTTTTACCTTGGTTTGGAACAAGCAATAAGGTCACAATTCATTAAGGAACATGAATAGCATTATCTTGCATTGTAAGAATCCATGCTGGTATCTGGATTCAGTTACTCAACAGTGCGAATACAAACTCAATCTCATATCAATTCAAAACATGCTCTCTTGCTGTACAAAACAAAAATAATACTTATGCTGAAACACACTAATCAGTGTGATTGAATATAGGACTGCATCTTCCTATATACAGATTGGATTCTTGCCAAAAACATATCAATTTGTGGTTGATACAGTCAATCTTTTTTGGGGGGCTCAGATATGGGTATAAAAACTATCACATACAACACTATTGTCTGTATTTCCTTATTTGTGCATAACCTCATACAAATCCTGCAAACTACAGGATCACGGAATAGCTAGAAGGTTGCTAAGGGGTTGTTAGGGGCATTGATGGTAACACTAGCATTAACAGCTGGAGCGCTACAGATCACGCCGTAGAAATGATTGAGCCGACATATGCAGTGTTTACCATGAATGCAGTCTCCGCCAACGATGGGCACGTTGCCTTTTAAGTTTCAACTGGGCTTTGTGCGTTGAACTTCAGCGATACAGATTGAATAGAGCCTTATGTGTATCAGGAATGTTCAGTTGAATCAGCATAATCTTGGGTTACATCTTTCCACTTGAAGGATTAAAACGGAATATCAAAGAAACACAACACCATAAATCACCAAACAAGAGGATGGGGAACTCTGATAGTGAGAAAGACGAAGAAGAGGAGTCTGTTAGTTGCTCCTCTGTTCTGTTTCCCCCCTCCAGGCAACTCCAGGAGAAGTATTTTAATGATTATCCAGGTCACATAATATTCTCCTCTCCGGGCCTTGTTATGCCCCTTTAAACAAAATTGATAAAATTACTTATTCATGGATGGATAGTATAAAAAGTCTGACACTGGATTTATTTTTTTTAGATTTCCTCCAGTCTAATAAACAAGTACGTAATGAACACTATTTATATGTAATTAAAATGTCTGGATCTCCTGAAGAGACTGTATTACAGTTTATCACAAATCTCTCAATAATGTACTGTAATCTAGACAATTGATTGATATCTAAGTCAGACATGTAAAGATCCGTGGTGGAAAGTGAGATCGGTTGCTTGCCTAATGTTATGTAGTGGGGTATTATTTGGCAAACTTTGTTAAAGACGATGTGAAGCAAGATAACGCAGGGACAATCCAGCCCCTAGGTTTTTCTGGTTTGACGGCTAACCTGATAGACTAGAGGGGCCCACATCGGACTGCATCAGTCAGTTAACTAAGACACACAAGCTGAGGATCAGATATCTCCACGAGAGCGTCGCTTACTGCTCTTTATTTAAAGGTAATTAATAGTTAAGCTATTGATAATTAAACATACTATTCTAGATGTACAATATACTCTGATTGTCTCCTTCAACTGGCCAAGTTGTTTTAAAACTTTATGAATGTTAATTAATTTTGGAGGAGACCAGACTGAGCCAATCTCCCAGTTGTGTGAAGTGACCGAGAGTCGAAGTCAAATTTAATTTTACTCCCTCTGTTTCATTTCCATCCCAACCCGTCCTTCCTCTGTTTCATGGCCCTCCCAACTCCTCCTCCTCTCTGTTTCATGGCCCTCCCAACTCTTCCTCCTCTGTTTCATGGCCCTCCCAACTCCTCCTCCTCTCTGTTTCATTTCCCTCCCAACTCCTCCTCCTCCTCTCTGTTTCATGGCCCTCCCAACTCCTCCTCCTCTCTCTGTTTCATGGCCCTCCCAACCCCTCCTACATCTCTTTCATGGCCCTCCCAACACCTCCTCCTCTCTGTTTCATGGCCCTCCCAACTCCTCCTCCTCTCTGTTTCATGGCCCTCCCAACCCCTCCTCCTTCTCTCTCTGTTTCATGGCCCTCCCAACTCCTCCTCCTCTCTGTTTCATGGCCCTCCCAACCCCTCCTCCTTCTCTCTCTGTTTCATGGCCCTCCCAACTCCTCCTCCTCTCTGTTTCATGGCCCTCCCAACTCTTCCTCCTCTGTGTCATGGCCCTCCCAACTCCTCCTCCTCCTCTCTGTTTCATGGCCCTCCCAACTCCTCCTCCTCTCTCTGTTTAATGGCCCTCCCAACTCCTCCTCCTCCTCTCTGTTTCATGGCCCTCCCAACTCCTCCTCCTCTCTCTGTTTAATGGCCCTCCCAACTCCTCCTCCTCCTCTCTGTTTAATGGCCCTCCCAACTCCTCCTCCTCCTCTCTGTTTAATGGCCCTCCCAACTCCTCCTCCTCCTCTCTGTTTCATGGCCCTCCCAACTCCTCCTCCTCTCTGTTTCATTTCCCTCCCAACTCCTCCTCCTCCTCTCTGTTTCATGGCCCTCCCAACTACTCCTCCTCTCTCTGTTTCATGGCCCTCCCAACCCCTCCTACTTCTCTTTCATGGCCCTCCCAACTCCTCCTCCTCTCTGTTTCATGGCCCCCCAACCCCTCCTCCTTCTCTCTCTGTTTCATGGCCCTCCCAACTCCTCCTCCTCTCTGTTTCATGGCCCTCCCAACTCCTCCTCCTCTCTGTTTCATGGCCCTCTCAACTCTTCCTCCTCTGTTTCATGGCCCTCCCAACTCCTCCTACTCTCTCTGTTTCATGGCCCTCGCAACTCCTCCTCCTCCTCTTTGTTTCATGGCCCTCCCAACTTCTCCTCCTCCTCTCTGTTTCATGGCCCTCCCAACTCCTCCTCCTCCTCTCTGTTTCATGGCCCTCCCAACTCCTACTCCTCTCTCTGTTTCATGGCCCTCCCAACTCCTACTCCTCCTCTTTGTTTCATGGCCCTCCCAACTCCTCCTCCTCCTCTTTGTTTCATGGCCCTCCCAACTCCTCCTCCTCCTCCTCTCTGTTTCATGGCCCTCCCAACTCCTCCTCCTCCTCTCTGTTTCATGGCCCTCCAAACTCCTACTCCTATCTCTGTTTCATGGCCCTCCAAAATCCTACTCCTCTCTCTGTTTCATGGCCCTCCCAACTCCTCCTCCTCTCTGTTTCATTTCCCTCCCAACTCTTCCTCCTCCCTCTGTTTAATGGCCCTCCCAACTCCTCCTCCTCCTCTCTCTGTTTCATGGCCCTCCCAACTCCTCCTCCTCTCTCTGTTTCATGGCCCTCCCAACTCTGCCTCCTCCTCTTTGTTTCATGGCCCTCCCAACTCTTCCTCCTCTCTGTTTCATTTCCCTCCCAACCCCTCCTCCTCCTCTCTCTGTTTCATGGTCTTCCCAACCCGTCCTCCTCCTCTCTCTGTTTCATGGCCCTCCCAACTCCTCCTCCTCCTCTTTGTTTCATGGCCCTCCCAACTCCTCCTCCTTCCTGTTTCATGGCCCTCCCAACTCCTCCTCCTCCTCTTTGTTTCAAGGCCCTCCCAACTCCTCCTCCTCCCTGTTTCATGGCCCTCCCAACTCCTCCTCCTCCTCTCTGTTTCATGGCCCTCCCAACATCTCTTCCTCTCTGTTTCATTTCCCTCCCAACTCCTACTCCTACACTCTGTTTCATGGCCCTCCCAACTCCTCCTCCTCTCTGTTTCATTTCCCTCCCAACTCCTCCTCCTCCCCCTTTCTGTTTCATGGCCCTCCCAACTCCACCTCCTCCTCTCTGTTTCATGGCCCTCCCAACTCCTCCTCCTCCTCTCTGTTTCATGGCCCTCCCAACTCCTCCTCCTCTCTCTGTTTAATGGCCCTCCCAACTCCTCCTCCTCCTCTCTGTTTCATGGCCCTCCCAACTCCTCCTCCTCTCTGTTTCATTTCCCTCCCAACTCCTCCTCCTCCTCTCTGTTTCATGGCCCTCCCAACTCCTCCTCCTCTCTCTGTTTCATGACCCTCCCAACCCCTCCTACTTCTCTTTCATGGCCCTCCCAACTCCTCCTCCTCCTCTCTGTTTCATGGCACCCCAACCCCTCCTCCTTCTCTCTCTGTTTCATGGCCCGCCCAACTCCTCCTCCTCTCTGTTTCATGGCCCTCCCAACTCCTCCTCCTCTCTGTTTCATGGCCCTCCCAACTCCTCCACCTCTCTGTTTCATGGCCCTCCCAACCCCTCCTCCTTCTCTCTCTGTTTCATGGCCCTCCCAACCCCTCCTCCTCCTCCTCTCTGTTTCATGGCCGTCCCAACTCCTCCTCCTCTCTGTTTCATGGCCCTCCCAACACCTCCTCCTCCCTCTAATGCGTTTCCTTCACTAGAAGCCTCTGGACGTTGCCTTACTGAATGTTTAACTCTCATCAACTCCGTGTAAATGATTTTGGCCCTCGACATTTGAAGAGATAGATGACGAAACAATCCCCAAGTGCAGAATCCTGCAGATAAGAAGCAGCATTCCTCCAGGGATTTTGTCTTGACATGCTCTGCCTTTTAAGTCTTCTCTTTAAAGTTAAGGAGTATTCATCTGGAATCTTAAAAAAAAAAAAAAATCCTTTTGAAATTCCTGATCTTGTGACACACGCTCCTTTTCCTCTAATGTGATAGGCTTCATCCTATTTACAAGAAGGGGGAAACAAATAAAATGGTGTCTATGCTAATCTGAAGGTACAGGTGGCATGAATTATCTACTGAGAAGAACGACCATGCTGTATGTGTTAGTATTCCGAAACAGAAGAAAGACCATAGTGTACTGTACGTGTTCATATCCAGAACTCATTGCAGTCGCTGCCTATCATTACAGTCACTGCCTATCATTGCAGTCGCTGCCTATCATTACAGTCGCTGCCTATCATTGCAGTCGCTGCCTATCATTGCAGTCGCTGCCTATCATTGCAGTCGCTGCCTATCATTACAGTCGCTGCCTATCATTGCAGTCATTGCCTATCATTGCAGTCGCTGCCTATCATTGCAGTCGCTGGCTATCATTGCAGTCGCTGCCTATCATTGCAGTCGCTGCCTATCATTGCAGTCGCTGCCTATCATTGCAGTCGCTGGCTATCATTGCAGTCGCTGCCTATCATTGCAGTCGCTGGCTATCATTGCAGTCGCTGGCTATCATTGCAGTCGCTGCCTATCATTGCAGTCGCTGGCTATCATTGCAGTCGCTGCCTATCATTGCAGTCGATGCCTATCATTGCAGTCGCTGCCTATCATTGCAGTCGCTGCCTATCATTGCAGTCGCTGGCTATCATTGCAGTCGCTGCCTATCATTGCAGTCGCTGCCTATCATTGCAGTCGCTGCCTATCATTGCAGTCGCTGCCTATGATTGCAGTCGCTGGCTATCATTGCAGTCGTTGCCTATCATTGCAGTCGCTGCCTATCATTACAGTCGCTGCCTATCATTGCAGTCGCTGCCTATCATTGCAGTCGCTGCCTATCATTGCAGTCGCTGCCTATCATTGCAGTCGCTGCCTATCATTGCAGTCGCTGGCTATCATTGCAGTCGCTGCCTATCATTACAGTTGCTGCCTATCCAGAACCAGATCGACCATACTGTACTGTACGTACAGCAATGAGTCACAGTATTGTAATTGGGCCCTGCTACAAGTAGAGAGAGTTAAGTTACTGTGTGGCCAAGAAAGAAGGAGGCCACATACCTCCCAAGGCATTGGAATGACCTCTGAAAGGAGGACAAAGAGCCCAGGTCCATCTCTGATAAGCAAACAAGGTGACATTGGATATACAGTACTGTGCCTTCAGAAGGTATTAATATCACTTGACTTATTTCATATTTTGTTGTGTTACAGCCTCAATTCACAATAGATACAATTTTAAAAATTCTCAACCAACTACACACAGTACCTCATAATGATGAAATGGAAACATGTATTGAGAAGAAGAAAAAAATCTCAATTTATTGAAAATGAAATACAGAAATATTTCATTTACATAAGTATTGACACCCTTAAGTTGTCAATACTTTGTAGAAACACCTTTGGCAGCATTTACAGTTGTGAGTCTTTCTGGGTAAGTCTCTAAGAGATTCCCACACCTGAATTGTGCAACATTTGCCCATTATTCTTTACAACATTCATCAAGCTCTGTTAAATTGTTTGATGATCATTGCTAGACAACAATTTTCAGGTCTTGTCATAGATTTTCCAGTATATTTATGTCAAAACTGTAACTCGGCCACTTATGAACATTCACTGTGTTCTTGGTCAGCAACTCCAGTGTATATTTGGCCTTGTGTTTTAGGTTATTGTCCTGCTGAAAGGTGATTTCATCCCCCAGTGTCTGGTGGAAAGCAGACTGAACCAGGTTTTCCTCTAGGATTTTGCCTGTGCTTAGCTCCGTTCTGTTTATTTTTTTTATCTGGAAAAACTCCCCAGTCCTTAGCGATTACAAGCATACCCATAACATGATGCAGCCACCACTATTGCTTGAACATATGGAGAATACAACACTTTGTATTCAGGACAAAAAGTGAATTGCTTTGCCACATTTTTTTGCAGTATTACTTTAGTGCCTTGGTGCAAACAGGATGCATGTTTTGGAGTGTTGTTTTTTCTGTACAAGCTTTCTTCTTTTCCATTTGTCAATTAGGTTGGTATTGTGGAGTAACTACAACATTGTTGATGCATCTTCGGTTTTCTCCCATCACAGCCATTTAAACCGTAAACTCTGTAAGTCACCATTGGCCTCATAGTGAAATCCCTGAGCGGTTTCCTTCCTCTCCGGCAACTGGGTTAGGAAGGCCTGCTGGATACTTCTAGTGACTGGGCGTATTGATACACCATCCAAAGTGTAATTAATTAAACTGGTGCCGGAGGAGATGGCTGCCGTTTTTTTTCGGGCTCCTAACCAATTGTGCTATTGTGTGTGTGATTTGTCGCGTTATTTGTAACTTATTTTGTGCATAATGTTTCTGCCACCGTCTTTTATGACCGAAAATAAAGCTTCTGGACATCAGAACAGTGATTACTCACCTCGTACTGGATAATTATGTTTTATTTAATGTGTCGGATGAGAACGATTTACTTCAGACACCAGACAAGGCCCAGTCAGGGTAGGTATTTCATTAGCTGTTCAGACGTCTTATGGCTTTGGGGTAGAAGCTATTAAGAAGTCTTTTTGACCTAGACAACATGTACATATTACCTCAATTACCATGACTAACCGGTGCCCCTCCACATTGACTCTGTATCGGTTCCCCCTGTATATAGCCTTGTTACTGTTATTTTATTGTTGCTCTTTAGATCTTTGTTATTTTTTTATTTTTTTTATTTTAGTAAATACCTTTTGAACACAATTTTTTCTTACAACTGACTTGTTGGTTAAGGGCTTGTAAGTAAGCATTTCACTGTAATACATACATTGTATTAAGCACAGGTAACAAATACAATTTGATTCGATTTGAACTTCACTAGGCTAAAAATAATATGAAATGTCTGCTTTTTATACCCATCATCCCTCTTTGGGAGTCAGATAGTGCCCTTCTTTGTGAGGCAGATAGTGCCCTTCTTTGGGAGTCAGATAGGTGCCCTTCTTTGGGAGTCAGGTAGTGCCCTTCTTTGCGAGGCAGATAGGTGCCCTTCTTTGGGAGTCAGATAGGTGCTCTTCTTTGTGAGGCAGATAGTGCCCTTCTTTGGGAGGCAGATAGGTGCCCTTCGTTGTGAGGCAGATAGGTGCCCTTCTTTGTGAGGCAGATAGTGCCCTTCTTTGGGAGTCAGATAGGTGCCCTTCTTTGTGAGGCAGATAGTGCCCTTCTTTGGGAGTCAGATAGTGCCCTTCTTTGTGAGGCAGATAGGTGCCCTTCTTTGTGAGGCAGATAGTGCCCTTCTTTGGGAGGCAGATACTGCCCTTCTTTGGGAGTCAGATAGTGCCCTTCTTTGCGAGGCAGATAGGTGCCCTTCTTTGTGAGGCAGATAGTGCCCTTCTTTGGGAGTCAGATAGTGCCCTTCTTTGGGAGGCAGATAGTGCCCTTCTTTGGGAGTCAGATAGTGCCCTTCTTTGCGAGGCAGATAGGTGCCCTTCTTTGTGAGGCAGATAGTGCCCTTCTTTGGGATGCAGATAGTGCCCTTCTTTGGGAGGCAGATAGTGCCCTTCTTTGGGAGTCAGATAGTGCCCTTCTTTGCGAGGCAGATAGGTGCCCTTCTTTGTGAGGCAGATAGTGCCCTTCTTTGGGAGGCAGATAGTGTCCTTCTTTGTGAGGCAGATAGTGCCCTTCTTTGTGAGGCAGATAGGTGCCCTTCTTTGGGAGGCAGATAGTGCCCTTCTTTGTGAGGTAGATAGTGCCCTTCTTTGTGAGGCAGATAGGTGCCCTTCTTTGGGAGTCAGATAGTGCCCTTCTTTGGGAGGCAGGTAGTGTCCTTCTTTGTGAGGCAGATAGTGCCCTTCTTTGTGAGGCAGATAGTGCCCTTCTTTGTGAGGCAGATAGTGCCCTTCTTTGCGAGGCAGATAGGTGCCCTTCTTTGCGAGGCAGATAGGTGCCCTTCTTTGTGAGGCAGATAGGTGCCTTTCTTTGTGAGGCAGATAGGTGCCCTTCTTTGTGAGGCAGATAGGTGCCCTTCTTTGTGAGGCAGATAGTGCCCTTCTTTGTGAGGCAGATAGTGCCCTTCTTTGTGAGGCAGATAGGTGCCCTTCTTTGTGAGGCAGATAGTGCCCTTCTTTGCGAGGCAGATAGGTGCCCTTCTTTGCGAGGCAGATAGTGCCCTTCTTTGTGAGGCAGATAGTGCCCTTCTTTGTGAGGCAGATAGTGCCCTTCTTTGCGAGGCAGATAGGTGCCCTTCTTTGCGAGGCAGATAGGTGCCCTTCTTTGTGAGGCAGATAGGTGCCCTTCTTTGTGAGGCAGATAGGTGCCCTTCTTTGTGAGGCAGATAGGTGCCCTTCTTTGTGAGGCAGATAGGTGCCCTTCTTTGGTAGGCAGATAGTGCCCTTCTTTGTGAGGCAGATAGTGCCCTTCTTTGTGAGGCAGATAGGTGCCCTTCTTTGCGAGGCAGATAGGTGCCCTTCTTTGCGAGGCAGATAGGTGCCCTTCTTTGGTAGGCAGATAGGTGCCCTTCTTTGGTAGGCAGATAGGTGCCCTTCTTTGGTAGGCAGATAGTGCCCTTCTTTGTGAGGCAGATAGTGCCCTTCTTTGTGAGGCAGATAGGTGCCCTTCTTTGCGAGGCAGATAGGTGCCCTTCTTTGCGAGGCAGATAGTGTCCTTCTTTGGTAGGCAGATAGTGAGTGCCCTTCTTTGCGAGGCAGATAGGTGCCCTTCTTTGGGAGGCAGATAGTGTCCTTCTTTGTGAGGCAGATAGTGTCCTTCTTTGGTAGGCAGATAGGTGCCCTTCTTTGCGAGGCAGATAGGTGCCCTTCTTTGCGAGGCAGATAGTGTTCTTCTTTGGGAGGCATTGGAAAACCTCCCTGGTCTTTGTGGTTGAATCTGTGTTTGAAATTGACTGCTCGACTGAGGGACCTTACAGATAATTGTATGTGTGTCATATAGATATGAGGTAGTCATTCTAAAAATCATGTTAAACACTATTATTGCACACCGAGTGAGTTCATGCAAATGATTATTTAACTTTTATTTTATTTAACCTTTAATTTAACTAGGAAAATGATTTGACTTGTTCAGCTAATTATTACTCCTGCATTTAGGCTTGCCATAGCAAAGGGCTTGAATACATATTGACTCAAGACATTTCAGCTTTAAATATATAACTAATTTGTTAAAATGTATTTAAAAAACGTATAGTAATTCCACTTTGACATGAAGGGGTATTATGTTTAGGCCAGTGACATAAAAACATATATATATTTATTCAATTTTAAATTCAGTCTGTAACAAAATACTTTGAGAATACTTTTATGAGACACTGTATGTGACCCCCCCTTAATATTCACCATATATCCACCAAGGGCATGTTTTTACCCAAAAACTCAATAGCAAATCAAAAAATGTCCAGTTCTATTGATACACTATGTGTATTGATGTTACATTGTGTTATTGAGTGTAATATTGTGGGAAAGCTGTCCTTCCGGTGAGTTCCAGTGTGTTCCGGTGAACATTTACAAGTTTGATAATGAAGTCTAAAATGAAAAAGGTTGTCTGATACTTTGATGGTGTGAAGTGACAGTTTGTATCCTGCTTTGGTTTCCTTGTGTCGCCAGGGGGACTAAATCCTGCTCACTGTATCCCAAGAGGTGTTTTATTACAAATTACTTGTTATTATTTCTGAGCATTCATCCGTAGTCAAGAGTTACATATATATTTCCTTCATAGAAGAGTCACGTTACTGTATGTCTTACAGACATTGTCAAACCAACAGGATACCTAACATGGATGGTCGGAGGGACATCAGAAAGCCATTCATCTTTCTGGTCCTGCCAATCAAAACATCTGGATCCCGTATATATGTAATGGGACTTCAACTAACACTAAATTGACCTTCCATTTCTCCCAGCTTTGTGTCTAAGCACAGCTATAGACAACTCTAGAAAACTAACAGTGACCAAAGAGGAACACCCAGAAGTTAACTACAGCTACTATTTCTGCACAACACCACTGGCTATTCCTTTGTTGTGTCTAAAAATACTAGGTCCCTATGGTCCCTCTCGAACAAACCGAGGCTCATTTGAATGTCTTATTTTTTTCCTCCCCTGACTCACATTTACATGCAAGCTAAAGAACAGACTATGTACTGTATTTGCCTTCAAATAGAGGTTGCAGTGAGAGATGCTAAACGGATCCCTGCTGAATCAGGAAACATAATAGCACTGAGACAGGAGAAGAAGCCAACACAAACATCTGGCTTTCAGATACACTCTTGTTCTACTGATTTTAGCATTTTTACCTCCACCAGAATACCTGGCTTTCTTGTAGATCTGCTCAATGGGATGGTACTAATTCACTTCATTATTCATTTGATTGAACATTGATACTGTGTTGGGCTTGACAGTACTGTGCACTTCTTCCAGCCTGCCTCTCAAATAGTACCCTTGGACCCTATATAGTGCACTGCTTTTGACCAACATGTAAGGGAGAGGGTGTCATTTGGGATGTATTCCATGTGTCCCTAACCGCATCAAGTGATTTTTTGACGTCCGTATGCTGCCTTGTTTGTAAGCAGCAGTCAACAGAGGGTACATAGTGATATTAGACACATGAGGAGGAGCATTGATTTTAAAGTATAGCTGAAGAGGTCAACAACAGCACATAACCACTTTCTTATTCACTGTCCGTGCTGAGAAAGGGCCTACACAGAGAGAGAGAGAGAAACAGTGAGAGAGAAAGAAAGAGGGAGAGAGAGGGAGCGAAAGAGAGCTAGAGACAGAGAAACAGAGAGAGAGAGAGAGAGAGAGAGGAGAGAGAGAGAGAGAGAGCGAGAGAGAGGGAGAGAGAGAGAGAGAGAGAGAGAGAGGGAGAGAGAGAGAGAAACAGTGAGAAACAGTGAGAGAGAAAGAAAGAGGTAGAGAGAGGGAGCGAAAGAGAGCTAGAGAGAGAAACAGAGAAAGAGAGAGAGAGAGAGAGAGAGAGAGAGAGAGAGAGAGAGAGACATATCCAAAATGGATTATTGTATTCTGAATAATAATCTACAAAATTAAATATTTATATAGCATGTTGCATATCTTCTTCCGTTAGAATTGTGTGCATTGTCACGAATAAATCTGAAATTGTTGTCGCTAGGAGGTATTTTATAATCGTCACACCCCACCACTCCTCCCATACACTTTATTGATGAATGACCGGTGTTGGCATTCCAGGAAAAACCACAAACACAAAAGATTCCTCAGCTGATTCCCAGACAAGTGGTCGATGTGAAACACGGGTCAAACAAACGTGGCGACTCTCGGTGACCTTAATCACATCCAGGTTCATCCAGGCTCCCGTTTTCACTCGCGGGCCCTGAGTTCAGGTCACTGCCTCAAAAGTCAAAGTAGGGCAGTAAGTCATTATCTCAGAGCAAGCACAGCCACCCAGACAAAACAATAAGGTCTGTGCTCACTGCTCGCAATTCACTGAAGTGTCGGCCATTTCCTTAGGCTGACCCGCCACATGTGCACGCAAAGATTCAGGATGTTTGAGGTGGCAGCCTATGCTGGGATGTTCTACTGGAGGCAATGTAGCCTACACCCCTCCATCACACACGCTTATGTACACACACACACATGCTAGCTCACTACCATCACCCCTCCCCCCCCCCGCTTGTTTTCATAGTTACATCACAACATTTACACTAAACAGAAGAACCAAACAGAATTAGAAATAAATCAACCCTATATCCATGAAATTAAAATGTCCTGTTGACTTCTAATGTCTGCTTTGTTGACGTCTAATTTCAATTGGAATATAGACTAGCCTGCCTTGCTGTGCAGTGAAGAGTAGAAAAGCAGAATTCAGGATGTAATTATACCAAATTGGCCTCTAATTTAGTTATCGGAAAAGCAGCTCTTAAAAAACAAACTGGTTGTGAAGGGAAACACTTCCTTTTCTTGAAGCTGTTCAACTGTATCATAAAACATGGAAAAAAAGGTGTATATATATATATATTTATATAAACATTTGGCCGTTTAAATGTAAATTAAGGCTATGTTGTATTTTAACTGGCTCTGGGCAAGACGTTTTAAGTTACAACTACTGTTCCACACAAGGACGATAACAAGCGATGTTAAAACCCTTGATATCAAGAGGCTAGTGAAAAGGGCCCTGATTACCTTCACATTTCATAGCTGCAACCTGAGATGAATACATATGACTTCATAATGAACATCTGAGCAGCCAACCAACACAGACCGCATCAAAAATCATATGTAATAATCTGTTTTACTGGGTTGAAGAACGAGCCTGCTCACTCTTTTGAAGACTGCACACATCAATACTTTATGACGATGAATTTCACACACATTATTTAAGAACACTCTTGACAATATCCCTGACTATGTCTGTCTTACTGTTGCCTTGGGTCTTCCTCTCTGCTGGTCTTACTGCAGTAGAGGGTGGTATCTAGAAATAAGAACTGTAGCATTCTGGTCTTACTGCAGTAGAGGGTGGTATCTAGAGAGAACTGTAGCATTCTGGTCTTACTGAAGTAGAGGGTGGTATCTAGAGAGAAGAACAGTACCATTCTGGTCTTACTGCAGTAGAGGGTGGTATCTAGAGAGAATAACTGTACCATTCTGGTCTTACTGCAGTAGAGGGTGGTATCTAGAGAGAACTGTAGCATTCTGGTCTTACTGCAGTAGAGGGTGGTATCTAGAGAGAACTGTAACATTCTGGTCTTACTGCAGTAGAGGGTGGTATCTAGAGAGAAGAACTGTACCATTCTGGTCTTACTGCAGTAGAGGGTGGTATCTAGAGAGAACTGTAACATTCTGGTCTTACTGAAGTAGAGGGTGGTATCTAGAGAGAACTGTAACATTCTGGTCTTACTGCAGTAGAGGGTGGTATCTAGAGAGAAGAACTGTAGCATTCTGGTCTTACTGCAGTAGAGGGTGGTATCTAGAGAGAACTGTAGCATTCTGGTCTTATTGCAGTAGAGGGTGGTATCTAGAGAGAAGAACTGTAACATTCTGGTCTTACTGCAGTAGAGGGTGGTATCTAGAGAAAAGAACTGTAGCATTCTGGTCTTACTGCAGTAGAGGATGGTATCTAGAGAGAAGAACTGTAACATTCTGGTCTTACTGCAGTAGAGGATGGTATCTAGAGAGAACTGTAGCATTCTGGTCTTACTGAAGTAGAGGGTGGTATCTAGAGAGAATAACTGTAACATTCTGGTCTTACTGCAGTAGAGGATGGTATCTAGAGAGAAGAACTGTAGCATTCTGGTCTTACTGAAGTAGAGGGTGGTATCTAGAGAGAAGAACTGTAACATTCTGGTCTTACTGCAGTAGAGGGTGGTATCTAGAGAGAAGAACTGTAGCATTCTGGTCTTACTGAAGTAGAGGGTGGTATCTAGAGAGAAGAACTGTAGCATTCTGGTCTTACTGCAGTAGAGGGTGGTATCTAGAGAGAAGAACTGTAGCATTCTGGTCTTATTGCAGTAGAGGGTGGTATCTAGAGAGAACTGTAACATTCTGGTCTTACTGCAGTAGAGGGTGGTATCTAGAGAGAACTGTAACATTCTGGTCTTACTGCAATAGAGAGTGGTATCTAGAGAGAAGAACTGTACCATTCTGGTCTTACTGCAGTAGAGGGTGGTATCTAGAGAGAAGAACTGTACCATTCTGGTCTTACTGCAGTAGAGGGTGGTATCTAGAGAGAACTGTAACATTCTGGTCTTACTGCAGTAGAGGGTGGTATCTAGAGAGAAGAACTGTAACATTCTGTTCTAACTGCAGTAGAGGGTGGTATCTAGAGAGAAGAACTGTAGCATTCTGGTCTTACTGCAGTAGAGGGTGGTATCTAGAGAGAAGAACTGTAACATTCTGGTCTTACTGCAGTAGAGGGTGGTATCTAGAGAGAAGAACTGTAGCATTCTGGTCTTACTGCAGTAGAGGGTGGTATCTAGAGAGAACTGTAGCATTCTGGTCTTATTGCAGTAGAGGGTGGTATCTAGAGAGAAGAACTGTAACATTCTGGTCTTACTGCAGTAGAGGGTGGTATCTAGAGAGAAGAACTGTAGCATTCTGGTCTTACTGCAGTAGAGGGTGGTATCTAGAGAGAATAACTGTAGCATTCTGGTCTTACTGCAGTAGAGGGTGGTATCTAGAGAGAAGAACTGTAACATTATGTTCTTACTGTAGTAGAGGGTGGTATATAAAGAGAACTGTAACATTCTGGTCTTACTGCAGTAGAGGGTGGTATCTAGAGAGAACTGTAACATTCTGGTCTTACTGCAGTAGAGGGTGGTATCTAGAGAGAACTGTAACATTCTGGTCTTACTGCAGTAGAGGGTGGTATCTAGAGAGAACTGTAACATTCTGGTCTTACTGCAGTAGAGGGTGGTATCTAGAGAGAGGAACTGTAACATTCTGGTCTTACTGCAGTAGAGGGTGGTATCTAGAGAGAAGAACTGTAGCATTCTGGTCTTACTGCGGTAGAGGGTGGTATCTAGAGAGAAGAACTGTAGCATTCTGGTCTTACTGAAGTAGAGGGTGGTATCTAGAGAGAAGAACTGTAGCATTCTGGTCTTACTGCGGTAGAGGGTGGTATCTAGAGAGAAGAACTGTAGCATTCTGGTCTTACTGAAGTAGAGGGTGGTATCTAGAGAGAAGAACTGTAGCATTCTGGTCTTACTGCAGTAGAGGGAGGTATCTAGAGAGAAGAACTGTAGCATTCTGGTCTTACTGAAGTAGAGGGTGGTATCTAGAGAGAAGAACTGTAGCATTCTGGTCTTACTGCAGTAGAGGGTGGTATCTAGAGAGAAGAACTGTAACATTCTGGTCTTACTGAAGTAGAGGGTGGTATCTAGAGAGAAGAACTGTAGCATTCTGGTCTTACTGCAGTAGAGGGTGGTATCTAGAGAGAACTGTAGCATTCTGGTCTTATTGCAGTAGAGGGTGGTATCTAGAGAGAAGAACTGTAACATTCTGGTCTTACTGCAGTAGAGGGTGGTATCTAGAGAGAAGAACTGTACCATTCTGGTCTTACTGCAGTAGAGGGTGGTATCTAGAGAGAAGAACTGTAGCATTCTGGTCTTACTGCAGTAGAGGGTGGTATCTAGAGAGAACTGTAGCATTCTGGTCTTATTGCAGTAGAGGGTGGTATCTAGAGAGAAGAACTGTAGCATTCTGGTCTTACTGCAGTAGAGGGTGGTATCTAGAGAGAAGAACTGTAACATTCTGGTCTTACTGCAGTAGAGGGTGGTATCTAGAGAGAAGAACTGTAGCATTCTGGTCTTACTGCAGTAGAGGGTGGTATCTAGAGAGAACTGTAGCATTCTGGTCTTACTGCAGTAGAGGGTGGTATCTAGAGAGAAGAACTGTAGCATTCTGGTCTTACTGAAGTAGAGGGTGGTATCTAGAGAGAAGAACTGTAGCATTCTGGTCTTACTGCAGTAGAGGGTGGTATCTAGAGAGAAGAACTGTAACATTCTGGTCTTACTGAAGTAGAGGGTGGTATCTAGAGAGAAGAACTGTAGCATTCTGGTCTTACTGCAGTAGAGGGTGGTATCTAGAGAGAACTGTAGCATTCTGGTCTTATTGCAGTAGAGGGTGGTATCTAGAGAGAAGAACTGTAACATTCTGGTCTTACTGCAGTAGAGGGTGGTATCTAGAGAGAAGAACTGTACCATTCTGGTCTTACTGCAGTAGAGGGTGGTATCTAGAGAGAACTGTAACATTCTGGTCTTATTGCAGTAGAGGGTGGTATCTAGAGAGAAGAACTGTAGCATTCTGGTCTTACTGCAGTAGAGGGTGGTATCTAGAGAGAATAACTGTAGCATTCTGGTCTTACTGAAGTAGAGGGTGGTATCTAGAGAGAAGAACTGTAGCATTCTGGTCTTACTGAAGTAGAGGGTGGTATCTAGAGAGAAGAACTGTAGCATTCTGGTCTTACTGAAGTAGAGGGTGGTATCTAGAGAGAACTGTAGCATTCTGGTCTTACTGAAGTAGAGGGTGGTATCTAGAGAGAATAACTGTAGCATTCTGGTCTTACTGAAGTAGAGGGTGGTATCTAGAGATAAGAACTGTAGCATTCTGGTCTTACTGCAGTAGAGGGTGGTATCTAGAGAGAAGAACTGTGTTCAACCCAATTCCACATACAGATCAGAAGCAGAACTTTACAGCAATGACAAAGCTGTTCAATATTCTACATTCAGAAGACCATAAAAACCAACAATATATAGTTTTTGTTGTATGCCATTTACACATTTTTCCAAGACTATAATATGGTACTGTAATATCTACCAACTATATTGCTGCGTAATCTGTAAAATTACAGGTATAAATTACTGCATTACAATTATTCAGATTCTGCTGTCAAATCACCATTCAAATGTCTTTAAATGTATTCTCTTTGACAAGCACTGGGTATTTTGCAGTGGTAGAAAAAGTACCCAATTATCATACTTGAGTAAAAAGTAAAGATATCTTAACAGAAAATTACTCAAGTAAAACTTTTCTTTCATTTACAGATATAGTCAGGGACACACTCCAACACTCAGACATCATTTACAAATGAAGCATTTGTGTTTAGTGAGTTGCCAGACCAGAGGCAGTAGGTATGATCAGGGATGCTCTTTTGATAAGAATTAGACCATTTTCAGGTCCTGTTATTAAGCATACAAAATGTAACGAGTATTTTTGGGGTGTCAGAGAAAATGTTATGGGAGTAAAAAGTACATTATTTTCTTCAGGAATGTTGTGAAGTAAAAGTCAAAAATTGTCAAAAATATAAATACTAAAGTAGACATACACAAAAAACTACTTAAGCAAGTACATTAAAGTATTTTTACTGAAGTACTTTACACCACTTGTATTTTGAACCTACACACATCATTGGATGAATTCAACACACATTAGAAGCTGAGCATATTCCATGAAAGCCTGGCCGGTAGGTAGCCTAGTGGTTAGAGAGTTGGACGACAAGCAAGATCAACTCCTTGAGCTGACAAGGTATACACACGTCTGTTGTTCTTCTACAGAACAAGGCAGTTTAACCCACTGTTCCTAGACCATCATTGAAAATAAGAATTCGTTCTTATTAACTTACTTGCCTAGTTTAAAGTGAAAAGAGACATTTGAATCATTCTGTAAAGTGCTACAGTATATCAAGTGCTATTTTCTTTTCCAGGACGACTGGAAGCAACTACCTTTTTTGTTTTTCCAACTCAAATCGAATTAGACAACCGTAATATCCAATTATATTACACACCTGCATTACAAAGACAAGGGGAAAAAACATCACACGATTAAGCAAAATGGCTGTGTGAATGGATGAAAAGCAGACCTGTCATCCCACTCATGCCTCACTTGGCTCTAATTAGTCGATGTATTGATCTAATTAAGCAAATCTGCCTCTGTTGAAGGCGTCCAGGACTGACTGAGAAGATTGCCAGAGGCATAAAGTTGGCGAGATGGGGATCAGGACGACTTCATGGTTTATATTATAGCTGGTCATGCTCCAATCAGAGATATTGAATTATTAGATTACCCTGAAGCAGTGGACTGTAAATTAATATTGTGTATGAAATGTAGTATGTTCGTTACAATACCCAGTATGATAATTTATGGTTAAATAAGCAGTGATTTAGGTTAATGATTTATACTGTAATAGGGTCAGGTAGGTGGTGGAGTGACACACTTACGGGTTAAAATGAGGGGTTGGCTAATCGAAACAGGAACAAAAAGGGGTCACTGATTTTAGTAGTCCTGAAGGAAACCCGTTGTTCATTCCTAATGGCACCCTCTGGGCCCTGGTCCAAAGCAGTGCGCTTAAAACCGGGATATCTGCATTGTGTCCCACGCAGCACCCACCGACCCCTCTTTTACGCTACTGCTACTCTCTGTTCATCATATATGCATAATCACTTTAACCATACCTACATGTACATACTACCTCAATCAGCCTGACTCACCGGTGTCTGTATGTAGCCTCGCTACTTTTATAGCCTCTCTACTGTATGTAGCCTCGCTACTTTTATAGCCTTGCTACTGTATATAGCCTGTCTTTTTACTGTTGTTTTATTTCTTTACTTACCTATAGTTCACCTAATACCTTTTTTGCACTATTGGTTAGAGCCTGTAAGTAAGACTTTCACTCTAAGGTCTACTACAACTGTTGTATTCAGCGCACGTGACAAATAAACTTTGATTTGATTAGAGGGGAATAGGATGTCATTTTGGATGCAAGCCTAGTGTCCATAGTGCTATATCTGCCTGAAGCAAACCTAATCCAGTGTCCATAGTGTTATATCTGCCTGAAGCAAACCTAGTCCAGTGTCCATAGAGCTATATCTGCCTGAAGCAAACCTAGTCCAGTGTCCATAGAGCTATATCTGCCTGAAGCAAACCTAATCCAGTGTCCATAGAGCTATATCTGCCTGAAGCAAACCTAATCCTGTGTCCATAGAGCTATATCTGCCTGAAGCAAACCTAGTCCTGTGTCCATAGAGCTATATCTGCCTGAAGCAAACCTAATCCAGTGTCCATAGAGCTATATCTGCCTGAAGCAAACCTAATCCTGTGTCCATAGAGCTATATCTGCCTGAAGCAAACCTAGTCCAGTGTCCATAGAGCTATATCTTCCTGAAGCAAACCTAGTCCTGTGTCCATAGAGCTATATCTGCCTGAAGCAAACCTAATCCAGTGTCCATAGAGCTATATCTTCCTGAAGCAAACCTAATCCTGTGTCCATAGTGCTATATCTGCCTGAAGCAAACCTAGTCCAGTGTCCATAGTGCTATCCAGTGTCCATCGTGCTATATCTGCCTGAAGCAAACCTAGTCCAGTGTCCATAGAGCTATATCTGCTTGAAGCAAACCTAATCCAGTGTCCATAGTGCTATCCAGTGTCCATAGTGCTATATCTGCCTGAAGCAAACCTAATCCTTTGTCCATAGAGTGGTCAATACATTGAACAAGTGGAGAGAGGGTTTAAAATCCCAAACTTTACAATTTATGAGTTATCATTCCTGGCACCTGTTCTGACTGCAGGGGCAGGGTTGTCCAGTCCTGGGACCTGTTCTGACAGCAGGGATTGGGATGTCCAGTCCTGGGACCTGTTCTGACTGCAGGGATTGGGATGTCCAGTCCTGGGACCTGTTCTGACTGCAGGGGCTGGGATGTCCAGTCCACTCCGCCATGCAACAGAGGGTGTCTAAGACTCTGTGATTAGCACACTGGCCAGCTAATTTTAGTAGGGTTTGGAATTGGACTAATCAGGAATTAAGAGCCGGCATCCAGTCTAAATCCCCTTCTTTACACATTCACAGGGGATACTTTCAGGATGGAAAAAAGGCAATTGTCTGTGGCCTTCCGATTATCCTCTAGAAAAGCCTCTAATCTGGCTGAAAGTACTTAAGGAGTCAAACAGCAAAATAAACTAGATTAATTATCATCCATCCATTGGTCTGGTCTGTTTTCATACTCGACCACAGTAGATGGATGAGGGAGGAGGAGGAGGAAGTTGTGAGGAGGAGGAGGAGGAGAAGGAGGAGGAGGAAGATGATGAAATGGTGGTGGAAGTTGTGAGGAAGAGGAGGAGGAGGAGGAAAATGTCAGAAGTAAGAGGAGGAAGATGTAATGAGGAGGAGGAGGAAGAGGATGGGAAGTAGGAAGGTGAGGTGGAAGAGGAGGAAGAGGAGGTGGAAGTTGTAAGGAGGAGAAGGAGAAGGAGATATGGGGGAGGTTGTCAGGAGGAGGAGGAGGAGAGATGGGGAGGTTGTCATGAGGAAGTGGAGGAGGAGGGGAGATGGGGGAGGTTGTCAGGTGGAGGAGGAGGAGGAGAGTTGGGGGAGATTGTCAGGTGGAGGGAGGAGGAGGAGGAGAGATGGGGGGTTGTCAGGAGGAAGTGGAGGAGGAGGAGGAGGAGGAGGAGGAGAGATGGGGAGGTTGTCAGGAGGAAGTGGAGGAGGAGGAGGAGGAAGAGGAGGAGGAGAGATGGGGAGGTTGTCAGGAGGAAGTGGCGGAGGAGGAATAGGAGGATGAGAGATGGGGGAGGTTGTCAGGTGGAGGGAGGAGGATGAGAGATGGGGGAGGTTGTCAGGTGGAGGAGGAGGAGGAGGAGAGATGAGGGAGGTTGTCAGGTGGAGGAGGAGGAGGAGGAGAGATGAGGGAGGTTGTCAGGTGGAGGAGGAGGAGGGGGAGGTGGTTTTGCCAGCTGGCCTGGCCCCTCCTAACCACCATCTGCTTTAACAAATGTTAAGGCTGGACTAAATTCCCCTGAGTCCTCTGTCCTAACCAGATTATCAGATATTCTAAAAAGGGGACTTGCCTCTTATCGTCTCCCAATCTCTTCTACAAAAGTAAATCAAGACTTGCTGTAGGGGATTACCAGGATTAGGGGGCGACCACAGACAAGGTTCTCAGCTCTGTGTCTTAAAGTCGCTGCCCTTCAGCCTGTCTCCCTTCTGCTTACTAGAATCTAAAGACATGCAAAGCCTTTCATTCAGTGCATCCAGCTGGCCCATTGTTTCCTCTGTCCTTGAGTGTCACTCTACTGTAAATTATCTTGCAGGAAGGCTGGTTAGGGAAGGAACTGCCAGTTTTTTATTCAGATGGTGAAATCAAAGGTAACATTTACAATAATGAGTTAATGAGTCTTATCTGCAGCACCCTATAACGTGTCTATATTAGGTCAGCCTCGGTTCCAACACATTAGAGTCATCTCTAAAAGCCTTGTCCACACATGGTGGAGGGACCCCAAGCATTTTAGCAAAGACACTACATTGCAGTTCAGATATACACTGAGTGGACAAACCATTAGGAACACCTTCCTAATATTAGCCCTTAGAACAATCTCAATTCATCGGGGCATGGACTCAAAAGGTGTCGAAAACATTCCACAGGGATGCTGGCACACAGTTCTGTAAATTTGTCTGGATTTCCTTTGGTTGGTGGACCATTCTTGATACACACAGGAAAACCAGCAGGTACTACTACCATACCCCATTCAAAGGCACTTAAATATTTTGTCTTGCCCATTCACCCTCTGAATGGCACAAGTACACAATCCATGTCTCAATTGTCTCAAGGCTTAAAAATCTGTCTTTAACCTGTCTCCTCTCCTCCACTCTACACTGATTTGAAGTGGATTTAACTAGTGACATCAATAAGGGATCATAGCTTTCACCTGTATTCACCTGGTCAGTCTATGTCATGGAAAGAGCAGGTGTTCCTAATGTTTTGTGCACTCAGTGCACATGAAACGTGAGTATGTGGTGTCGAGCACCCAACCAGCATGGAATATTAAACAATGCCTCAGAGGAGAGGATTTCCTGGTTAGAGACTCAACCCACAGTCTGCGTGATAGATTGCTGACAGATTTCCCAGTGTACACCACTTCAAAGAGGATAAAAATGAGGCATGAATTTCAATACAAACAACCCTGAGCTGCTCTTGCTCTGCCTCTCTACACTGGCGTTCACAGATGGCGGCTGATTTCAGACATAGTAGCCTACAGTACCAGCCACAAGACAACAACAACAACAACAACAACAACAACAACAACAACAAAACATTGTCCAGAGCACACACACTCACAAAAAAAAAAAGCTCTCTAAATTAAAATGTTGTATTCCTCTTTCCTTTTCACTATTATCATGTATGTCTAATACGGTTCCCTGTCAAAGATTATGTTCATCCTCATGCTTAATGCATTTAACAAGGTTCCCAGTTTTCAAAGGAAAATCTTGTAATTCTTGTTTATCCGTATGACCAACCTGAAACGACAAAACATGGAGGGATAAAGCAATCGAGGACAAATCAGACTAAACCTCACAGCACCTCGGATGAGGTTACAGTGCACGGCGTTCGGTTATCAAGTCATTCCCGAAATGACACAAGATACAAATGTGTACACCGACAACACGATGTAGTTGGCGTCGAGATAATTACATCAGTGGTAAAGGAATAACCGGAGGGTTTCTACACCAAATAAAACCACATCTCATTGTTATACGAGTCCAGGATAGTGTATATTTAAGCAACAAGGCACGGGGGGGGGGGGGGGGGGGGGTGTGTGATATATGGCCAATATACCACGGCTGAGGGCTGTTCTTACACACGACGCATCGCAGAGTGCCTGGACACAGCCCTTAGCCGTGGTATATTGGCCATATATCACAAACCCAGAGGGGCCTTACTGCTATTACAAACTGGTTACCGACGTAACTAGAACAGTAAAAATAAATGTTTTGTCATACCCGTGGTATATGTCAGCCAATCAGCATTCAGGGCTGGAACCACCCAGTTTATAATTCTTCTTTAGATAATGGTTAAACATGGAACAAACCCGTGCTGCTCGGATTCCTAGCCGTGGTAACACCTCATTTCCTCAACAGAATTGTTTTTTAATGAAAACAACAATCTCGACTGTAGAGCCACTCCACATCTTAGAGAGGGAGAGAGAGGAAACACACTCCTCTCTGTCTTCGCCACTGATTTGATTGTTGTACACACACAAAGGTAAGAAGGCTGCAGCAATGGGGATGATTGAATTATTCAGTTTGGCAGAGATTTGGCAGCAATTGTGTGGAGTGCCTTGAGGAGGGAGAAACACAGACAGAAAGGAAGGGGAGAGATTGCGAGTAGAAGGAGAGAGAAAAAGAGAGCTAGAGACACAGACAGAGAGAGAGAAAGAGAGAGAGAGAGATTGGGAGAGAGAGAGAGAGACGGAGAGAGGGAGCTAAAGAGAGCTAGAGAGAGAGACAGAGAGAGACAGCGAGAGAGAGACAGCGAGAGAGAAAGAGAGAGAGAGAGAGAGCTAGAGAGAGAGACAGAGAAAGCCAGCGAGAGAGAGACAGCGAGAGAGAAAGAAAGAGGGAGAGAGAGAGACAGCGAGAGAGAAAGAAAGAGGGAGAGAGAGAGAAAGAGAGGGAGAGAGAAAGTGAGAGAGAGAGAGACAGAGGGAGAGAGAGAGAGAGAGAGAGAGAGAGAGAGAGAGAGAGAGAGAGTGAGACAGAGAGAGGGAGCGAAAGAGAGCTAGAGAGCGAGACAGAGAGACAGCGAGAGAGAGAGAAAGAAAGAAAGAGGGAGAGAGAGAGAGAGAGAGACAGAGAAAGAGGGAGAGAGGGGGGAGCGAAAGAGAGCTAGAGAGAGAGAGACAGAGCAGAGAGACAGCGAGAGAGAAGGAAAGAGGGAGAGACAGAGGGAGAGAGAGAGAGAGAGAGAGACAGCGAGAGAGAAAGAAAGAGGGAGAGAGAGACAGTGAGAGAGAAAGAAAGAGGGAGAGAGTTAGGGAGAGAGAGACAGGGAGGGAGAGAGAGACAGGGGGTGAGAGAGAGAGAGAGGTAGTGAAAGAGAGAAAGGGAGTAAAAGAGAAAGAGTTAGACAGAGAGACAGAGAGAGAGACAGCGAGAGAGAAAGAAAGAGAAACAGTGAGAGAGAAAGAAAAAGGGAGAGAGAGGACAGCGAGAGAGAAAGAAAGAGGGAGAGAGAGCCAGCGAGAGAGAAAGAAAGAGAGAGAGAGAGACAGTGAAGGGGAAAGAAAGAGGGAGAGAGCGAGGGAAAGAGAGAGACAGAGAAAGAAAGAAAGATACAGGGAGAGAGAGAGAGAGAGGGCTTGCTCTAGTTTTCTGCTCCATTAGACAGCCCCATGCGTAGCCCAGTACCGACCATCAGCAGTGATGCAACAACAGCATTCTCCAGATCACAGTTGCCACTCTGCTAATTTCCTCTATGCTCCTGACACATAGAACAATGAAAGCTTTATGAGTAGAACTAAGAAACTGAAAGAGATTTACATTTGAAGCCGGAAGTTTACATACACTTAGGTTGGAGTCATTAAAACTCGTTTTTCAACCACTCCACAAATTTCTTGGTAACAAACTATAGTTTGGACAATGACCCCAAGATGACCCCAAGAATACTTCCAAAGTTGTGGCAAAATGGCTTAGGACAACAAAGTCAAGGTATTGGAGTGGCCATCACAAAGCCCTGACCTCAATCCTACAGAAAATTTGTTGACATTTGACATTCTTAAAATAAAGTAACTGACCTAAGACAGGGGATTTTAACTAGGATTAAATGTCAGGAATTGTGAAGAACTGAGTTTAAATGTATTTGGCTGAGGTGATTGTAAACTTCAGACTTCAACTGCACATGCACTACATCCAACTGACTCCGTGTTGATGAAAAGCTGAGAAATTTATTTACAATTGTAATTGAGTTGAAAACCCTTTAAAATCGAGGAAAACTTGAAACTGAGCCCTGGCTGGTCAGCAAACTATCCCTAGGCAAATGGAACATGACAGACAACATGATCTTATGGAAGCTTGTAAATCAATGCTAATGTGAAGAAATATTGGTTTTCTGTATTGATAGCCGCATCTCACTAATGTAGTACTGATTTATGCAGGAATATGGCAGTATAGCGTTACACATATAAGAGGGGCCGATTGACCAAGGTAGTCTGATTGAAGATTTTAGCGTTTTTGAAGGTTGTTTGGACTAATCATGTCATTTTTCACTGGCCCCTCGATTATGACAAACACAACATTATATGATCAATTAGAGTGTATTTTTTGGCAGATCTATTCTAAGCAATAGGAGTATTATCAGATTGTACAAGAGAACATACACTCACTGTATCACATTTTTATTCACAATTAACATTGTAAAAACATATAGAGTATTTGTTCAAGTCCAAGAAGGGCTTAGCTATATCCTAGTAGAATTACCGCGTGTGTGTGTGTGTGTGTGTGTGTGTGTGTGTGTGTGTGTGTGTGTGTGTGTGTGTGTGTGTGTGTGTGTGTGTGTGTGTGTGTGTGTGTGTGTGTGTGTGTGTGGACAAGTCAGTGCATTATGTGTAATCCAACTTACAATATATGTCCAGCTTCCTGGGCTGTTAGATGAAATCTTACACGAGGCCAGGTGCTCAGGAATCGTGAATCAATACCTCAGTGACAGGCTGTAATACAACCAGTAGACAACCTTAAAGTCATTTTTACAAGATGATTAAAAAAAAAATCACTGAGAATGTTCTCAAAAGGGCATCTGACTGGAATCACAAACAACTTCTTAGAAAAGACTCTAGAACCCGAATTTGTATATTTATTTTTCATCAACTGGATGAAAGTCTGCAATCAAAACAGTCTGTAAAAGCTCTTCCCTTTCTGTTGCTTTACGTACAGTGACGCGCGAAATTAATGGAGAATCCAGCCATAAAACTTCATCTTTCATATGTCTATCGTAAAAGACATTCATAAAAAAAAAGAATCTAACTCATACGGGTTTCCTCACATTTTTTGTATTTATTTTTACTTCCTGTCTTTAATTTAGAGCATACTGCTAATGATAATGAGGATGTCTGACTGTTGACGTTGCATTCCTGTTGTTACATTTAGATGTATTCTTTCCTTTTCCATTACTTTTCCCTATTACCCAACCTAATTCAAGTCTGTACAAACTTTAATATGAAAGTCTAAAAGGGGAAATGGTTTAGTGTTTTAAGTTTTACTTTATTTTCTTCTCTCAATACCTTAAAGTATAACTGACAGCGTTGTTTTCCTTGTTTTCACAAAAGTCCTGTTTGCATATTTTCCATCATAACTTCTGATTAAAACTGTTCCCGAATGAGAGATGGATATCCAAACTGTTTAATCATTTCTTCCCGCTAGTCGAGTTATGTTGTTGCAAGAATAATTGGACATACAATTATTATTGTGTGTCCAACTAACCATTCCAGCAACGCAGAAGTTGTGAAGGGCATTGGCCGTCGTTGACCTAGACAGTACAATGTAGAATAACAAAACAGAAAATGTACTAATCATCATATAGATGATCTCAAGGTTATTTTTATTCTTAATGGGATTCTGTTATAAGTAGAGAGAATTAAGGAAAAAGGACAGACAGTATAATATAATGAAGGAAGGACAGACAGTATAATATAATGAAGGAAAGAAGGAAAGAAGGACAGACAGACAGACAGACAGACAGACAGACAGACAGACAGACAGACAGACAGACAGACAGACAGACAGTATAATATAATGAAGGAAGGACAGACAGACAGTATAATATAATTAAGGACAGACAGACAGTATAATATAATGAAAGAAGGAGAGACAGTATAATATAATGAATGAAGGACAGACAGTATAATATAATGAATGAAGGACAGACAGACAGTATAATATAATGAATGAAGGACAGACAGACAGTATAATATAATGAATGAAGGACAGACAGTATAATATAATGAATGAAGGACAGACAGACAGTATAATATAATGAAGGACAGACAGTATAATATAATGAAGGAAGTAGAGACAGACAGTATAATATAATGAGGGAAGGACAGACAGTATAATATAATGAAGGAAGGACAGACAGACAGTATAATATAATGAAGGACAGACAGTATAATATAATGAAGGAAGGAGAGACAGACAGTATAATATAATGAATCACATACAGACAGACATACAGACAGACAGACATACAGACAGTATAATATAATGAAGGAAGGACAGACAGACAGTATAATATAATGAAGGAAGGACAGACAGACAGTATAATATAATGAAGGACAGACAGTATAATATAATGAAGGAAGGACAGACAGACAGTATAATATAATGAAGGAAGGACAGACAGTATAATATAATGAAGGACAGACAGTATAATATAATGAAGGACAGACAGTATAATATAATGAGGGACAGACAGTATAATATAATGAGGGACAGACAGTATAATATAATGAAGGACAGACATTATAATATAATGAAGGAAGGACAGACAGACAGTATAATATAATGAAGGAAGGACAGACAGACAGTATAATATAATGAGGGACAGACAGTATAATATAATGAAGGACAGACAGTATAATAAATTGAGGGAAGGACAGACAGTATAATATAATGAAGGAAGGACAGTATAATATAATGAAGAACAGACAGTATAATATAATGAAGGACAGACAGTATAATATAATGAATGAAGGACAGACAGTCTAATATAATGAAGGACAGACAGTATAATATAATGAAGGACAGACAGTATAATATAATGAAGGACAGACAGTATAATATAATGAGGGAAGGACAGACGGTATAATATAATGAAGGAAGGACAGTATAATATAATGAAGAACAGACAGTATAATATAATGAAGGACAGACAGTATAATATAATGAATGAAGGACAGACAGTCTAATATAATGAAGGACAGACAGTATAATATAATGAAAGACAGACAGTATAATATAATGAGGGAAGGACAGACAGTATAATATAATGAAGGACAGACAGTATAATATAATGAGGGACAGACAGTATAATATAATGAAGGACAGACAGTATAATATAATGAAGGACAGACAGTATAATATAATGAAAGACAGACAGTATAATATAATGAATGAAGGACAGACAGTATAATATAATGAGGGAAGGACAGACAGTATAATATAATGAGGGACAGACAGTATAATATAATGAAGGACAGACAGTATAATATAATGAAGGACAGACAGTATAATATAATGAATGAAGGACAGACAGTATAATATAATGAAGGACAGACAGTATAATATAATGAAGGACAGGCAGTATAATATAATGAAGGAAGGACAGGCAATATAATATAATGAAAGACAGACAGTATAATATAATGAATATAGGACAGACAGTATAATATAATATAATGAAGGACAGGCAGTATAATATAATGAAGGAAGGACAGACAGACAGTATAATATAATGAATGAAGGACAGGCAATTTAATATAATGAAGGAAGGACAGACAGACAGTATAATATAATGAATGAAGGACAGACAGTATAATATAATGAAGGACAGACAGTATAATATAATGAAGGACAGACAGTATAATATAATGAAAGACAGACAGTATAATATAATGAATGAAAGACAGACAGTATAATATAATGAAGGACAGACAGTATAATATAATGAAGGACAGACAGTATAATATAATGAATGAAGGACAGACAGTATAATATAATGAATGAAGGACAGACAGTATAATATAATGAATGAAGGACAGACAGACAGTATAATATAATGAATGAAGGACAGACAGACAGTATAATATAATGAATGAAGGACAGGCAGTTTAATATAATGCAATGAGAAGGTCCAATGTCCTGATTAATAAGAAGAGTCATGGGAAATGTGCAATACAATGCAAAATGACTTTAATAAATTCCAGAAGCTCACACATACATAAACAAAACATTTATATACAGTTTTTCTTCACATAATTGGCAAATCAAAGTTAATTACAAAGAGTATGTAAGGAGCATATTGTACTTCACATTGAATAAAAGTGAGGTTGGTATTTCATCGTCATCTGTCTCCCGTACAACAGAAGCTGTCTTGTCTCATGTATTCATGTACGTTTTTTCTCTTTTCTCCCAAAGATCGGGTACATCTAATGATGATTGCAGTGCTAAGATGCTCTGTATAGTTCACACTGTGTTTCTACTCAGTAGTGTTACATTTTGATACCATAATTACATCTGATACCTTCTCCAGAAACGATTTGAATCCTTAGGAAGGTATCGTATATGTGCCACACATACTGTACACACAGCCTCGTCTACCAAAGCAGTCTCTTTCATAAGACAACCATTAAACATCATGACTATTAACAACAGTGCTAACCCACCAAGCTGTTTATTAGTGTAGTATTGAAGATAGTAATTAAGATCAGGACATGACTCCAAGTGTTTACACAATGCAATAGAGGCATATATTTGTGTGGATACCAAACCAGAAACCAAAAAGATTATTCTCTCTTCCTAAAGTCACCTTATTGCTGCTAATAAATCGAAGCCTGCTGAACGCTGCTTGACCTACATCTACCCGTGTAGGTGTTCAATGTTTATCCCTCCTAATTTCAATGGAATAAATAATGCTTCAATATAAATTAGTGCACAAGAAACAAAAAAAAATAATTGCGTTATTATTTTTTGCTTCAGACCAACCAAGTGGTATCAACGAACTGCCTGAGTTTTACCATTTGGAATATTCATTTTAAATTTGTAACACTATATCTCACAGGTTAGATCGGCTGTGACTTGTGGAGCTGTCTCGCTGACTCCGATACACTAAGGTTAAACCATGGTGCTCTACTGTGGAGCTGTCTCGCTGACTCCGATACACTAAGGTTAAACCATGGTGCTCTACTGTGGAGCTGTCTGTCTGACTCCGATACACTAAGGTTAAACCATGGTGCTCTACTGTGGAGCTGTCTCGCTGACTCCGATACACTAAGGTTAAACCATGGTGCTCTACTGTGGAGCTGTCTCGCTGACTCCGATACACTAAGGTTAAACCATGGTGCTCTACTGTGGAGCTGTCTCGCTGACTCCGATACACTAAGGTTAAACCATGGTGCTCTACTGTGGAGCTGTCTCGCTGACTCCGATACACTAAGGTTAAACCATGGTGCTCTACTGTGGAGCTGTCTGTCTGACTCCGATACACTAAGGTTAAACCATGGTGCTCTACTGTGGAGCTGTCTCGCTGACTCCGATACACTAAGGTTAAACCATGGTGCTCTACTGTGGAGCTGTCTCGCTGACTCCGATACACTAAGGTTAAACCATGGTGCTCTACTGTGGAGCTGTCTCGCTGACTCCGATACACTAAGGTTAAACCATGGTGCTCTACTGTGGAGCTGTCTCGCTGACTCCGATACACTAAGGTTAAACCATGGTGCTCTACTGTGGAGCTGTCTCGCTGACTCCGATACACTAAGGTTAAACCATGGTGCTCTACTGTGAAGCTGTCTGTCTGACTCTAACTGACGGGGCGGCAGGTAGCCTAGTGGTTAGTGCGTTGGACTAGTAACCGATAGGCTTGGACGATCGAATCCCCGAGCTGACAATCTGTCGTTCTGCCCCTGAACAAGGCAGTTAACCCACTGTTCCTAGGCTGTCATTGGAAATAAGAATTTGTTCTTAAAACTGACTTTCCTGTTTATATAAAGATACAAAAAAAAAACATGGTGCTCTGCTATGAAGCTGTCTATCTGACTCTAGTACAGGTTAAACCATGGTGCTCTACTATGAAGCTGTCTATCTGACTCTAGTACAGGTTAAACCATGGTGCTCTACTGATAAGCTGTCTATCTGACTCTAGTACAGGTTAAACCATGGTGCTCTGCTATGAAGCTGTCTAACTGACTCTAGTACAGGTTAAACCATGGTGCTCTGCTATGAAGCTGTCTAACTGACTCTAGTACAGGTTAAACCATGGTGCTCTACTGATAAGCTGTCTATCTGACTCTAGTACAGGTTAAACCATGGTGCTCTACTGATAAGCTGTCTAACTGACTCTAGTACAGGTTAAACCATGGTGCTCTACTGAAAAGCTGTCTAACTGACTCTAGTACAGGTTAAACCATGGTGCTCTGCTATGAAGCTGTCTAACTGACTCTAGTACAGGTTAAACCATGGTGCTCTGCTATGAAGCTGTCTAACTGACTCTAGTACAGGTTAAACCATGGTGCTCTGCTATGAAGCTGTCTAACTGACTCTAGTACAGGTTAAACCATGGTGCTCTGCTATGAAGCTGTCTAACTGACTCTAGTACAGGTTAAACCATGGTGCTCTGCCATGAAGCTGTCTAACTGACTCTAGTACAGGTTAAACCATGGTGCTCTGCTATGAAGCTGTCTAACTGACTCTAGTACAGGTTAAACCATGGTGCTCTACTGATAAGCTGTCTAACTGACTCTAGTACAGGTTAAACCATGGTCCTCTTTTATGAAGCAAGCCTTTCAGTCCCTTTCAGAGTAGTAAACTCTATTATGAGGAACAATTCCCTACTGTCCCACGGTGACAATCAGTAGACACTGTGGTGTTCCAGTCCAGTGGGCCATGCACTAGCCACACTCGTCAGTACTAACAGTTAGCTGTGGCGTTCCAGTCCAGTGGGCAACATACATTAACACTAGCCACGCTCTTCACTGCTAACACTGACTGTGGCACTGTAAGTGTATGGGATGATACGAGGTGATCATTGACATAAAGGTACAAGAACAGTCACATAGTAGGCCCATTTGCTGTAGGCCCATTAGCAGTAGGCCAATTTGCATTAAGGGCCATTTGCATTAGGCCAAGATTGCAGCATCATACATTACAAGTCACTATATCCATGAGCCCCCCCCCCCCCAAAAAAAAAATTTAGCCAATCCAATGGATTCAAAAGCAAGTGAAATAAAATAGCCTCCTGGCACACTCTTAGAAAAAAAGGTGTTATCTAGTACATTAAAGGGTACTTTCAGCTGTCCCCACAGGAGAACCCTTTGAAGAACCCTTCTTGGTTCCAGGTAGAACCCTTTTTTGGTTCCAGGTAGAACCCTTTTTTGGTTCCAGGTAGAACCCTTTTTTGGTTCCAGGTAGAACCCTTTTTGGTTCCAGGTAGAACCCTTTTTGGTTCCAGGTAGAACCCTTTTTGGTTCCAGGTAGAACCCTCATGAGTTTCATGTAAGGACCCTTTCCACAGAGGGTTCTACTTGGATTCCAGAGGGGTTCTACCTGGAACCAAGAAAGGTTCTGCCTATGGGAACAACTTTAGAAACCCATACGGAACCCTTATTTCTAAGAGTGTAGGTCAAACTTTACTCGAACAGAATCAATAAATATAAACAAAGTCAACTCTGTGATAAATATACATACATATAAACATACTTTACAGAATACAGTACAGAATAACTGTCCATTGTATTTACAGGGCGGTGGGTCATACCGTGTGTCATCATCTAGGAGATAGATACGAGATAAGTGGTGCTATAGGGTTTCTGTGAAGTATTTCAAACCTCCTAAAGGATTAACAAGTAGAGCTTTGTCAAGTTTCAGGCAGGCAACAACGTGTCTTCATTTCGGTGAAAATTATTCAAGTAAATACTTTTTTTTTTTTTCGCCCACAAAAAAATAAATAAAACAAATTAACATATTCCTTTTGATGGTTGGTGTTTTGAGGCTGTAGAGACTGTATAGTATGAGATTCACCTCTTCGTCTGTGCCTTCCTCCCTCTCTCTCTCTCTCCCTCTCTCTTTCTCTCTCTAGGTACTGGCAGCTAGAGATTGATTTTTATCCTGTGGCAGCGACTTGTACCTGAGCCACAGAGTGTGTCATAGAGTGGTGGTTTCAGTGCCGTCTCCTGTAATATAGAGAGACAGACAGATATAGGGAGATTGAAGTTACAATATAATCCAGCTCTTAGAAATCTAATCTGTAGTAGCTGTTAAACTCTATTACACTCGGAACAGTGAATACAAATCTCTAGATCATTTGTATTCAATTTAAAAAATACAAAAAAAGCATTCTTCAAGACACACCTGACAATCAGGTATAATTTCCTCGCCAGATGAAGTCCTTGAAGAATACTACATGAGAGCATAAGCTTGTGCATTTTACTGTGATTATCAGAGCATGCAATTCTCTTCAACTGATTTAGCTCCAAATGTGAAATGACATCCACCACCCTACTGCAACACTTCGTTTTAACCCTGAAAACAGCATTTGTCTCGTACTTTAAACCTTACTCTGGCACCCTACAGTAAGGTCCTCTGATAGGTACACGTCTGAAATTCATTTGGTCTGCCCCAAAACTACAAAAAAAAGACACATCTGCCGATATCTGGATGATCACGTTGAATCTGATCTTGCACTGCTGCTTACGTTAGGCATATTGATTAAAGACGCACTGAATTTTTTGCGCGAAAGAAAAACTGTTGCACGTGAAATTTCATGTGATTTTTCTATATGTGAAATCATGTGATTTTTCTATATGTGAAATCATGTGATTTTCTGTAAAGGTAACTATAACATTTAGCTAGAGTGATTGTTTTAGGAATATATTGTAAATTTATCACAACAACATAATCACGTCCGCAATCCTTTCACATGTTCATGTTCTGAGATCATAAGTTAAATGGTGATGTCTGTGAACAGTATGTTAAGTATGAGTATGTTAATAGGGCCTGCTAGCTAGGAAAATACACAGATCACAGGAGGGTTTGGTCTGACATCAACAACTGACCTGGTATGCACTATGGCTCTGCTAGCTAGGAAAAATACACAGATCACAGGAGGGTTTGGTCTGACATCAACAACTGACCTGGTATGCACTATGGCACTATGGAATATAGGACAAACAAAAGAGCATATTGGCCTTTTTGCTGTTGCATATTCATACCCGTGTCTGAGATCACTCAGCCAGCCAGGGAGGTTGCTCACTTGATCTGCCACAACTAAAGCACAGATGGAGACAGAGGTTTCCCTCACGTCACCGGGAGGGGGATTGACCTCTAAAACTACCGGCTGGGAACAGGGAGATAGACAGAGATAAAAGAAAAGGAAGGAAGATATGAGGGAGGGAATAAAAGAGAGAAGGGAAGCTAGGGAGAGAGGAAAAGAGGCTATGGTGCACTGAGCAGCATTGGATCCTACCAAACAAAGCTCTTAGGATATTAAGATACCATATGGTGCCATAAATATGTAGTCTCTGAAGTCTTTTTTTGACAAGCTTCCCTCTTTAGCGCCTACATCCGTCTGACCTTCATCTGCAAATCTCCCGTGTCTCCTATTAGGATTCAATGATCGTTTTCTGTCATATCCTTTATCCTCTAGCTGCTTTAGGTAAGAGGTCAATGGAAGAGGCACGCAAAAAGGAACTAAATCACTGTCTTTCACTTTCATGAACAAATAAAAACATCACAATCTGCTTTATCCTGTATTTTGGACTTTTTGTATTACAGGTTTATGCTCAGGGAGATTGAGCGGTGTCCACTTGCCATATGCTGCTTTTGTTAAGGCCAGGCTGACTTGAACGGATTGTGAATTCCACACTCGACAAAAACATTTTCATTTTACGAGATGAAGTAAAACATGAATGTTAATATTCTGGGGAGCATCAGAGAATGTATCTGAACTGCATCAATGTTAAAAGAGGAATCTATTGGAGCGAGAGTTTACAGACAAGTCAAAAAACTAGGAAGTTGTAGCCAGTATTGTCAGTCATTGGCTGTCAGAGGTCCAATAATGTTAAAGACCTTGGTGACAGCCAATGATATTTAGGTATACCTGATATAATCTTAACAATCCTAAAGGACGTTGACTTCTTTCCTCTTTTATCTATTATCCTCTCCCGAAAACTAATTACAGAGATTTTAATCATATTGTATTATGAGTGATTAACCCTTTAATGCATTTAATTAGCCTTTTGAGCTCTAGATTCTCACCAGACCCCTGCATTACTTCACGCGTAGGCTTTGAATAAGCACACTTAGCTGTCACATCTAATGCCAACAGGGAGGCCCTACTTTTCAAAAACGCTCCAGGTGACAGGAGATTACAGCGGAGATAATAGATATACCATCGTCATTGACATCTCTAAGGTGGCGCTGGTCTTTCAGTTTGAACAACGCTGTCCCACTTTAGACCAAAAGCATGTGTTTGACAGAATCTGACCAAATATTATGACCAATAATTACTCCATCATAAGAAACAGAAAGTGATTAAACTCGCAATGCCTGACTAATAATTACCCCATAAGAAACAAATAATGATTTGATTCAACTCGCAAAGCCTTTTTCAGATTAGCAAGCCCTGAAATACACAAAATGGAATATACTGATGGAACGGTTGATACGACACATACAAGGACGGAGGAGAACGTCGACTTAGTCATCAATCCATTCAAATTCAGATTAGCTTAAAGGAGAAATATTTCTCACTGACGAACAACATCAGTGACATGGAATATTTGAAATACACCATTAATACCCCCCCCCCCCCCCCCCCCAAACACAAAAGAATACATCAGAATTGTAAAACATTGGTTAAATGTTTGTGCATATTTAAGGGGATATTTCAAGGCAGGGCATAACCAGTATGTGTGTAAAGCCATTCTGACAACTTGACAGGGAGCATTACAAACCCAAGTGAATTATATGTTCCTTAGTACGCTGTACTGGCTACGCAAGTAGGCTTACGTATAATGTCCCATGGACAGTGTTGCTTTTAAATGGGTTCTAAATAAAAAAAAGTGGGTGGGGAAAATGAATATCTGCTCTGTGTGGGGTGTCTCTTCAAATGTCTACGTACTTAAAAGCAGCAGTGGATGGTGGTCCTGTGGGGTAGAGCATGGTGCTTGTAATGGCAAGGTTGTGAGCATGGTGCTTGTAATGTCAAGGTTGTGCGCATGGTGCTTGTAATGTCAAGGTTGTGAGCATGGTGCTTGTAATGTCAAGGTTGTGAGCATGGTGCTTGTAATGGCAAGGTTGTGAGCACGGTGCTTGTAATGTCAAGGTTGTGAGCATGGTGCTTGTAATGTCAAGGTTGTGAGCATGGTGCTTGTAATGTCAAGGTTGTGAGCATGGTGCTTGTAATGGCAAGATTGTGCGCATGGTGCTTGTAATGTCAAGGTTGTGCGCATGGTGCTTGTAATGGCAAGATTGTGGGTTTGTTTCCCACACGGGAAAAAGTACAGAAAAAAATATACAAAAATATTAAAAATTATTCAAAAGTATAAAAAAAAGTATGCACTCACTACTGTAAAAATGTTCTAGTTAAGAGTTTCTGTTAAATGACTAAAATGTTAAATGATAGACAATGCATGTGTAATAACTATGCTACAAGGTATTTGAAAGGATTGAAACAATGAAGTCACAATAAAAAAAAAATCTCTCGAGAAGTACAAAATTCCCCCCCCAAAAAATTCCCTTCCACTTCATCAAATAAAATATTTTAAAGACGTATGATGAAACTACACCAAAATGTTTTATTTCTGATGTGAGCAATAATCCTGAAAAAAATATATATATATATGTATATAAAGCAGTAAAAGATAAAACATGAAAAACTACAAACTAATTCCAGGACAATACTATTGTATTAGGCATCTATAATGCACATGTATTTTACTTTACAAACTCTGGGGGTGCCACAGGGTTCAATTCTCGGGCCAACTTTTCTCTGTATATATCAATGATGTCGCTCTCGCTGCTGGTGATTCTCTGATCCACCTCTACGCAGACGACACCATTCTGTATACTTCTGGGCCTTCTTTGGACACTGTGTTAACTAACCTCCAGACGAGCTTCAATGCCGTACAACTCTCCTTCCGTGGCCTCCAACTGCTCTCAAATGCAAGTAAAACTAAATGCATGCTCTTCAACCGATCGCTGCCCGCACCTGCCTGCCCGTCTGGCATCACTACTTTGGACGGTTCTGACTTAGAATATGTGGACAACTTCAAATACCTAGGTGTTTGGTTAGACTGTAAACTCTCCTTCCAGACTCACATTAAGCATATCCAATCCAAAATTAAATCTAGAATCGGCGTTCTATTTTGCAACAAAGCTTCCTTCACTCATGCTGCCAAACATACCCTCGTAAAACTGACCATCCTACCGATCCTTGACTTCGGCGATGTCATTTACAAAATAGCCTCCAATACCCTACTCAACAAATTGGATGCAGTCTATCACAGTGCCATTAGTTTTGTCACCAAAGCCCCATATACTACCCACCACTGGGACCTGTACGTTCTCGTTGGCTGGCCCTCACTTCATACTCGTCGCCAAACTGACTGGCTCCAGGTCATCTACAAGTCTTTGCTAGGTAAAGCTCCGCCTTATCTCAGCTCTGGTCACCATAGCAGCACCCACCCGTAGCACGCACTCCAGCAGGTATATCTCACTGGTCACCCCCAAAGCCAATTCATCCTTTGGCCGCCTTTCCTTCCTGTTCACTGCTGCCAATGACTGGAACGCACTGCAAAATATCACTGAAGCTGGAGACTCATATCTCCCTCACTAGCATTAAGCACCAGCTGTCAGAGCAGCTCACAGAGCACTGCAACGTTACATAGCGCCTCTGTAAATAGCCCATCCAACTACCTCATCCCCATACTGTATTTATTTATTTATTTATCTTTCTCTTTTGCACCCAAGTATCTCTACTTTCTTCTGTAGATTTATCACTCCAGTGTTTTATTGCTATATTGTAATTACTTCGCCACCATGGCCTATTTATTGCCTTTATCCTACCTCATTTGCACACACTGTATATAGGCTTATTCTACTGTATTATTGACTGTATGTTTGTTAATTCCATTGTGTAACACTGTGTTGTTGTATGTGTCAAACTGCTTTGATTTATTCTTGGCCAGGTCGCAGTTCTAAATGAGAGTATGTTCTCAACTAGCCTAAATAAAGGTGAAATAAAATAAATAAATAAATTACTGTTTGAATGAATCCCATGTTATAACCTTGTTTCCAAAATGTCTAAACTGTACAATAGTACCCTGTCCTCATCCTAAACAACAGATGATGTAGAATGGCGTAGTTACTGTATCTATACCACACCATAACGACAACCAATGATGAACCCTAACCTATATAAATACTGTATCTATAACGCACCGTAACAAATACTAATGATGAACCCTAACCTATATCAATACTCTCTCTACCACACTACCTACCTTCTATCTAACTACATTTTTGTACTGCTGTTTACACCATTCAAAAATGCAATTAAAGTCCAAAGCCCCCTGACACTCTCTAGGTACCGCCTCCACCTATTGGTCCCAAGCCCCGTCAAGCTACCCCCTCCTCCTTTTGGTTCAAAGCCCTGTCAAGCTACCCCCTCCTCCTTTTGGTTCCAAGCCCCGTCTAGCTCCATCTCCTCTTATTCGTCCCAAGCCCTCGTTTAGCTAGACCCTCCTACTATTGGTCCCAAGCCTCAATCTAGCTACCTCCCCTTTCTATTGGTCCCAAGCCTCCATCTAGCTATCTCATCATTCTATTGGTCCCAAGACACCATCTAGTTACCTCCTTTTTCTATTTGTCCCAATTCTCCATCTAGCTACTGCCTCTGTCTATTGGTCCAAAGCCTCCATCTAGCTAACACCTCTTTCCATTGGTCCCAAGCCTTCATCTAGCTCCCTCCTCTTTCTATTGGTCCCAAGTCTCCATCTAGCTACCCAGTCCTGCTATTTGTCCAAAGCCTCCATCTAGCTCCACCTTGCCTCCATCTAGCTACCTCCTCTTTCTATTGGTCCCAAGCCTCCATCTAGCTCCACCTTGCCTCCATCTAGCTACCTCCTCTTTCTATTGGTCCTAAGCCTCCATCTAGCAACCTCCAATTTCTAGCTACCCCCTCTTCCTATTGGTCCAAACCTCCATCTAGCTACCTCCTCTTTCTATTGGTCCTAATCCTCCATCTAGCTAACTCCACTTTCTATTTGTCCAAAGCCTCCATTTAGCTACCTCCACTTTCTATTGCTGCAAATCCTCCATCTAGCTACCTCCAATTTCTTTTGGTCCCAAGCCTCCATCAAAATCACTCCTCTTTCTATTGGTCCCAAGCCTCAAACTAGTTACACCTCCTGATATTGTTCGCAAGCCTCCATCTTGCTACACCCTTGCCCTATTGGTCCCAAGCCTCCATCTTGGTACACCCTTGCCCTATTGGTCCCAACCCTCCATCTAGCTACGTCTGCTTTCTTTTGGTCCTAAGCCTCCATCTCGCTACCTCCTACTACCAGTGTTTCCAAGCCTCTATCTCGCTCCTTCCACTTATTATTGGTACCAAACCTCCATCTAGCTACCCCCTCCTGCTATTTGTCCAAAGACTCCATCTAGCTACCCCCTCCTCCTATTGGTCCAAAGCCTCCATCTAGCTCCACCTTGCCTCCATCTAGCTACCTCCTCTTTCTACTGGTCCCAAGCCTCCATCGAGCAACCTTCGATTTCTATTAGTCCCAAGCCTCAGTCTAGCTACCCCCTCCTGCTATTTGTCCAAAGCCTCCATCTAGCTACCCCCTCCTCCTATTGGTCCCAAGACTCAATCTAGCTACCTCCTCTTTCTATTGGTCCCAAGCCTCAATATAGAGACCTCGACCTCCTCTTTCCAATGGTCCCAAGGCTCCATCTAGCTACCGCCTCTGTCTTTTGGTCTCAAGCCTCCATCTAGCTACCGCCTCATTCTATTGGTCCAAAGCCTGCATCTAGCTAAAACCTCTTTCCATTGGTCCCAAGCCTTCATTTAGCTCCCTCCTCTTTCTATTGGTCCCAAGCCTCTATCTAGCTACCCAGTCCTGCTATTTGTCCAAAGCATCCATCTAGCTCCACCTTGCCTCCATTTAGCTACCTCCTCTTTCTATTGGTCCCAAGCCACCATCTAGCTCCACCTTGCCTCCATCTAGCTACCTCCTCTTTCTATTGGTCCCAAGCATCCATCTAGCTCCACCTTGCCTCCATCTAGCAACCTCATTTTTCTATTGGTCCCAAACCTCCATCTAGCTACCTCCTCTTCCTATTGGTCCTAATGCTCCATCTAGCTAACTCCACTTCCTACTGGTCCAAAGCCTCCATTTAGCTACCTCCACTTTCTATAGGTCCAAAACCTCCATCTAGCTACCTCCAATTTATTTTGGTCCCAAGCCTCCATCAAAATCCCTCCTCTTTCTATTGGTCCCAAGCCTCCATCTTGCTACACCCTGGCCCTATTGGTCCCAAGCCTCCATCTTGCTACACCCTCCTGCTATATGTCCAAAGCCTCCATCTAGCTACCCCCTCCTCCTATTGGTCCCAAGCCTCCATTTAGATACCCCATCCTCCTATTGGTCCAAAGCCTCCATCTAGCTCCACCTTGCCTCCATCTAGCTACCTCCTCTTTCTACTGGTCGCAATCCTCCATCGAGCAACCTTCGATTTCTATTAGTCCCAAGCCTCCATCTAGCTACCCCCTCCTGCTATTTGTCCAAAGCCTCCATCTAGCTACCCCCTCCTCCTATTGGTCCCAAGCCTCCATCTAGCGACCTCCTCTTTCTATTGGTCCCAAGCCTCAATATAGCTACCCAATTATCCTATTTGTCCCAAGGCCCCATCTAGCTACCTCCTCTTTCTATTGGTCCCAAGCCTCCATCTAGCAACCTCCAATTTCTAGCTACCCCCTCTTCCTATTGGTCCCAAACCTCCATCTAGCTACCTCTTCTTTCTATTGGTCCCAAGCCTCAAACTAGTTACACCTCCTGATATTGTTCCCAAGCCTCCATCTTGCTACACCCTTGCCCCATTGGTCCCAAGCCTCCATCTTGCTACACCCTTGCCCTTTTGGTCCCAACCCTCTATCTAGCTACCTCTGCTTTCTTTTGGTCCCAAGCCTCCATCTCGCTACCTCCTACTACCAGTGTTTCCAAGCCTCCATCTCGCTCCTTCCACTTATTATTGGTACCAAACCTCCATCTAGCTACCCCCTCCTGCTATTTGTCCAAAGACTCCATTTAGCTACCCCCTCCTCCTATTGGTCCCAAGCCTCCATTTAGATACCCTGTCCTCCTATTGGTCCAAAGCCTCCATCTAGCTCCACCTTGCCTCCATCAAAATCCCTCCTCTTTCTATTGGTCCCAAGCCTCCATCTTGCTACACCCTGGCCCTATTGGTCCCAAGCCTCCATCTTGCTACACCCTCCTGCTATATGTCCAAAGCCTCCATCTAGCTACCCCCTCCTCCTATTGGTCCCAAGCCTCCATTTAGATACCCCATCCTCCTATTGGTCCAAAGCCTCCATCTAGCTCCACCTTGCCTCCATCTAGCTACCTCCTCTTTCTACTGGTCGCAATCCTCCATCGAGCAACCTTCGATTTCTATTAGTCCCAAGCCTCCGTCTAGCTACCCCCTCCTGCTATTTGTCCAAAGCCTCCATCTAGCTACCCCCTCCTCCTATTGGTCCCAAGCCTCCATCTAGCGACCTCCTCTTTCTATTGGTCCCAAGCCTCAATATAGCTACCCAATTATCCTATTTGTCCCAAGGCTCCATCTAGCTACCTCCTCTTTCTATTGGTCCCAAGCCTCCATCTAGCAACCTCCAATTTCTAGCTACCCCCTCTTCCTATTGGTCCCAAACCTCCATCTAGCTACCTCTTCTTTCTATTGGTCCCAAGCCTCAAACTAGTTACACCTCCTGATATTGTTCCCAAGCCTCCATCTTGCTACACCCTTGCCCCATTGGTCCCAAGCCTCCATCTTGCTACACCCTTGCCCTTTTGGTCCCAACCCTCTATCTAGCTACCTCTGCTTTCTTTTGGTCCCAAGCCTCCATCTCGCTACCTCCTACTACCAGTGTTTCCAAGCCTCCATCTCACTCCTTCCACTTATTATTGGTACAAAACCTCCATCTAGCTACCCCCTCCTGTTATTTGTCCAAAGCCTCCATTTAGCTACCCCCTCCTCCTATTGGTCCAAAGCCTCCATCTAGCTCCACCTTGCCTCCATCTAGCTACCTCCTCTTTCTATTGGTCCCAAGCCTCCATCGAGCAACCTTCGATTTCTATTAGTACCAAGCCTCCGTCTAGCTACCCCCTCCTGCTATTTGTCCAAAGCCTACATCTAGCTACCCCCTCCTCCTATTGGTCCCAAACCTCCATCTAGCTACCTCCTCTTTCTATTGGACCCAAGCCTCAATATAGCTACCTCCACTTTCTATTGGTGCCAAACCTCCATCTAGCTACCTAATTCTCCTATTTGTCCCAAGACTCCATCTAATACCATCTTCTTTCTATTGGTCCCAAGCCTCCAACCAGTTACCCCTCCTGCTATTGGTCCCAAGTCTCTATCTAGCTACCCCCTCCTCCTATTGGTCCTAAGCCTCCATCTTTCTACCCCCATCTAGCTACCTCCTCTTTCCATTGGTCCCAAGCCTCCATCTAGCTACCCCCATCAATCTACCTCCTCTTTCTATTGGTCCCAAGCCTCCATCTTGATACCCCCTCGTCATATTGGCCCCAAGCCTAAATATAGCTACCTCCTCTTTCTATTGGTCCCAAGCCTGAATCAAGCTACCACCTCTTTCTACTGTTCCCAAGCCTCCATCTAGCTACCGCCTCTTTCTATTGGTCCCAATCCTCCATTTAGCTACCACCTCTTTCTATTGGTCTCAAGCATCCATCTAGCTACCGCTTCTGTCTAGTGGTCCAAAGCCTCCATCTAGCTAACACCTCTTTCCATTGGTCCCAAGCCTTCCTCTAGCTCCCTCCTCTTTCTATTGGTCCCAAGCCTCTATCTAGCTACCCAGTCCTGCTATTGGTCCCAATCCTCCATCTAGCTACCTCCACTTTCTATTGGTCCCAAGCCTCCATCTAGCTACCTCCAAATAGTTTTGGTCCCAAGCCTCCATCTAGCTACCTCCAAATAGTTTTGGTCCCAAGCCTCCATCTAGCTACCTCCTTCTCCTATTGGTCCCAAGCCTCCATCTAAATCCCTCGTATTTCTAATTGTGCCAAGCCTCCAACTAGTTACCCCTTTCTGCTCTTCATTTTCTATTAGTCCTAAGCCTCTGTCTAGCTACCCCCTCCTGCTATTTGTCCAAAGCCTCCATCTAGCTACCTCCTCTTTCTATATGTCCCAAGCCTCCATCTAGCTACCCCCATCAAGCTACCTCCTCTTTCTATTGGTCCCAATCCTCCATTTAGCTACCACCTCTTTCTATTGGTCTCAAGCCTCCATCTAGCTACCTCCTCTTTCTATTGGTCCAAAGCCTTCATCTAGCTAACACCTCTTTCCATTGGTCCCAAGCCTTCATCTAGCTCCCTCCTCTTTCTATTGGTCCCAAGCCTCCATCTAGCTACCTCCTCTTTCTATTGGTCTAAAGTCTCCATCGACCTATCCCCTCCTCTCATTGGTTCAAAGCTTCCATCTAAATCCATCCTCCTTCTATTGATCCCAATCCTCCATCTAGCTACTTCCTCCTGCTTTTGGTCCCAAGCATCCATCTAGCTACTCCCTCTTCCTATTGGTCCAAAGCCTCCATCTAGCTACCTCCTCTTTCTATTGGTCCCAAGCCTCCATCTAGCAACCTCAAATTTCTATTAGTCCCAAGCCTCAGTCTTGCTACCCCCTCCTGCTATTTGTCCAAAGCCTCCATCTAGCTACCCCCTCCTCCTATTGGTCCCAAGACTCAATCTAGATACCTCCTCTTTCTATTGGTCCCAAGCCTCAATATAGCGACCTCCTCTTTCCAATGGTCCCAAGGCTCCATCTAGCTACCTCCACTTTCTATTGGTCCCAAGCCTCCATCTAGCTACCTCCAAATAGTTTTGGTCCCAAGCCTCCATCTAGCTACCTCCTTCTCCTATTGGTCCCAAGCCTCCATCTAAATCCCTCGTATTTCTAATTGTGCCAAGCCTCCAACTAGTTACCCCTTTCTGCTCTTGGTCCCAAGTCTCCATCTAGCTACCCCCTCATCCTATTGGTCCCAAGCCTCCATCTTTCTACCCCATTGCCAAATTGGTCCCAAGCCCCCATCTAGCTACCTCCTCTTTCTATTGGTCCAAGCATCCATCTAGCTACCCCCATCTAGCTACCTCCTCTTTCTACTGGTCCCAAGTCTCCATCTAGCTTCCGTCCCTTTCTATTAGTCCCAAGCCTCTATTTAGGTCCACCTTGCCTCCATCTAGCTACCTCTTGATATTGCCTCTATCTAGCTACCTACTCTTTCTATTGATCCCAAGCCTCCATCTAGCTACACCCTCTTTCTATTGATCCCAAGCCTCCATCTAGCTACTTCCTCCTGCTATTCATCCCGAGCCTCCAAGTAGCTACACCCTCTTCCAATTGGTCACAAGCCTACATCTAGCTACCTCCTCTTTCAATTGGTCCTAAGCCTCCATCTAGCTACCTCCTCCTGCTATTGGTCCCAAGCCTCCATCTAGCTACACCCTCTTCCTATTGGTCCCAAGCCTCCATCTAGCTACCCCCTCCTCCTATTGGTCCCAAGCCTCCATCTAGCTACCTCCACCTCCTATTGGTCCCAAGCCTCCATCTAGCTACCTCCTCTTTCTACTGGCCCTAAGCCTCCATCTAGCTACCTCCTCCTGCTATTGGTCCCAAGCCTCCATCTAGCTACCTCCTCCTCCTATTGGTCCCAAGCCTCCATCTAGCTACCTCCCCTTTCTATTGTTCCTAAGCCTTGATCTAGCTACCTCCTCTTTCTATTGGTCCCAAGCCTTTATCTAGCTACCTCCACCTCCTATTGGTCCCAAGCCTTTATCTAGCTACCTCCTCATTCTATTGGTCCCAAGGATCCATCTATTGACCTCCTCTTTCTATTGTTCCCTAGTTTCCATCTTGCTATCTCCTCCTGCTATTGTTTCCAAGCATCTATCTTTACCTTGATCTTAGTGACCCACCATACTGTTGCACTATCAAGCCTCCATCTTGCTACACCCTGGCCCTATTGGTCCCAAGCCTCCATCTTGCTACACCCTCCTGCTATATGTCCAAAGCCTCCATCTAGCTACCCCCTCCTCCTATTGGTCCCAAGCCTCCATTTAGATACCCCATCCTCCTATTGGTCCAAAGCCTCCATCTAGCTCCACCTTGCCTCCATCTAGCTACCTCCTCTTTCTACTGGTCGCAATCCTCCATCGAGCAACCTTCGATTTCTATTAGTCCCAAGCCTCCGTCTAGCTACCCCCTCCTGCTATTTGTCCAAAGCCTCCATCTAGCTACCCCCTCCTCCTATTGGTCCCAAGCCTCCATCTAGCGACCTCCTCTTTCTATTGGTCCCAAGCCTCAATATAGCTACCCAATTATCCTATTTGTCCCAAGGCTCCATCTAGCTACCTCCTCTTTCTATTGGTCCCAAGCCTCCATCTAGCAACCTCCAATTTCTAGCTACCCCCTCTTCCTATTGGTCCCAAACCTCCATCTAGCTACCTCTTCTTTCTATTGGTCCCAAGCCTCAAACTAGTTACACCTCCTGATATTGTTCCCAAGCCTCCATCTTGCTACACCCTTGCCCCATTGGTCCCAAGCCTCCATCTTGCTACACCCTTGCCCTTTTGGTCCCAACCCTCTATCTAGCTACCTCTGCTTTCTTTTGGTCCCAAGCCTCCATCTCGCTACCTCCTACTACCAGTGTTTCCAAGCCTCCATCTCACTCCTTCCACTTATTATTGGTACCAAACCTCCATCTAGCTACCCCCTCCTGTTATTTGTCCAAAGCCTCCATTTAGCTACCCCCTCCTCCTATTGGTCCAAAGCCTCCATCTAGCTCCACCTTGCCTCCATCTAGCTACCTCCTCTTTCTATTGGTCCCAAGCCTCCATCGAGCAACCTTCGATTTCTATTAGTACCAAGCCTCCGTCTAGCTAACCCCTCCTGCTATTTGTCCAAAGCCTACATCTAGCTACCCCCTCCTCCTATTGGTCCCAAACCTCCATCTAGCTACCTCATCTTTCTATTGGACCCAAGCCTCAATATAGCTACCTCCACTTTCTATTGGTGCCAAACCTCCATCTAGCTACCTAATTCTCCTATTTGTCCCAAGACTCCATCTAATACCATCTTCTTTCTATTGGTCCCAAGCCTCCATCTAGCTACCTCCTCTTTCTATTGGTCTAAAGTCTCCATCTACCTATCCCCTCCTCTCATTGGTTCAAAGCTTCCATCTAAATCCATCCTCCTGCTATTGATCCCAATCCTCCATCTAGCAACTTCCTCCTGCTTTTGGTCCCAAGCATCCATCTAGCTACTCCCTCTTCCTATTGGTCCAAAGCCTCCATCTAGCTACCTCCTCTTTCTATTGGTCCCAAGCCTCCATCTAGCAACCTCAAATTTCTATTAGTCCCAAGCCTCAGTCTTGCTACCCCCTCCTGCTATTTGTCCAAAGCCTCCATCTAGCTACCCCCTCCTCCTATTGGTCCCAAGACTCAATCTAGATACCTCCTCTTTCTATTGGTCCCAAGCCTCAATATAGCGACCTCCTCTTTCCAATGGTCCCAAGGCTCCATCTAGCTACCTCCACTTTCTATTGGTCCCAAGCCTCCATCTAGCTACCTCCAAATAGTTTTGGTCCCAAGCCTCCATCTAGCTACCTCCTTCTCCTATTGGTCCCAAGCCTCCATCTAAATCCCTCGTATTTCTAATTGTGCCAAGCCTCCAACTAGTTACCCCTTTCTGCTCTTGGTCCCAAGTCTCCATCTAGCTACCCCCTCATCCTATTGGTCCCAAGCCTCCATCTTTCTACCCCATTGCCAAATTGGTCCCAAGCCCCCATCTAGCTACCTCCTCTTTCTATTGGTCCAAGCATCCATCTAGCTACCCCCATCTAGCTACCTCCTCTTTCTACTGGTCCCAAGTCTCCATCTAGCTTCCGTCCCTTTCTATTAGTCCCAAGCCTCTATTTAGGTCCACCTTGCCTCCATCTAGCTACCTCTTGATATTGCCTCTATCTAGCTACCTACTCTTTCTATTGATCCCAAGCCTCCATCTAGCTACACCCTCTTTCTATTGATCCCAAGCCTCCATCTAGCTACTTCCTCCTGCTATTCATCCCGAGCCTCCAAGTAGCTACACCCTCTTCCAATTGGTCACAAGCCTACATCTAGCTACCTCCTCTTTCAATTGGTCCTAAGCCTCCATCTAGCTACCTCCTCCTGCTATTGGTCCCAAGCCTCCATCTAGCTACACCCTCTTCCTATTGGTCCCAAGCCTCCATCTAGCTACCCCCTCCTCCTATTGGTCCCAAGCCTCCATCTAGCTACCTCCACCTCCTATTGGTCCCAAGCCTCCATCTAGCTACCTCCTCTTTCTACTGGCCCTAAGCCTCCATCTAGCTACCTCCTCCTGCTATTGGTCCCAAGCCTCCATCTAGCTACCTCCTCCTCCTATTGGTCCCAAGCCTCCATCTAGCTACCTCCCCTTTCTATTGTTCCTAAGCCTTGATCTAGCTACCTCCTTTTTCTATTGGTCCCAAGCCTTTATCTAGCTACCTCCACCTCCTATTGGTCCCAAGCCTTTATCTAGCTACCTCCTCATTCTATTGGTCCCAAGAATCCATCTATTGACCTCCTCTTTCTATTGTTCCCTAGTTTCCATCTTGCTATCTCCTCCTGCTATTGTTTCCAAGCCTCTATCTTTACCTTGATCTTAGTGACCCACCATACTGTTGCACTATCAAGCCTCCATCTTGCTACACCCTGGCCCTATTGGTCCCAAGCCTCCATCTTGCTACACCCTCCTGCTATATGTCCAAAGCCTCCATCTAGCTACCCCATCCTCCTATTGGTCCAAAGCCTCCATCTAGCTCCACCTTGCCTCCATCTAGCTACCTCCTCTTTCTACTGGTCGCAATCCTCCATCGAGCAACCTTCGATTTCTATTAGTCCCAAGCCTCCGTCTAGCTACCCCCTCCTGCTATTTGTCCAAAGCCTCCATCTAGCTACCCCCTCCTCCTATTGGTCCCAAGCCTCCATCTAGCGACCTCCTCTTTCTATTGGTCCCAAGCCTCAATATAGCTACCCAATTATCCTATTTGTCCCAAGGCTCCATCTAGCTACCTCCTCTTTCTATTGGTCCCAAGCCTCCATCTAGCAACCTCCAATTTCTAGCTACCCCCTCTTCCTATTGGTCCCAAACCTCCATCTAGCTACCTCTTCTTTCTATTGGTCCCAAGCCTCAAACTAGTTACACCTCCTGATATTGTTCCCAAGCCTCCATCTTGCTACACCCTTGCCCCATTGGTCCCAAGCCTCCATCTTGCTACACCCTTGCCCTTTTGGTCCCAACCCTCTATCTAGCTACCTCTGCTTTCTTTTGGTCCCAAGCCTCCATCTCGCTACCTCCTACTACCAGTGTTTCCAAGCCTCCATCTCACTCCTTCCACTTATTATTGGTACCAAACCTCCATCTAGCTACCCCCTCCTGTTATTTGTCCAAAGCCTCCATTTAGCTACCCCCTCCTCCTATTGGTCCAAAGCCTCCATCTAGCTCCACCTTGCCTCCATCTAGCTACCTCCTCTTTCTATTGGTCCCAAGCCTCCATCGAGCAACCTTCGATTTCTATTAGTACCAAGCCTCCGTCTAGCTACCCCCTCCTCCTATTGGTCCAAAGCCTCCATCTAGCTCCACCTTGCCTCCATCTAGCTACCTCCTCTTTCTATTGGTCCCAAGCCTCCATCTAGCAACCTCCAATTTCTAGCTACCCCCTCTTCCTATTGGTCCCAAACCTCCATCTAGCTACCTCTTCTTTCTATTGGTCCCAAGCCTCAAACTAGTTACACCTCCTGATATTGTTCCCAAGCCTCCATCTTGCTACACCCTTGCCCCATTGGTCCCAAGCCTCCATCTTGCTACACCCTTGCCCTTTTGGTCCCAACCCTCTATCTAGCTACCTCTGCTTTCTTTTGGTCCCAAGCCTCCATCTCGCTACCTCCTACTACCAGTGTTTCCAAGCCTCCATCTCACTCCTTCCACTTATTATTGGTACCAAACCTCCATCTAGCTACCCCCTCCTGTTATTTGTCCAAAGCCTCCATTTAGCTACCCCCTCCTCCTATTGGTCCAAAGCCTCCATCTAGCTCCACCTTGCCTCCATCTAGCTACCCCCTCCTCCTATTGGTCCCAAGCCTCCATCTAGCTACCTCCACCTCCTATTGGTCCCAAGCCTCCATCTAGCTACCTCCTCTTTCTACTGGCCCTAAGCCTCCATCTAGCTACCTCCTCCTGCTATTGGTCCCAAGCCTCCATCTAGCTACCTCCTCCTCCTATCGGTCCCAAGCCTCCATCTAGCTACCTCCCCTTTCTATTGTTCCTAAGCCTTGATCTAGCTACCTCCTCTTTCTATTGGTCCCAAGCCTTTATCTAGCTACCTCCACCTCCTATTGGTCCCAAGCCTTTATCTAGCTACCTCCTCATTCTATTGGTCCCAAGAATCCATCTATTGACCTCCTCTTTCTATTGTTCCCTAGTTTCCATCTTGCTATCTCCTCCTGCTATTGTTTCCAAGCCTCTATCTTTACCTTGATCTTAGTGACCCACCATACTGTTGCACTATCAAGCCTCCATCTTGCTACACCCTGGCCCTATTGGTCCCAAGCCTCCATCTTGCTACACCCTCCTGCTATATGTCCAAAGCCTCCATCTAGCTACCCCCTCCTCCTATTGGTCCCAAGCCTCCATTTAGATACCCCATCCTCCTATTGGTCCAAAGCCTCCATCTAGCTCCACCTTGCCTCCATCTAGCTACCTCCTCTTTCTACTGGTCGCAATCCTCCATCGAGCAACCTTCGATTTCTATTAGTCCCAAGCCTCCGTCTAGCTACCCCCTCCTGCTATTTGTCCAAAGCCTCCATCTAGCTACCCCCTCCTCCTATTGGTCCCAAGCCTCCATCTAGCGACCTCCTCTTTCTATTGGTCCCAAGCCTCAATATAGCTACCCAATTATCCTATTTGTCCCAAGGCTCCATCTAGCTACCTCCTCTTTCTATTGGTCCCAAGCCTCCATCTAGCAACCTCCAATTTCTAGCTACCCCCTCTTCCTATTGGTCCCAAACCTCCATCTAGCTACCTCTTCTTTCTATTGGTCCCAAGCCTCAAACTAGTTACACCTCCTGATATTGTTCCCAAGCCTCCATCTTGCTACACCCTTGCCCCATTGGTCCCAAGCCTCCATCTTGCTACACCCTTGCCCTTTTGGTCCCAACCCTCTATCTAGCTACCTCTGCTTTCTTTTGGTCCCAAGCCTCCATCTCGCTACCTCCTACTACCAGTGTTTCCAAGCCTCCATCTCACTCCTTCCACTTATTATTGGTACCAAACCTCCATCTAGCTACCCCCTCCTGTTATTTGTCCAAAGCCTCCATTTAGCTACCCCCTCCTCCTATTGGTCCAAAGCCTCCATCTAGCTCCACCTTGCCTCCATCTAGCTACCTCCTCTTTCTATTGGTCCCAAGCCTCCATCGAGCAACCTTCGATTTCTATTAGTACCAAGCCTCCGTCTAGCTACCCCCTCCTGCTATTTGTCCAAAGCCTACATCTAGCTACCCCCTCCTCCTATTGGTCCCAAACCTCCATCTAGCTACCTCCTCTTTCTATTGGACCCAAGCCTCAATATAGCTACCTCCACTTTCTATTGGTGCCAAACCTCCATCTAGCTACCTAATTCTCCTATTTGTCCCAAGACTCCATCTAATACCATCTTCTTTCTATTGGTCCCAAGCCTCCAACCAGTTACCCCTCCTGCTATTGGTCCCAAGTCTCTATCTAGCTACCCCCTCCTCCTATTGGTCCTAAGCCTCCATCTTTCTACCCCCATCTAGCTACCTCCTCTTTCCATTGGTCCCAAGCCTCCATCTAGCTACCCCCATCAATCTACCTCCTCTTTCTATTGGTCCCAAGCCTCCATCTTGATACCCCCTCGTCATATTGGCCCCAAGCCTAAATATAGCTACCTCCTCTTTCTATTGGTCCAAAGCCTGAATCAAGCTACCACATCTTTCTACTGTTCCCAAGCCTCCATCTAGCTACCGCCTCTTTCTATTGGTCCCAATCCTCCATTTAGCTACCACCTCTTTCTATTGGTCTCAAGCATCCATCTAGCTACCGCTTCTGTCTAGTGGTCCAAAGCCTCCATCTAGCTAACACCTCTTTCCATTGGTCCCAAGCCTTCCTCTAGCTCCCTCCTCTTTCTATTGGTCCCAAGCCTCTATCTAGCTACCCAGTCCTGCTATTGGTCCCAATCCTCCATCTAGCTACCTCCACTTTCTATTGGTCCCAAGCCTCCATCTAGCTACCTCCAAATAGTTTTGGTCCCAAGCCTCCATCTAGCTACCTCCAAATAGTTTTGGTCCCAAGCCTCCATCTAGCTACCTCCTTCTCCTATTGGTCCCAAGCCTCCATCTAAATCCCTCGTATTTCTAATTGTGCCAAGCCTCCAACTAGTTACCCCTTTCTGCTCTTCGTTTTCTATTAGTCCTAAGCCTCTGTCTAGCTACCCCCTCCTGCTATTTGTCCAAAGCCTCCATCTAGCTACCTCCTCTTTCTATTGGTCCCAAGCCTCCATCTAAATCCCTCGTATTTCTAATTGTGCCAAGCCTCCAACTAGTTACCCCTTTCTGCTCTTCGTTTTCTATTAGTCCTAAGCCTCTGTCTAGCTACCCCCTCCTGCTATTTGTCCAAAGCCTCCATCTAGCTACCTCCTCTTTCTATTGGTCCCAAGCCTCCATCTAAATCCCTCGTATTTCTAATTGTGCCAAGCCTCCAACTAGTTACCCCTTTCTGCTCTTCGTTTTCTATTAGTCCTAAGCCTCTGTCTAGCTACCCCCTCCTGCTATTTGCCCAAAGCCTCCATCTAGCTACCTCCTCTTTCTATATGTCCCAAGCCTCCATCTAGCTACCCCCATCAAGCTACCTCCTCTTTCTATTGGTCCCAATACTCCATTTAGCTACCACCTCTTTCTATTGGTCTCAAGCCTCCATCTAGCTACCTCCTCTTTCTATTGGTCCAAAGCCTCCATCTAGCTAACACCTCTTTCCATTGGTCCCAAGCCTTCATCTAGCTCCCTCCTCTTTCTATTGGTCCCAAGCCTCCATCTAGCTACCTCCTCTTTCTATTGGTCTAAAGTCTCCATCTACCTATCCCCTCCTCTCATTGGTTCAAAGCTTCCATCTAAATCCATCCTCCTTCTATTGATCCCAATCCTCCATCTAGCTACTTCCTCCTGCTTTTGGTCCCAAGCATCCATCTAGCTACTCCCTCTTCCTATTGGTCCAAAGCCTCCATCTAGCTACCTCCTCTTTCTATTGGTCCCAAGCCTCCATCTAGCAACCTCAAATTTCTATTAGTCCCAAGCCTCAGTCTTGCTACCCCCTCCTGCTATTTGTCCAAAGCCTCCATCTAGCTACCCCCTCCTCCTATTGGTCCCAAGACTCAATCTAGATACCTCCTCTTTCTATTGGTCCCAAGCCTCAATATAGCGACCTCCTCTTTCCAATGGTCCCAAGGCTCCATCTAGCTACCTCCACTTTCTATTGGCCCCAAGCCTCCATCTAGCTACCTCCAAATAGTTTTGGTCCCAAGCCTCCATCTAGCTACCTCCTTCTCCTATTGGTCCCAAGCCTCCATCTAAATCCCTCGTATTTCTAATTGTGCCAAGCCTCCAACTAGTTACCCCTTTCTGCTCTTGGTCCCAAGTCTCCATCTAGCTACCCCCTCATCCTATTGGTCCCAAGCCTCCATCTTTCTACCCCATTGCCAAATTGGTCCCAAGCCCCCATCTAGCTACCTCCTCTTTCTATTGGTCCAAGCATCCATCTAGCTACCCCCATCTAGCTACCTCCTCTTTCTACTGGTCCCAAGTCTCCATCTAGCTTCCGTCCCTTTCTATTAGTCCCAAGCCTCTATTTAGGTCCACCTTGCCTCCATCTAGCTACCTCTTGATATTGCCTCTATCTAGCTACCTACTCTTTCTATTGATCCCAAGCCTCCATCTAGCTACACCCTCTTTCTATTGATCCCAAGCCTCCATCTAGCTACTTCCTCCTGCTATTCATCCCGGGCCTCCAAGTAGCTACACCCTCTTCCAATTGGTCACAAGCCTACATCTAGCTACCTCCTCTTTCTATTGGTCCTAAGCCTCCATCTAGCTACCTCCTCCTGCTATTGGTCCCAAGCCTCCATCTAGCTACACCCTCTTCCTATTGGTCCCAAGCCTCCATCTAGCTACCCCCTCCTCCTATTGGTCCCAAGCCTCCATCTAGCTACCTCCACCTCCTATTGGTCCCAAGCCTCCATCTAGCTACCTCCTCTTTCTACTGGCCCTAAGCCTCCATCTAGCTACCTCCTCTTGCTATTGGTCCCAAGCCTCCATCTAGCTACCTCCTCCTCCTATTGGTCCCAAGCCTCCATCTAGCTACCTCCCCTTTCTATTGTTCCTAAGCCTTGATCTAGCTACCTCCTCTTTCTATTGGTCCCAAGCCTTTATCTAGCTACCTCCACCTCCTATTGGTCCCAAGCCTTTATCTAGCTACCTCCTCATTCTATTGGTCCCAAGGATCCATCTATTGACCTCCTCTTTCTATTGTTCCCTAGTTTCCATCTTGCTATCTCCTCCTGCTATTGTTTCCAAGCCTCTATCTTTACCTTGATCTTAGTGACCCACCATACTGTTGCACTATCAGTCTCCATCCCATAGAGCTCCGCCCACTCTGTTCTGCTCCGCCCCTCTCTGATCTGCTTCGTCCCACTCTGCTCTGCCCCGCCCCTCTCTGCTCTGCTCTGCTCCGACCCACTCTGCTCTGCTCCGCCCCACTCTGCTCTGCTCTGCTCCGCTCTGTTCTACCCCACTCTTCTCTGCTCCTCTCTGCTCTGCCCCACTCTGCTCCGCTCCACTCTGCTCTGCCCCACTCTGCTCTCCTCTGCCCCACTCTGCTCTGCCCCACTCTTCTCTGCCCCTCTCTGCTCATCCCCTCTTTGCTCTGCCCCGCTCTGCTCTGCTCCGACCCACTCTGCTCTGCTCCGCCCCACTCTGCTCTGCTCTGCCCCACTCTGCTTTGTTCCACTCTGCTCTGCCCCACCTTGCTTTGCACCGCCCCTCTCTGCTCATCCCCTCTCTGCTCATCCCCTCTCTGCACCGCCCCACTCTGCTCTGCTCCACCTCCCTTACCTATGATTTACATATATTTCCCTGGGCTGCTGTTACATTTTAGGGCACTTCGCATTTGGCACATCTCTTAGGGAATCATAAGCCTCAGACCAAACCCTAGCATTCAAATGAGCCTTGCTTTTGCCTTTTGCTTTGCTCTCTCCCTCACACTTACAAAGCCTTGAGAGCCTCCACAGTAAAGACGCCACTTCTCCAGCACGCAACCAATATCTGGGATTATTTAATGAGGTCTTATTATTCTGTAGTGTAGTGGCACTCTTGGGGGATACATGTCCTACTATTTCAGTGGAAAGTGAACAGCTGATTAAACCCAACATTTATCTGTTAAGCGGATGACTGTCAAATCAAAGACTCTATGTTTGGTTTTCTCTGTCTGTCAGACATGCTATTTTTTTTTCAGGTGTGTCAATCAAAAAAGCTTAGCGTTGCTTTAATCCATTGGTCCTCAGCAAATACAGCTGTGCAGAGTTCAATTAGTAGCGTGGCCGGCGTGATTCTCAAGCATGCTATTACTCTGCCACCAGCCTTTCTCACTTAAGATTCTCATTTAACACTGGTTCCCACCATTCCACTGCCTCAATTATACTTTTAAGTGGAACATTAACCCAAATAAGGTTAAAGTTTTTTTTGTTGACATCTAGTACAAGATAGCAAAGGGAGGTATAATCTGTCTTCGTTTTTTTCCTCTTTCTGGGAAGTAAAGATAGATTTCATTTGGTTGAAGTTTCTTGGCCAGACTTCAGTTCTCTACTTCCTCTCTGAGGTATTCTTCCTCAATATTCAATGCTGATGACATTAATGCACATGTGACTTTTTTGTGTGGTTCATTCTCCCGGCTCCCTCCCGCTGCTACCCATCACCCTCCATCTTATCAACAAAGGTACAGTGGTACGGGGAGTGGGAGTGGAAACAGTAGGTGGCTTTAGAAAATAAGTTATGAATTACCTGTCTGGTGTGGATTTGCCCAGAAGTCTTGAATCCCCCCTGACAGCTGCACTCTGAGACCGAGTACGGATCTGAGCTGGTGGAGGAGCACTTGGAGTGCGAGTCACAGCCCACCACAAAGGTGTTGTCTAGCGGGAGCTCCTGAATCACGTGGTGTTTATTGGGCGCCATCGGGGTCTCTGGTTTGATTTGGAAGGTTGGCTGGGGGGAGGCAGACTTGTAATGCTTGGCTAAGTCTGGGCTGTCAGGTTTGAAGGTGGTCGGCGTAGTGGCCCAGTTGTATTTCCCCATGGTCTGCTCATCTAGCTCCACAGGCAGGTCCAGGGTTCCATTAATGTGCTCCTGGCTGGGATCATCAGGCTTGGATTCTTCTATGGTGACAAAGTTCAAGAGGAGGCTCTTAGGGGATCTCTTCTTTTTCTTCTTTTTCTTCTTGATTTGACGGTTCTCCTGGTTGGGCGACACCCACTCGCCGCTCTGCTTGCCCTTCTGCACCACTTTGTGCCTGGGCGTCTGACGACAGCGCACCAAGGCCGTCACGAAGATGACTAAGATAACTGTCATAGTCCCAGCTATAATAGCGATGACAACAATCACGTATCCGTTGGCTTGGGGTGTGACCTCACTGTCTCCCACGTTACGGTCCAATGGAGTCTCCAAGCTCTTACGTAGCTGCTCTTGAATGAACGTAGCGTTGGATACAGTCTCGTTAATGAACAGGTGAATGAGGGCGATTGCGTGTAAGGACTCTGGCTGGCCCAGGTCTTTGACTTTCACCACTAGCCTGTGTAAACCCTGATCAGCTGAGACTATCTTCTCCTGCAGAGTTATATTACCAGTTGTTTTGTCTATGGCAAACAGCCCTCTTGGTGATCCCCCAATGATGCTGTACTGCAGCTCAGCATTCATGCCAGTGTCATTGTCTATAGCGAACACCCTGGTGACCACAGACCCAGGGCTGGTGGTAGACTGGACCAGATCGTAAGAGTAGTTGGACGAGGGGATAACAAAAACGGGTCGATTGTCATTGACATCCACAACGTTTATGGTGACCTTGGCGTATGAAGTGCTGGGTGGTTGCCCTCCATCTATAGCCTTCACCATAAAAGTGTATGAGCTCTGCTGCTCTCTATCAAACGTGAGGTTGGGTTTGATTACACCGGTCTGGGGATCAATAAGGAAATTGTCTTTCCCGTTCAGGATGGACAGTGTTATGACAGAGTTGTCACCTGCGTCAGAATCTGTGACGGTGATCAGGCCCACGGTCCCGTACAGAGGCAGGTTCTCAGGCACGTAGAAGTTATACTCAGGATGGGTGAAAGCTGGGCTGTTGTCGTTGAGGTCCTGCACTATTAACTTCACTGTGACATTGCTCTGCAGCGAAGTAGACCCATTGTCCCTTGCCATGACAGTGAACGAATACTTCTCCTGCTTCTCTCTATCCAGGCGTTTGCCAACGGAGAGGATTCCTGACCGTCTATCTATGTTAAACCCATCAGGAGCGTCAGGGCCAAGAGAATAAATAATCTCTGCATTATGTCCGCTGTCTGCATCCATGGCACTGATCTTTATGAGCTGCGTGGATGGATCATTGTTCTCTGGTATGGACAGCTGAATCTCAGGTTGAGGGAAGATGGGAGCGTTGTCATTCTCGTCCTTAATTTTTATTAAAACCATCGCTGAAGTGTTCAAAGGAGGCTTCCCTGAATCCGACGCTACTATCTTAATTGCATATTCCCTGGTTGTTTCGTAATCTAAGGGGGCCGCAGTCTCCAGCAGGAACTGGTCATTAAAGACTGGCTTTAACCTGAAAGGAACGTCATGGTCAGTGTAACAAGTCACTTTGCCGTTCAGATCCGAGTCCTTGTCCGTCACTGTAATTAGGGCTATTTTTGTATTGAGAGGAGCATTCTCTGACAGTAGAACAGTTCCATTTACAAGGTTCATTATATACCGAGTGTCTATGGACGGAACGTTGTCATTAATGTCCGTTACGTTGACGATAACCGTAGCTCTGGAGGGAGTGGAGCTGCCGTCGCTGGCCAGGACGATGAGTTTGTGGACCGGAGTGGCTTCTCTGTCTAAGGGCTGCTTGACAGTGATCAGCCCAGTGGTGCTGTCTATGGAAAAATGCCTCTTGGTGGATGAGGAGATCTGGTTGGAGAAGGAGAAGTGGATCTGGGCGTTGGAGCCGAGATCTGCGTCCGTGGCGTGGAGTTGGGTGACGGAGGTTCCTATGGGGGCGTTCTCAGGGATGTTCACCTCCACCTCACTGTCCTTGAAGACCGGTCGATTGTCGTTGACGTCGGAGATGGTGACCTGGAGGATGGCCGTGCTGGACTTGGGTGGCGTTCCTCCGTCCTCCACCTTGATCTTCATGACGAAGGTGTCCTTCTGTTCGCGGTCCAGGCTCTGCTGGACGATCAGCTGAGGCCATCTGTCTCCCTCTGGGGTCTCGATGATGTCTAGGCCAAACTCACTTACACTCTGTATAGACAGGGAGAAGAACAAAGATAATTTGTGAGTTTCAGTCATATTTTACTGGACTACATGAAACTACTGTGCTGTCCTGTACATCCTGGAGTATGTTACTAATTGCTTAGTTATTCATCAGTGTGAGGGTGTATGCATTCGTAGCCTGATTTCTGGTAATTTCACATGCATTTCACCTGAACATTACTATCTTATATGGATGTCATACACTGCAATAGCCTACTAGTGGTCCTGTAAGCTGGCACTAGACTCACACAGCTGGTTTCCAGAATCAACACAAATAAGCTGTAGTTTGTTTTAGTTTCAACAGATGTTTGCTCTCACATCAGCAAAACACTTTGGAGTGAAAGTACTTTAATTGTATTAGCAACGGTGGGAAAAAAGCACCCAGCTGCCAGACTTGAGTAAAAGTAAAGATATCTTTATTTAAAAACGTTAAAAGTGAAAGTCACCCAGTAAAATACAATTTGAGTAAAAGTCTAAAAGTATTATATTAACAAGTAACAAGTACTTTTAGGTGTCAGTGTATGGAGAAAATGTATGAAAAGTATATTATTTTCTTTAGGAATGTAGTGAAGTAAAAATAAAAGTAGTCAACAATATAAATAGTAAAGTACAGAAAAAAATATGTAAGTAGTGCATTAAAGTATTTTTTACTTAAGTACTTTACACCACGGCGTAATATACATTTTCTCAAAATATAGGCTAAATCCAGTTGTAAAATATTGATTTATTAAGGAAATACTAAGGCCTATGTAAACAATGGATGCTGACAGTGGGGTAAACAGTTATGCCCATAACCAAAAAACACAATTGGTGAAGGTTTAGCGCTTTTTTTTTTTTTTTTTTTACCTTTATTTAACCAGGCAAGTCAGTTAAGAACAAATTCTTATTTTCAATGACGGCCTGGGAACAGTGGGTTAACTGCCTGTTCAGGGGCAGAACGACAGATTTGTACCTTGTCAGCTCGGGGGTTTGAACTCGCAACCTTCCGGTTACTAGTCCAACGCTCTAACCACTAGGCTACCCTGCCGCCCCAAAAATCTTCTTTTACATCTATTTTAAAAAACAAGAAACTGGCAGATGGAATGTACACATATAACAGAAGACTAATGACACACAATGACGTCAAACCACGATCAAGGTCCTTGGAATGCAATTATATTGGAGTCATATTGGAGTGACCTGGGGCGGCAGGGTAGCGTACTGGTTAGAGCGTTGGACTAGTAACCGGAAGGTCGCAAGTTCAAATCCCTGAGCTGGCAAGGTACAAATCTGTCGTTCTGCCCCTGAACAGGCAGTTAACCCACTGTTCCTAGGCTGTCATTGAAAATAAGAATTTGTTCTTAACTGACTTGCCTAGTTAAATAAAGGTAAAATAACAATATTCATTAACTATTGAAGTACACTGCCATTACTGCTCACTCACTCACTGCAGATTCTTCTTGTACTATATGCTGACCATCCATTTCAGACTGGTGCTTTTTAATGAAGTACTCGTTTTAGCCCTCTGCCCTCCTCAGTACAACTCTCATTGTATTCCAGTTTTACCTTACTATCTTGCGTTTTACTTTGGAATAGGGGAGACAGCTCACAAAATGTCAAGTTCATATGTGAGAGAGACAGTTGAAAGGGAAGCCGTAGAGATAGCCTATTTAAATGCACTGCGAGACCACCATAGATTAAGGAGACAGAGAGACTCCACATTAAAAAAGCTTTTCACCCAAGGAGTGCCAAATCAGTAGGCCACAGTGATGCCCGAGGAAAATGAAAACAAATGCATGTAATCCCCATGAGAAACTGACTCTGACTGTTCAAAGTAATTGCCTTCCCCACAAAAATGTAGCACTAATATTTATGATTACAGATCAGCTATGCGGTAAAGATGGGTCCTGACATATTTTCCATCATTATGATTTAGAGAGAGAGAGAGAGAGAGAGAGAGAGAGAGAGAGAGAGAGAGAGGGAGAGAGAGAGACCTAAGAACCTAAATGAGACCCATGCATTTTAAGAGACAAAGAGGGTCTTTGAAGGTCTTTCAGTCAGAAGCAGTTTCATGCAAAAACAAGAAAAAACTGCCTCTTTCAAGAGATAAGCTTCATGCAGCACATAATGTTGTAAGAGATTACTCTGTCTAGGCACAGCTATGAAACGAGATTAAGATACATACATTCTGACCGTGAACGGTACAATTTAGACCAAATGTGTTCATTTGACTACCTAGTATGTTTAGCACCAGTGTAGTTCCTGTATCAATATAGTAAGGACCGTGGCAGAGGGAAGAAGGAGGCCATTACTATGTCCTGGTAGCTGCAGTAGAGACATGGTGTACACAGGGTTGTTGTTGGTGTTGGGGTTTCACTTGATGTGAATATTGTCGCCGGTCTGAAGCACTGCCAAGTGACAGAAGTCCCTTAAGAAACCAAAACCACTGCTGCCTGAATGAGGATGGTTACTTTATGGCGAGTAGCTATAAACTATATACACGACTGGACAGCAAGAACAATGACTGTCCAATAACACTGAGTTCTAGAAGAAGATGAGTTCTAGTTGAAGATGACTTCTGTACAAGTCGAGTTCTAGTAGAAGATGAGTTCTAGTAGAAGATGAGTTCTAGTAGAAGCTGAGTTCTAGTAGAACATGAGATCTAGTAGAACATGAGATCTAGAAGAAGATGAGGTCTAGAAGATGATGAGTTCTAGAAGGAGATGAGTTCTAGAAGAAGATGAGTTTTAGTAGAAGATGAGTTCTAGAAGAAGATGAGTTATAGTAGAAGATGAGTTCTAGTAGAAGATGAGTTAAAGAAGAAGATGAGCTCTGTAGAAGATGGGTTCTAGAAGAAGATGAGTTCGAGTAGAAGATGAGTTCTGTAGAAGATGAGTTCCTTAGAAGATTAGTTCTAGTAGAAGATGAGTTCTAGAAGAAGATGAGTTTTAGTAGAAGATGAGTTCTAGAAGAAGATGAGTTATAGTAGAAGATGAGTTCTAGTAGAAGATGAGTTCTAGAGGAGATAAGTTCTAATAGAAGATGAGTTCTAGTAGAATATGAGTTCTAGTAGAAGATGAGTTCTAGAAGAAGAGGAGTTCTAGTAGAAGATGAGTTCTGTTGAAGACGAGTTCTAGAAGGAGATGAGTTCTAGAAGAAGATGAGTTCTAGAAGAAGATGAGTTTTAGTAGAAGATACGTTCTACAAGAAGATGAGTTCTAGCAGAAGATGAGTTCTAGTAGAAGATGAGTTCTGTAGAAGATGAGTTCCATAGAAGATGAGTTCTAGTAGAAGATGAGTTCTAGAAGAAGATGAGTTCTAGCAGAAGATGAGTTCTGTAGAAGATGAGTTCCGTAGAAGATTAGTTCTAGTAGAAGATGAGTTCTAGAAGAAGATGAGTTCTAGCAGAAGATGAGTTCTAGAAGGAGATAAGTTCTAGAAGAAGATAAGTTCTAGTAGAAGATGAGTTCTGTAGAAGGTGAGTTCCATAGAAGATTAGTTCTAGTAGAAGATGAGTTCTAGAAGAAGATGAGTTCTAGCAGAAGATGAGTTCTGTAGAAGATGAGTTCTAGAAGAAGATGAGTTCTAGAAGAAGATGAGTTTTAGTAGAAGATACGTTCTACAAGAAGATGAGTTCTAGCAGAAGTTGAGTTCTAGTAGAAGATGAATTCTGTAAACGATGAGTTCTAGTAGAAGATGAGTTCTAGAAGGAGATGAGTTCTAGTAGAAGATGAGGTCTAGAAGAAGATACGTTCTAGAAGATGATGAGTTCTAGTATAAGATGAGTTCTAGTAGAAGATGAGTTCTAGTAGAAGATGAGTTCTAGCAGAAGATGAGTTCTAGAAGGAGATGAGGTCTAGTAGAAGATGAGGTCGAGAAGAAGGTTAGTTCTATATGAAGATGAGTTCTAGTTTAAGATGAGATCTAGAAGAAGATGAGTTCTAGTAGAAGATGAATTCTAGTTTAAGATGAGTTCTGGAAGAAGATGAGTTCAAGTAGAAGATGAGTTCTAGTAGAAGATGAGTTCTAGTAGAAGATGAGTTCTACAGGAAGATGAGTTCGAGAAGAAGATGAGGTCTAGTAGAAGATGAGTTCTAGTAGAAGATGAGTTCTAGTAGAAGATGAGTTCTAGTAGAAGATGAGATCTAATAGAAGATGAGTTCTAGTAGAAGATGAGTTCTACAGGAAGATGAGTTCGAGAAGAAGATGAGTTCTAGAAGGAGATGAGTTCTAATAGAAGATGAGTTCTAGTAGAAGATGAGTTCTTGAAGAAGATGAGTAGTAGTAGACAATGAGTTCTAGAGGGAGATGAGTTCGAGAAGAAGATGAGTTCTAGAAGGAGATGAGTTCTAGTAGAAGATGAGATCTAATAGAAGATGAGTTCTAGTGGAAGATAAGTTCGAGAAGAAGATGAGTTCTAGAAGGAGATGAGTTCTAGAAGGAGATTAGTTCTAGTAGAAGATGTATATTCATGGGGTGATTCTTTGAACATGAAGTAGTAATTACTAAGAACTCCACATTCGTTTAGTGAGTAACGATTTGACCATTGACCAAGCTGACATTAAAATACTTGTACTACGATTTTTCGATGAAATTCATAGGAGTGACTTTACCTCTTCAATTCAGTGAATCATAACATATTGGCCCTTCTTACAATATGGTTGTTAAATCTTAGTGTAGACTTTAGTATCTGGGACTTTGGCACTGTGCTTCCATCCAGTCAATGTCATAAGTGCTCCTAAAGATGATTTATGAGCCAGACAGATTATTCCCCACCTGTCTCATTTTCACACATTTAGAGCATTTCAATCAGTTTCAGAGAGCTATAACTAACTATCTATAATGGCTGTTTATTTTTACTTCAGTGAATTGAAATTAGGCTGTTGGATTGTGAAAACATTTAGGGCAGGCAAACTTACTGTAGAAAAGGTTAAGAATATGAATCACTGGGCCCTAAGGTGCAGTGACAATAACCTTTAAATAAAATACAAAACTGTACAGTTTAAAAAGAAAGCAGATACTTCAGCTTCACCCAGACTGGACTCCTAAACCATGGTGATGAAGCATTCATCTACCATTGTAGATCACGTGTCTATAGGGACCATATATCTAGAGTCGCCTCCAAAATTCTTGACATCCTTGATAAAGATTAGCAAAAAAATATATACTGTAAATAATGCCAGTACTGAGATAAGTTGCTCGCAAAATAAAATAATACATATTTTTTTATACTGACGCAATTGCTAAGAGAAAGGGATTTTGTTTAACAAGTACTGTTTATTTTTTTCCCCAAAATCTAGGTTTAAATATATTTGCGGTCCATGTTTTCAATACTTTGAACACCCTCCTCTTGCAAGGATGAAGTCACTGAACATTTTTCTATAATAATTAATGAAATTTTTACACTCTACGCGCTTCAGCACTCAGCGGTCCTGTTCTGCGAGCTTGTGTGGCCTACCACTTTGCAGCTGAACCGTTGTTGCTCCTAGATATTTTCACTTCACATTAACAGCACTTACAGTTGACCGGGGCAGGTCTAGCAGCTCAGAAATTTGCCTAACTGACTTGTTTGAAAGGTGGCATCCAATGACAGTGCCACATTGAAAATCACTGAGCTCTTCAGTAAGGCCATTCTACTGCCAATGTTTGTCTATGGAGAATGCATGGCTGTGTGCTCAATTTTATACCCCTGTGGGTGTGGTTGAACTAGCCGAATCGACTAAGTTGAAGGGGTGTCCACATACTTGTGTATATAGTGTATGTGTAGAGATCTATAAATTAAACATTTATGTAGACAAAATACAATCTTGTTAATGATGTTAGTCGTCCAATGATATTAGTCGTCCAATGATATTAGTCGTCCAACGATATTAGTCGTCCAATGATATTAGTCGTCCAATGATGTTAGTCGTCCAATGATGTTAGTCGTCCAACGATATTAGTCGTCCAATGATGTTAGTCGTCCAATGATATTAGTCGTCCAATGATATTAGTCGTCCAACGATATTAGTCGTCCAATGATATTAGTCGTCCAATGATATTAGTCGTCCAACGATATTAGTCGTCCAATGATATTAGTCGTCCAACGATATTAGTCGTCCAATGATATTAGTCGTCCAATGATATTAGTCGTCCAATGATGTTAGTCGTCCAATGATGGTAGTCGTCCAATCACAACAATCAAACGCTCCATCTCAGTATCAAACAATGATGTAGAGCCGCAGTTGGCTGATATTGGGGGCGGCTGACTGAAATCGCCTCACTGCAGACTCTTTCAATGTTTCAGATTGTCATCTGACGCATCTTTGAATCAAGTTGATGAGAGGAGACTGGGATTGAATTACATTGATTATCTGATTAAACCTAGAGGAGACTGGGATTGAATCACATTGATGACCTGATTAAATCTAGAGGAGACTGGGATTGAAATATGTTGATGACCTGATTAAACCTAGAGGAGACTGGGATTGAATCACGTTGATCATCTGATTAAACCTAGAGGAGACTGGGATCGAATCACGTTGATGACCTGATTAAACCTAGAGACTGGGATTGAATCACGTTGATGACCTGATTAATTCTAGAGGAGACTGGGATTGAATCACGTTGATGAACTGATTAAATCTAGAGGAGACTGGGATTGAATTACAATTGATTACCTGATTAAATCTAGAGGAGACTGGGATTGAATCATGTTGATGACCTGATTAAATCTAGAGGAGACTGGGATTGAAATATGTTGATGACCTGATTAAACCTAGAGGAGACTGGGATTGAATCACGTTGATCACCTGATTAAACCTAGAGGAGACTGGGATCGAATCACGTTGATGACCTGATTAAACCTAGAGACTGGGATTGAATTATGTTGATGACCTGATTAAATCTAGAGGAGACTGGGATGGTGCTTTGAATACATCAGCCTTTCATAGCTATGCTAATGGTGGTTGGATGGGCCGACGGGCAAGGCTATTTATCATTGGCTATAACATCCCTTTTATACAATACTGATGGAAGTCTCCCTTGCCACCGGCCATGATCTGATGCATATCATTTAGATAAAACCAGCACAGAATTGTTTGTTTCCTCTTGTCAACCTCTGGCGGAAGATAATGTGTCAAAATCAGAAACAAATGAAATCTGGAAGCGCTTGACAGTAAGCTGAACACAAGCAGTGAGCTGAACACAGGCAGTGAGCTGAACACAGGCAGTGAGCTGAACACAAGCAGTGAGCTGAACACATGCAGTGAGCTGAACACATGCAGTGAGCTGAACACAAGCAGTGAGCTGAACACATGCAGTGAGCTGAACACAGGCAGTGAGCTGAACACATGCAGTGAGCTGAACACATGCAGTGAGCTGAACACAAGCAGTGAGCTGAACACATGCAGTGAGCTGAACACAGGCAGTGAGCTGAACACAGGCAGTGAGCTGAACACAGGCAGTGAGCTAGCTGAGCTCTTTGTTTAATTGTCCATTCTGCAGCAAGCAGCATCCAATGAAGAACATTAATCAATTATGAAATGCCAATTTGAGTGATTTGAAGAGAGAGCTCCTACATGTTGAATCTATTGCAGTGTTACGGCATGACTGGCATCTGTAAATGAACATACTGTATAAATGAACTCTGGCGTTACACATTTTCAACATTTCTCTTTGTTTTCTATGACGGGCAGAACCTAATTTTTCTGCCATCTGCTCATAATAGCCTGGCAAACAAGTTAGATGTATACATTTTTAAACAAAGACGAGTTGTTGCTCCAAATCCACACACCGAAATAAAGACTTCCTCTTTCTTTCAAGACCAAGTTTATCTGGCTCTCATATAGCAGGATATTGATCTACACAAGGTGATCCTGACAACGCCCGCCCACAACAAATGCTGTTAAGACACACTGAAAATCCCTCAAAATAGGAAGGATTCAGTTTCCTGCAGTGTGGTGCAAATCTCTTTAAAATTCTTGGAGAAAAATAACATTTGGAGAAGTGTAGAACCCAAAACAACCAAAATCAATACCGATATCCCTTGAGCCTGACCTGCCTCACACGGTCAACGGCTCAAATGGCACCATATTCCCTATATAGTGCACTACTTTTGACCAGAAACCTATATGGAATAGGGTGGCATTTGCGACACAGTCAGGGGTCTGAGGAGGAACCTGTAAAGGGGTACGCTTTAAGTGATAAAATGTGTTCCTAACGGAAGAGACTCCTGCATCCATGCATGGTATTACTTTCCCCTGACCTTGGACATGTTCTTAGAACACTTTTGCGTCATTCCAAGACGACGTAGCAGTTCCAACCCTGACGCTGCTAATGGTTAACATTCCATTTTAGAATCACATAACTAAAAGGTTGCTATGGATGATACCGCTACACTCATTATTAAGGTGGCATTACTGGTTTCGAAAAGGTGTTATAGATGCCTTATTTTTAGGCCTAATACCACTTTCAAGTAAAGGGTTACTGACCATTGTGTGTGATATCAAACAGACTATATGGGTTGGTATTGTGTATTAGCCCTCCATATGAAAAGACCGAGCCAACTTGGTTTTGAATTAAGGTGGCTGTCATATCTCATCTGTCCTTTCTAATATCAGCTAGCCTACAGTATATGTCTGTCAGCTGAGGGGATAGAACTGGCCTACTGTGATGACACACAGGGGTAGCAGTTTCAGCTTGATGTCAGGGACAAAACAGGAACACTATGATGACACACAATGGTAGCAGTTTCAGCTTGATGTCAGGGACAAAACAGGAGCACTGTGGTAGTAAACTATTATTCTGTATGGAGCTCCACAGACAAATCTCTGAGGACCACACAAAGATAGTCCAAGGGGTGGATTAAAGACCAGCAGCTATTCTAGGAATGCTTGCACAAACCCCTAAAGAACTAAACTATGCTCTGTACTGTAAGACTGTATAGTGCACTTCTAAAATTCACTTGAATTAATGTCCTCATGGGTACTGTACCTCTATGTTGTATTTATGTTTATGGACTGCTTTTCAGAAAACCTGTTTTGAATGAAACGGATGGATAGAAAATACAAAACAGACATATTTCCCCAAGGAAGATAAGATATGGAACTGAATTTAAATAAACGAGAGAAAAAAAGCAAGGATAGGAAATATAAAATCAAATAAAAATAAAAATGAGGCAAGGATATGAAACAGCAAAAATATACATGAGAGGAGATAACAGTCAAGAAAGGAGGGGAAGGAGAGGAGATAACAGTCATGAAAGGAGAGGAGGAGAGGAGATAACAGTCATGAAAGGAGAGGAGGAGAGGAGATAACAGTCATGAAAGGAGAGGAGGAGAGGAGATACCAGTCATGAAAGGAGAGGAGGAGAGGAGGAGAGGAGATAACAGTCATGAAAGGAGAGGAGGAGAGGAGATAACAGTCATGAAAGTAGAGGAGGAGAGGAGATAACAGTCATGAAAGGAGAGGAGGAGATAACAGTCATGAAAGGAGAGGAGGAGAGGAGATAACAGTCATGAAAGGAGAGGAGGAGAGGAGATAACAGTCATGAAAGGAGAGGAGGAGAGGAGATAACAGTCATGAAAGGAGAGGAGGAGAGGAGATAACAGTCATGAAAGGAGAGGAGGAGAGGAGATAACAGTCATGAAATGAGAGGAGGAGATAACAGTCATGAGAGGAGAGGAGGAGATAACAGTCATGAAAGGAGAGGACGAGAGGAGTAACAGTCATGAAAGGAGAGGAGGAGAGGAGATAACAGTCATGAAAGGAGAGGAGGAGAGGAGATAACAGTCATGAAAGGAGAGGAGGAGAGGAGATAACAGTCATGAAAGGAGAGGAGGAGAGGAGATAACAGTCATGAAAGGAGAGGAGGAGATAACAGTCATGAAAGGAGGAGAGGAGAGGAGATAACAGTCACGAAAGGAGAGGAGGAGAGGAGATAACAGTCATGAAAGGAGAGGAGGAGAGGAGATAACAGTCATGAAAGGAGGAGAGGAGAGGAGATAACAGTCACGAAAGGAGAGGAGGAGAGGAGATAACAGTCACGAAAGGAGAGGAAGAGAGGAGATAACAGTCATGAAAAGGTGATGGGAATGACTGGAGATCATCATCGCTGCTATGTGCCAAACATTTGGCTGGTCATTTTCCAGGCATGAACAATTCAGGACATTTCAGCGGGGGAGGCTTTGGCACAGAAATAACTCATTCAAAATGCAAATTGGTAATCAAGTCAGACATGAGCAGCAAGGAAACTGTTAATTTTCACACAAAGCAAACTTAATATGAGACAACCTGTGACTTGTCTCATTATCATCTCACATCGAGCCCCTAAAAACATCATCGTGTCGCCGAGATGAGACAACCTTTTCCAAAGCAACCTTTTCACGTACATGCTTGTTATAGAAGACTATCTGCTGCAGCCTTTACATGTGTTCAGTGCCACCTCCGCATAGCAAATGGTGTGGTGTATCTCCTCTCAAAAACTGTAAGAATTAGAATTCACAAGCAGGCCTCAGATAATCTGCAATATTCATCTTCCTCCACGATGTATTGAGTATTGTCTAGACTATGAATGGAGAATGCATGACATTATCCTACTTTCTGGTTTTAGGCCGACTTCATTAAGGCAACTGAGAAAATTGCGCTGCGATTTAATAGAACATCAATTAGATGATAAAAAGAACGGTGGGTTCTGCATGAGGCACTTATTAGCATAATACAGTACGGTCCTTTTCTAGGCAATAATCTACAATATTCCCGACATTTAACCTTTTTTTCCCTGAAATCGGAGGAATATGCTGCATCTGCAATTTCCTAGAGGGACTTTTGTTGTTATGGTTTATAGCAAAACTACACCTTGCTTTTCACTTGCTACACATAATGACATAAAGCCTTTTCAAAGAAAGCATGGTGGTTTCTCGGTGGCCTAAGGCTCTGTTCTGATTTAAGCGTGGAAACGTTGCTCATAAAGTCTGACAACAGAGAACAGCTCTACTAACACACTGCCTTATGGGTTCAACTAAATGCAGGCGAACAGCAGTGATACTGGGAGGGGTGGTACTGTATGGAGCTAGTACCTAATACATCTACCCTGTCTTTTCTGGGGTTTTGAATTATGGAATCTTTTTAAATGATTTAAGCTAGCGTTGACAATCTTCTGGAGTTAACAATTTGTGTAACTGTTTTTCAAACAAATAAGAATGAAAACAAACAATTCTTAAGAATACAAACTATTGATCTTCATGTCAAGCACACGAGCAGTGACAGTCACTCGATACTGATTGAGAGAAGTGTGAGCTCACCTTGACAAGTTCATAGTGTTGGATCCCATTGATCCCCACGTCTGGGTCAAATGCAGAGGGCACGGGGTATCGGGTGTTGATGGCAGTGTTCTCTGGGATGGAGATGTTTATTACGGTGGACTGGAAGAGTGGAGCGTTGTCATTGATGTCCTCAATCAGGAACCGGATCTTAACCAGACGGAAGATCTCGTCAGGCAGAACGGCGACCTCGATCTCGTAGAAGCAGCGCTTCTCGTTGAATACTCCTGAGCAGAGCTTCTCTCGGTCGATGCGGTGAGCCGTGGTGAAGATCTCCCCGGTGTTGGCCTCTACCCTCACCAAAGGCACATCGCCCGTTTTGTAGACGGGCTTAAACTGCAGTGGCGAGGACAGCTTGAAGTCAGGGTCAAGGTTCAGGTCCAAGTCCTTCCGTAGGTTCCCGATGCGGACATTCTCGGGCTGCTCCTCTCTCACCGTGTAGTCCTTCTCTTGGGCCCAGGACAGCAAGACCAGGCAGGTGAGTAACACCACCAGCACATGAGCATGACCTGCTAAGTCCATAATCAGAGAGGGTGGGAGTATTTTTTTCTTAAGGCTGCAACTCTGTCACTGGGGTAGAGAGAGAGAGAGAGAGAGAGAGAGAAAGAGAGAGAGAGAGAGAGAGAGAGTCATGTCTCTGCAAAAGTTACATGACACACAGGTTACGTCTGAAAAGCACACCCTATTCCCTGTATAGTGCACTACTTTTTGGCACCCTATTTCCTGTATAGTGCACTACTTTTTTGGCACCCTATTTCCTGTATAGTGCACTACTTTTTGGCACCCTATTCCCTGTATAGTGCACTACTTTTTGGCACCCTATTTCCTGTATAGTGCACTACCTTTTGGCACCCTATTCCCTTTTCCTGTATAGTGCACTACTTTTTGACCAGAGCTCTATGTTCAAAAACAGTGCACTATTTAGGGAAGAGGGTTTCACTCAAACGCAGACCCATGTATTCTGACTGTAATTAGTATGATTCTCCCTTATGGAGAGGGTTGAACTTGACCTATCAACCTAACTAGCTCTGAGCCTGCATCCCTCCAATGTCTTTGAGAGCAAATTAACAGACATTTTACACAATTAACCTTTGATGACACCCCGTTGAACACAAAGACATGATCAGGTTATTAGTTGCCATATTCCATCAATCCGTTACATCGCAGTAATCCACCAATTCATATTTTCATCGCAGGGAGGGTGTGTGTGTGCGTGTGTGTGTGTGTGTGTGTGTGTGTGTGTGTGTGTGTGTGTGTGTGAATCAGAGGAGATCATCATTGGCGTAGTCTATACACAAACTTGTATGAATGTTTTTTGATGAGTTTAGCTAGTGTGAGGCATTACGTTTGGTACATGAGTTGACCTTGCGGTGTCATCGGGTTTGAAAGATATGCATTCTGGGAATCAGTCAGATCGTTACGAGCAGGAAACATGGGAACCCGACTAAGATTTGGTCCTGGTCTAAAGTACTATATATGTGTACTATATATGGGCTATGGTACTATTTAGGATGCCGACTACAATGGGGCGACAGGGTAGCCTAGTGGTTAGAGCGTGGGGCTAGTAGCTGGAAGGTTGCAAGTTCAAATCCCCGAGCTGACAAGGGGATTTGTATAGTACCATAGCCCATATATAGTACATATATAGTCTGTCGTTCTGCCCCTCAACAGGCAGTTAACCCACTGTTCCTAGGCCGTCATTGAAAATAAGAATTTGTTCTTAACTGACTTTGTTCTTAACTGATTTGCCTAGTAAAATAAAGGTAAAATGTAAAAAAATAAAAAATAAATTGATCTTCCAGTGTGGTGGATAACCTTCATTTTAATGCAGAACCATAGATTAGAAAAAACATTTTAACAGCAAATTAACTTAAAAGTCTCATTTGTTGAGTATCTGGAAGTTAAAAAAAACCTGTAAAAAATGATTCTGTGAATGCCCAGCCAAATGAAAACAACATGTTCTGCATAATAATTCATTGATGCATTACGAAAGCCACCATGTCTCACATTAGGATATAATTATATTATCATAGAATATAATCATAAAATAAAATCATTACCATTAGTTAATCGAGTTTTCTCTAACATGCTACATGTATTGTTATTAGACAGAAAATAAGTGCTCTGCCTGATCTCTCTCTCTCTCTCTCTCTCGATCATTAAGCCCATGGTAAATTAGTAAATAATCAATGGTAAAAAGAATAACACCCTATGGTTTTCAGCACCGTCTGACAGTATTCATAAATCAGTGTTTTCTTATTTTATGCCAGTTTACTTGGTAGATAGTTCCACCAATTCTATCATGGGCTTTGTGTGCTAAAACCTGCCTGGAGGGCAAAGGTCCCTATTGCCAAAACCAAACTAGGCCATCCAAAAAGGGAGCATGGAGATATGATGACAGTTGCTCTGCTTCTTATAGCAAGAACAACTTTCAGGTTATTTGGATTAGAATTTACGGTAACACTATACTTTAAAAATTTTATTTCAGGTCTCTTTTACAAGGGAGACCTGGACCAGCGGAGACATAAAGTTTGTTTAATTAGTGCATTATCATGCAGTTGTGATGCGTTTTAAGATGTGTCACGAGGACCCGTCTCTGCTTAGGTATGTAGCGCCCCTCATTGCTGGCTCAGTAAGACACATTTTTTTTATGTAACTTTAGTATAAAGAAATATTCCAAAATTGTGGAAAGTTTTCTACCACTCCATAAGGGATAGTAATGATCTTATAATCATTTTTGACCCATTTCCATGGATCCCTTGTCTTGCAAAAATACTATTATCATTGGTCAACAAACAGCTATGTTACTATCTATCTGTAAATTGTGTTCTTAATATTAATTAATCAATCTGGATTCAGACCTAAACATAGCACCACTACGGCTACCATGCTTGTTGTAAATTATATTGCAAATGCCTTAGACGAAATAATGAATTGTACTGCCATGTTTGTAGCCTTGTCAAAAGCTTCTGATACTGATTCTGATTAATAAGCTGTCCTCCATAGGGTTGGGTAAAGATGTATGTCAACGGTTTCTTAATTATCTCAATGACAGCATTCAGGACATCAAGGTAGATGTTGTCAAAATAGGAGTTCCTTGAGTTACATAAAGGTGTGCCCCAAGGTTCGATCCTCGGCCCACTGCTGTTTACAATCTAAATAAATAACATTGATAATGCTGTAAAATAATGTTTTATATACATTTATATGCAGATGATACAGGTTTGTACTCAATTGCTCCATCGGTGGGCCAAGACTTTTCACATTTGAAGTTTGATTTTTATAGCACTGCAGAGGTCATGGATCTAAAGCTAGTGCTAAATGTAAACAAAACAACATGAATACTTTTTTTCTAGGTCCCATAACCCAGATTTAAATGCTTTTGTAATGCCTAGTTTGAACTGTACACAAATTGAGCGAGTTCCTTCCTAGAAATATATTGGTATCTTCCTTGACAACAAACTGTCATTTAAAAAACATGTCACTGAGCTGGTGAAGAAGTTGAAGTTCAAGGTTGGTTTATTTTACAGAAACAAAGCATGTCTGACTTTGGTTAATAGGAAGGAAATTGTCCAAGACACTTTTATGTCTGTTTTAGATTCTGGGGATATTATCTATATGCGTGCAGCAGCAGCTACACTTAAACCACAAGATTATGTTTTTTATTGTGCCCTTGGGTTTATTACTGAGATGATTCTAGAACTCACAATTGTTCCCTACGGTTTATTACTGGTGATGATTCTAGAACTCACCATTGTTCCCTTAGTTTTATTACTGGTGATGATTCTAGAACTCACCATTGGGCCCTTAGGTTTATTACTGGTGATGATTCTAGAACTCACCATTGTTCCCTTAGTTTTATTACTGGTGATGATTCTAGAACTCACCATTGGGCCCTTAGGTTTATTACTGGTGATGGTTCTAGAACTCACCATTGGGCCCTTAGGTTTATTACTGGTGATGGTTCTAGAACTCACCATTGGTCCTTAGGTTTATTACTGATGATGGTTCTAGAACTCACCATTGTTCCTTTAGGTTTATTACTGGTGATGGTTCTAGAACTCACCATTGTTCCCTTAGTTTTATTACTGGTGATGATTCTAGAACTCAACATTGTTCCCTTAGTTTATTACTGGTGATGGTTCTAGAACTCACCATTGGTCCTTAGGTTTATTACATGTGATGGTTATGGAACTCACCATTGTGCCATTAGGTTTATTACTGGTGATGATTCTAGAACTCAACATTGTTCCCTTAATTTTATTACTGGTGATGATTCTAGAACTCACCATTGGACACAGGTTTATTACTGGTGATGATTCTCGAACTCACCATTGGGCCCTTAGGTTTATTACTGGTGATGATTCTCGAACTCACCATTGTTCCCTTAGTTTTATTACTGGTGATGATTCTAGAACTCACCATTGGACACTTAGGTTTATTGCTGGTGATGATTCTAGAACTCACCATTGTGTTTTGTGTCAAAAAGTGGGTTGGGCCTCTTTATATGTAAGGAGAGAACAGCATTGTCTTCTGTTGATCTACAAAGCACTGATGCAGAAACGTCCTATGTATCTATCAATTTAGACTTACAAATTCCCAAACCCAGTCTCAGGCTTGAATAACACTGGAAGCCTCTTCGGTTTCCACAGATTTGGGTAAAGCTTATTTTAGTTTTTTTGCGCCTTTTATGTGAAACAATTTACAAATTTTACAGAGTCATGATCGGAGACATCTATGTTGATAAATATGTCAGTTTTTCTTAATATGTTTTGTCATGTTGTGTATTGTATGTGTTTGACGTATTCATGCAGGGCTCATCTGTAAAACAGATCCTAGTCTCAGTATGACTTCAAAATAAAGGTGATATAAAATAGGAGAATTCATGACCCCTTTTTAATGTCAAACCTTGGAAGACATCTTAAAAGAAATAGTACATAACACCACAGCTGCAATACACTGGGGTTAAACATGGATGTATTCAATAACGCTTCGCGTTTCAACGTTATTTTTTACATCATTCCAACAACTTACATCCAATCACTAACATATGAATTTGTTATTTACGTCTCGCTGCATTCCAGGCCTATCCATCTGATCTCTGAGCATTTATCATACGCCTTATAGGAGATGTAGACTCACACAACACATTGGTTAGGAGGTAATAAAGAGAGTATCAATCTACCTTTCATTTCCCCTCCCAGAGCCCTCATTTTAATATCCATCACAGAGATTTTGCACAGCTGTGTTGAGAAGCGTTCTGTGTCAACTGTGCATTTTCTATCGACAGTACATAGGGACAGAGCTAGTACACTGTCTTGAGAATGAATCTATGACTACCGTATGAAAACTTTACAATATGGGACATTTTACAATGAGATGGTGGTGCCATCTAACTGCCATAGCAGCATCCCTAAAAGTAAATCAATTACTACAATAGTTGAAGGATTTAATCAAACTCGTTTGGAATCAGCCAGAAAGGCAAGGTGTTCTATTGTTAACTCCTATGATCTTATCTGACTGTCTTTCAATCATTGTCATAATGAAGCACTCAGGTGAGACTCATTATAGGGTTAGAATCCTTCTAGGGCTTTAGACTCATTAAAGGGATAGACTCATTATAGGATTAGACTCATTATAGAGATACTCATTATAAGGTTAGACACATTATACGGTTTGGGTTAGACTCATTATAGGGTTAGACACATTATTGGGTTAACGTTAGACTCATTATAGGGTTCGGGTTAGAATCCTTATAGGGTTAGACTCATTATAGGGTTAGAATCCTTATAGGATTAGACTCATTATAGGGTTAGAATCCTTATAGGGTTAGGGTTAGAATCATTATAGGGTTAAGTTTAGACTCATTATAGGGTTAGACTCATTATAGGATTAGACACATTATAATGTTTGGGTTATAATCATTAAAGGGTTAAGTTTAGAATCATTTTTGTGTTAGGTTTAGACTCATTATAGGGTCAGGGTTAGACTCATTATAGGGTTAAGTTTAGACTCATTATAGAATTAGATTCATTATAGGTATATAATCATTATAGGGATAGACTCATTATAGGGTTAAGGCTAGACTCATTATAGGGTTACGGTTAGAATCATTATAGGGTTAGACTCATTATAGGGTTAACGTTACACTCATTATAGGGTTTGGGTTAGAATCATTATAGGTTTAGACTCATTATAAGGATAGACTCATTATAGGGTTATGGTTAGACTCAATATAGGGTTAGAATCATTCTAAGGTTTGGGTTAGACTCAATATAGGGTTAAGTTTAGACTCATTATAGGATTAGTCTCACTATAGGTTTATAGGGATAGACTCAATATAGTGTTAGACTCCTTATAGGGTTAGACTCATTATAGGGTTAGACTCATTATAGGGTTAAGGTTAGACTCAGTATAGGGTTAAGTTTAGATGCATTACAGGATTAGTCTCACTATAGGTTTATACTCATTATAGGGATAGACTCAATATAGTGTTAGACTCATTATAGGGGTAGGGTTAGAGTCCTTATAGTGTTAGACTCCTTATAGGGTTAGACTCATTATAAGGTTAGACTCATTATAGGGTTAAGGTTAGACTCAGTATAGGGTTAAGGTTAGACTCAGTGTAGGGATAGACTCATTATAGTGTCAGACTCATTATAGGGTACATTTTAGACTCATTATAGGGTTCGGGTTAGAATCATTATAGGGTTAGATTCATTATAAGGTTAGGATTCGACTCATTATAGGGTTAGGGTTAGACTCATTACAGGGTTAGGGTTAGACTCATTATAGGGTTAGACTCATTATAGGGTCAGTTTTAGACTCATTATAGGGTTAGCCTCATTATAGGGTTAGACTCATTATAGGGTTAGACTCATTATAGGGTTAAGGTTAGACTCATTATAGAGTTAGACTCATTATAGAGTTAGACTTATTATAGGGTACGTTTTAGACTCATCATAGGGTTCGGGTTAGAATCATTATAGGGTTGGACTCATTATAGGGATAGACTCATTATAGGGTTACACTCAATTTGGGGTTGGGGTTAAGCTCATTATAGGGTTAGACTCATTATAGGGTTAGGGGTAGACTCATTATAGGGTTAGACTCATTATAGCGTTAGACTCATTATAGGGTTAGACTCATTATAGGGTTAGGGTTAGATTAATTATAGGGTTAGACTCATTATAGGGTTAGGGTTAGACTCATTATGGGGATAGACTCATTATAATGTTAAGGTTAGACTCATTATAGGATTAGACTCATTATAGGATTAGACTCCACAATGAGTAGGGTTTGTATTAGAATCATTATAGTAATAGACTCATCATAGGGTTAGATTCATTATATGGATAGACTCATTATAGGGATAGACTCATTATAGGGTTGTGTTTAGACTCATTATAGGGTTAGGGTTAGACTCATTATAGTTTTGACTCATAGGGTTAGGGTTAGACTCATTATAGGGTTAGGCTTAAACTCATTATAAGATTTACACTCATCATAGGGTTAGGTTTAGACTCATTATAGGGTTGGGGTTAGACTCATTACAGGGTTACGTTTAGACTCGTTATAGGGTTGGGGTTAGACTCATTATAGGGTTGGGGTTAGACTCATTATAGGGTTAGGTTTAGACTCATTATGGGGTTAGGTTTAGACTCATTATAGGGTTAGTTTTAGACTCATTATAGGGTTAGGTTTAGACTCATTATAGGGTTAGGGTTAGACTCATTATAGGGTTAGGGTTAGACTCATTATAGGGTTAGGTTTAGACTCATTATAGGGTTGGGGTTAGACTCATTATAGGGTTAGGTTTAGACTCGTTATAGGGTTGGGGTTAGACTCATTATAGGGTTGGGGTTAGACTCACTATAGGGTTGGGTTTAGACTCATTATAGGGTTGGGTTTAGACTCATTATAGGGTTGGGGTTAGACTCATTATAGGGTTAGGGTTAGACTTAGTATAGGGTTAGGTTTAGACTCCTTATAGGGTTAGGTTTAGACTCATTATAGAGTTGGGGTTAGACTCATTATAGGGTTAGGTTTAGACTCATTATAGGGTTAGGTTTAGACTCATTATAGGGTTGGGGTTAGACTCATTATAGGGTTAGGGTTAGACTCATTATAGGGTTAGACTCATTATAGGGTCAGTTTTAGACTCATTATAGGGTTAGCCTCATTATAGGGTTAGACTCATTATAGGGTTAGGGTTAGACTCATTATAGGGTTAGACTAATTATAGGGTTAGACTCATTATAGAGTTAGACTCATTATAGGGATAGACTCATTATAGAGTTAGACTCATTATAGGGTACGTTTTAGACTCATTATAGAGTTCGGTTTAGAATCATTATAGGGTTGGACTCATTATAGGGATAGACTCATTATAGGGTTACACTCAATTTTAGGTTGGGGTTAAGCTCATTATAGGGTTAGACTCATTATAGGGTTAGGGTTAGACTCATTATAGGGTTAGACTCATTATAGCGTTAGACTCATTATAGGGTTAGGGCTAGACTCATTATAGGGTTAGGGTTAGATTAATTATAGGGTTAGACTCATTATAGGGTTAGGGTTAGACTCATTATAGGGATAGACTCATTATAATGTTAAGGTTATACTCATTACAGGATTAGACTCATTATAGGATTAGACTCCACAATGAGTAGGGTTTGTATTAGAATCTTTATAGTAATAGACTCATCATAGGGTTAGATTCATTATATGGATAGACTCATTATAGGGATAGACTCATTATAGGGTTGTGTTTAGACTCATTATAGGGTTGGGGTTAGACTCATAGTTTTTGACTCATTATAGGTTTATGGTTAGACTCATTATAGGGTTAGGGTTAAACTCATTATAAGATTTACACTCATCATAGGGTTAAGTTTAGACTCATTATAGGGTTAGGTTTAGACTCATTATAGGGTTGGGGTTAGACTCATTATAGGATTACGTTTAGACTCGTTATAAGGTTGGGGTTAGACTCATTATAGGGTTGGGGTTAGACTCATTATAGGGTTAGGTTTAGACTCATTATAGGGTTGGGGTTAGACTCATTATAGGGTTGGGGTTAGACTCATTATAGGGTTAGGTTTAGACTCATTATGGGGTTAGGTTTAGACTCATTATAGGGTTGGGGTTAGACTCATTATAGGGTTGGGGTTTGACTCATTATAGGGTTAGGGTTAGACTTATTATAGGGTTAGGTTTAGACTCCTTATAGGGTTAGGTTTAGACTCATTATAGAGTTGGGGTTAGACTCATTATAAGGTTAGGTTTAGACTCATTATAAGGTTAGGTTTAGACTCATTATAAGGTTGGGGTTAGACTCATTATAGGGTTAGGTTTAGACTCATTATAGAGTTAGGTTTAGACTCATTATTGGGTTAGGTTTAGACAGATTATAGGGTTAGGTTTAGACTCATCATAGGGTTGGGGTTAGACTCATTATAGGGTTGGGGTTAGACTCATTATAGGGTTAGGTTTAGACTCATTATAGGGTTAGGGTTAGACTTATTATAGGGTTAGGTTTAGACTCCTTATAGGGTTAGGTTTAGACTCATTATAGGGTTAGGTTTAGACTCATTATAGGGTTAGGTTTAGACTCATTATAGGGTTAGGTTTAGACTCATTATAGGGTTACGTTTAGACTCATTATAGGGTTGGGGTTAGACTCATTATAGGGTTAGGTTTAGACTCATTATAGAGTTAGGTTTAGACTCATTATTGGGTTAGGTTTAGACTCATTATAGGGTTAGGTTTAGACTCATTATAGGGTTAGGTTTAGACTCATTATAGGGTTACGTTTAGACTCATTATAGGGTTAGGTTTAGACTCATTATAGGGTTAGGTTTAGACTCATTATAGAGTTGGGGTTAGACTCATTATAGGGTTAGGTTTAGACTCATTATAGGGTTTCGGTTAGACTCATTATAAGCCTTTTTGGGTTAGAAAAGCATTGCTTACGGTGTCTACATGACAGCCATCTACGTGAAGGTTACTCTCAGCAGCACAGATAAATGAAAACACTGCGTGGGGGTTGTGGTTTGTTTGTCTGAAGTTTTCACCTTTCCTAGAGAGAAAGAAGGGTTCATTTAGCCACGTTCTGCACAGATCTTTCTCCAAATTACACCATCTTCAAAACTATGCATTGGATCTAATGGGATTGAGCAATGAGCTACAACTTTTACAGTTTCAAAAAAGAACAGTTTGACAACAAAGAATTGGGAAAATAATGAATGAACGAATAATGAAAATAAAGTTTAAATGTCAATCAAGCAGAACATCTTTCCATGCTAACATTTCACTAGGCTCCAGAAAGAGCTATTTTGAGCCCTAGGCGAGACAACTCTGCTTCTCTCCTCTCTCTGGAGACAGAGCTGAACGGGGGAGGCTAGTAGCAGACAGCTCCTGGATTACTTTACATGACAATATGATGGACAGGCCGTTCGGGCAGGCTAGTATTATCAGACTGAGCTGTGGCAGAGGAGAGAGGGGGGTGGGGGAACACCTTCACCTTCCCAAAGAATGTATTTATCTGGCATCTTAAACGGAAGATTGATGGAGTCACTCCAGAAATGTTGTTCTCTATCCCCAAAACTGTGATTTGGGTGTCCATGGATATACATGAAGAGATATTTCTTAAAGCCTTTGCAAGCTGGACTTGCAAAGCGACACAATCTTGGTAACCCCAGTCTCTATCTCTCTTGGTTTCATGGAGCTTCGACAGACTGGCAGACAGACAGGTTTATTGTCAAGATATATTCAGTCTTCCTTTAAAAGATCTACAGCCTAGAAGTTTCCTTATCTAGTTGTCACAAGAGGAATAATGGTAGATTTCTCATCACTGAGTAATGACTGTGGTCTTCAGAGCTGGGGCAGAGAAGATTCCTGCTGATAAGAATGAACCATTTTAAAAATAGCTAATTAGTATTGTCTTTTTGACATTTTAGCTCAGATAAGACTAATACATTGTCAATATGTCTTAATTCTTCAGTCAAATTTGTTAAAAATGTGTTTAGTCCCAATGTACATTAAATGCATCAATCATATATCAATCCCGAGGTAAAATAAATCAAACATTTCAAAGTTATGAGAATAATGTTTTGCTTTTGTGCAGTTGCATTATTTTCTGGATAGAAATGTCAACACGGTGAGATAATAATCAAAACTAATTTCTGTTTTTAATATGAGAAAGAAAACGTCAAGATATTCCATCACTAAGAATGACCAACACAGAGGTGATAACGTCACAAAAAAAATTGGCATGAAAATCTTTTTACATCGTGTCACGTCAGTTCATGTGATAACACTCTGAGTACCTCTAGAGGGCAGTGAAGAGACATGTCAGTTAATTACACATGGAATAGTACCAGCGCCAATATAAATATCAGGATCATTTGAACATCTAATGCTAAAGAGTAAAATTAAAAAATGTTTGATAACATTTGCTTTATTCAAACTTTTGATTGGATAGTCAAACAACCCTTCAAATCTATTTTTATTTGTCACAAACACAAGTTTGTTTGGTAGCTATTGAAAGTGGTGAATAGTATTAGTTCAGTATATTATTTAAAAAAATTATAGGAAAGGGAATAGCAATCATTCTCGAGAAACCATTGGCTTGGTAAGCAGTTTTTTTTTTTAAATATCTATGCATTTGGAAAGGAAAAAAAGTAGTTTAGCACAGCAGGATTAAATGAGACGTGTTAGCCAAAGAGTCGATGAAGACTATACTGTTCACAATAAAATACACATAATTGATACCCTTGACTGTGTTTCTCTGTTTGATGTTGACCATGCCCTACGAGACAGACAATATGTGTGTGCAAATGTTTAGCGTTCTAAATCATTGTGGAAGTTAGGCTACTGAAGAAATAGAGACGTGATTTAAATTCAAAAACAATTATTAGTTCAAGTTGTATTTGTCACATGCACAAGTACAGTGAAATTCATAACTTGAACGCTCTGCCCAACAGCGCAGTAATCAATATCAAAATAGCATAGCCAATACAAACGCAGCATATAATAAAGACAAGCACAGTGCCAATAACACAAGTACAATGTACAGGGATACTGGAGTGTTTCAGGTACATATGTAGATATAGGAGGGTATTAGAGAACGTGACTGGTAGCAGGATTATCATTAATAATAATAATAATAATAATAATAATAATAATACTAATAATAATAATAGTCATATAAAAATATATATAATATAATTTAATATATATATGATAATAATAATATAATATATATGATAATAATAATATAATATAATATATATGATATAATATAGTGCATATGATAAAAATACTACAATATAATATATATGATGATAATAATAAATAATATATATATATAATAATAATAATAATATATATGGTAATAATAATATGATGTAGTAGATATGATAATAAGAATATAATAAAATATATATGATAACAATAATATAGTATATTATATATGCCAATAATAATATAGTACATATGATAATAATACTATAATATAATAAATATGAGAATAATAATATAATGTAATATATGTGATAATAATAATATCATATATATGAACATAATAATATAATATATATGATAATAATAAAATAATCAAAAATAATAATAATAATAATATCATGTAATAAATACGATAAGAGGAAAAAGGAGGACCATTCACAACCACATTTTGAAGCTTGCAACTGAAGTCTCAGATATTGTTTTGGACACTGTTGATATAGCTCCACCAGCTATAAAACCACGAACCAATATAAACCAGCTAGTTATGATTTGGTGGACTTGTAAGAGGCAACACCAGACACAGTCAAAATTGCACATCCAAGTAGAACACTCAGACGTCATACTTTTAACTACCATTGAAGAATAGTTTATCATTCCACTGGGCAATAGTTAATTACCACAACTAAGGACAGGACAACTAAGCACTGGTGTACATTTGAATGAATGCAAAACTCTGAGACTGTGGATGTGGTATGATCACTAAGGTGTAGATCTAAGAACTTAAGCGTTATCAATCTCTGTTAGCCTACACTGCCTACACCATATCAATGATCAAAAAAGCTTAGAAGACTCAACACGTCTTTCTAAGAGTAAATGCAGACATGTCTTGTAAGTCAGAAAATCATTAAGCAATCAATCTTGGATAACCTGCTGTGAATAAAATGTGAATAGCCTCCATTTGCTCAAACAAGGAATAGACCTACAGTTAGTTTTTATAATAATTAATCGTCCTCTACAATAATAGTATGACATCGCCTGCTATGTACAAATTTAAAAGCTTTATGGTAGTGACTATGTTGCCCATGTGAATCCCCTCAATAAAATGAGCATGGATAGCCTAGTGCATGTCCTTTTCGAGCATGGAGCGTGTGGGTACTGTGTTTACTGTACAGCATATGTGTTACTCAAGAGCACTAATCAGTCCCTATATATCAAATAATGGACCTGCTGACAATGCTTTTGTAAAAGGGGATAATGCCCCTGAAGTTGAAAGGATAAACGCTGCATTCCAGTCGCGGTGTGCATTATCCATAATGCAATTTGACCAGGGAGGTCCGCTTTAATTATGAAACTCATTAACTGTCATTAGGGTTAGCAGTGTGGTTAAGATTAGGTATAAAATCTGATTTTTATGACTTTGTGGCTGTGCCAGCTAGTGACCGCTCTGCTAACCTGCTCATTAAACGTGCAGTCAAAAACTCACCTGCCGAAAAGTATGCGGTAGCCTAGTTTACACAGCCTACTTAAAACACGAATTTGAAAAAAAGTATACCAATGTTGACCACGCACAGATTGAATAACTCATGACCGAGAATAATGGTCATGAGACAGCTAGGGTTGAATAGTCTATTCAATAATACCCTATAGGCTGCTTGAAGAAAACACAGTATAAATGTTTTGAAACGTGTCGTGATCATAACTATAAAGACCTTTACTATAACGAGATTAATGTTGTTGTTTTTTTACACGATAGATTGTGGACTGACCAAATCCGATGCGTAAAAACAATGACTCAATGGGTGTCTCGTTTTAACGCTGAATGTGATTATTGTGTTGTTGCTTTTTTATCTATAAGTTGTTTGATAACATTTTTATGGTGCCATTCAGACAACCCTGTAATTGAGTGACGCGAATCAACTGCGATGTGGCATCCGGTCCGTAGGAATATAGCCTACAGTTTGCGTAAATTGATGGTCAATTTGGCTTCCTATTTTTGACCATCATAATAACATTATTTTCCTCTAGATCGGTTGAATACTTTCCTTTTAAATGTACCTATAATTTTCACATGACATGATACCGTAAAAACTTGTAGGATTGTATTCAGAATGAAATAAACTAATATTAGAAATGGATGATGTTACCTGTCTTTACTTGACACTAGTGATAGTAATGTTGACCTTCTATCCCTTCAAACAGAATATGGAAAATCAATCGCAATTCCCGTCACGTAGCGACATCAGTGCTTTAGAAGAAGAAGTGCCATAGAATTACACTGAAGTGGAAAAGTGGAGAAAAAAAAGATCCTCTTCTGGTAGCGGGAATCAAAACAAAAAACACACATCAGGGTAGGGTTATCCACTACAGCAAATGATCCATGTCCTAAAAAAAGTCTATGGTCCACATGCGGGAGGCAAAGGCATTGATTGCAGAATAATTTTTTTTGTAACTCAAAGAGCCTATGTAATTCCTCTTCAGATATCGTGGGTTAACTGTGGTTCAATCGCGGGCGGCAGGAGAGATGGTGATGGTCCAAGTCGCTTGATTTACGTGAAATAGCCCTGCGTGTGTTTTAAAATGCTCTCTCTTGCAACAAATGGTGCAAATCGCTTGTATGGAAGACCGTTTCATTGATCATGTGTAACAGCGTTTTAACAATGCGCATAAACTTCCATCCAAGAGCGCACAAAAATGAAACAGTTTGGTACGATTGCTGAAAACTTCAGTTTTTTCGGCACAGTTTTTTTTTTTAAAGGTTATTATTCAGCAACAAAAAATAACACATAAATGGGCTGTAGCCTGGGTAGTGTTCTGTCCCCCAACGGAGTTTGATGAAAGTGTTCCTTAGTGCGGTATCACTTACAGCGGGGCTGAAATAGACGTTATGCTGTATCTGTGTGCTAAGCTGTGCCTAGTTGTCTCAGTAGTATTGCATGAACCCGGTCCCTTAGTACTGCCCACCTCTCTGCCTCCAACTGACATCACTGTGGGAGGAGGGGCCTACAATACATATTACAGATCCCATCCTCTCCAATCCTCTTAAAGCTGCACTGCTGAGGAGCTCCCTGCATTGAGTTTTAGCTGGATGTCGAGTCTTGTGTTGACCACTACAAACACCACAAGATGCATCGGCTCTGCTGAAGCCTGGCTCCAATAACTGCCTGAGAAAGAGGGGGGACTGCACTAGCTTACCCCAACTCCCCCACATTGACTCCTGCACATTGACTCTGCACCGGTATCCCCTGTACATAGCCCAGCTGCTGTTATTTTACTGCAACTCTTTAATCGTTTTTATGTTTTATTTCTTACTTATCTATTTCTTACCTAAAACTTATTTTTCTTAAACTGCATTGTTGGTTAAGGGTTTGTAAGTAAGCATTTCACTGTAAGGTCTACACGTGTTCTATTCAGTACCTGTGACAAATAGTGATTTGGTAACCGCCTGAGAAAGAGGGGGCACTACACTAACCTAGCTCCAATGACTGCCTGAGAAAGAGAAGGCACTGCACTAACCTAGCCTGGCTCCAATAACCACCTGAGAAAGAGGGGGCACTGCACTAACCTAGCCTGGCTCCAATAACCACCTGAGAAAGAGGGGGCACTGCACTAACCTAGCCTGGCTCCAATAACCACCTGAGAAAGAGGGGGCACTGCACTAACCTAGCCTGGCTTCAATAACCACCTGAGAAAGAGGGGGCACTGCACTAACCTAGCATGGCTTCAATAACCACCTGAGAAAGAGAAGGCACTGCACTAGCCTAGCCTGGCTTCAATAACCACCTGAGAAAGAGAAGGCACTGCACTAACCTAGCCTGGCTCCAATAACCACCTGAGAAAGAGAAGGCACTGCACTAGCCTAGCCTGGCTCCAATAACCACCTGAGAAAGAGGGGGCACTGCACTAACCTAGCATGGCTTCAATAACCACCTGAGAAAGAGGGGGCACTGCACTAACCTAGCCTGGCTCCAATAACCACCTGAGAAAGAGGGGGCACTGCACTAACCTAGCCTGGCTCCAATAACCACCTGAGAAAGAGAAGGCACTGCACTAACCTAGCCTGGCTCCAATAACCACCTGAGAAAGAGAAGGCACTGCACTAACCTAGCCTGGCTCCAATAACCACCTGAGAAAGAGAAGGCACTGCACTAACCTAGCCTGGCTCCAATAACCACCTGAGAAAGAGGGGGCACTGCACTAGCCTAGCCTGGCTCCAATAACCACCTGAGAAAGAGATGGCACCGCACTAACCTAGCCTGGCTTCAATAACCACCTGAGAAAGAGGGGGCACTGCACTAACCTAGCCTGGCTTCAATAACCACCTGAGAAAGAGGGGGCACTGCACTAACCTAGCCTGGCTCCAACTAACCACCTGAGAAAGAGAGGGCACTGCACTAACCTAGCCTGGCTCCAATTCCCTATAGGAAACACTAAGCATAAAGTTGCTCTTAAAGTTGCTCATACTGTATACCTCATTTATAACAATGTAACAACATTATAATAATATGCAGTTTCGTGGTAATGTCTCTGTTATTGCAAATGTGTTTTTTTAAAATGCTTTTAAACAGTAAATACAGTCCCTAATCAACTTGGGTGATTACTCACCTCGAACTGGACAAAGTCATTTTCTTTAATGAGTCGGACGGGAAGGATATACTCCAAACATCCGAACAGACCCTCATCCCCGTCATTCGCTGGAGAAGGAAAAGAGATTTGTCAAAAAAGATCAGGGTGCCTTGTGAGGATCAGGCGATTAATGGCTAATCTGCCTTTTCCCTCCGTACTGCTAGCTAATGTTCAATCGCTGGAAAATAAAAGGGACGAAACGAAAGCACATATATCCTACCAACGGGATATTAAAAACCGTAATATCTTATGTTTCACAGAGTGTTGGTTGAACGACATACATACTGAATAACATACAGCTGGCTGGATAAAACAGCAGCCTCTGGTAAGACACGGGGCGGGGGCCTACCCATATTTGTAAACAACAGCTGGTGCAGGATATCTAAGGAAGTCTCAAGGTTCTGCTCGACTGAGGTAGAGTATCTCATGATAAGCTGTAGACCACACTATCTACCTAGAGAGTTTTCATAAGTATTTTTGCGCAACTCAATATTTTTCACAGCTCAATAAGCTGTATACCGACTTAAGCAAACAGGAAAACACTCATCCAGATGTGACGCTCCTAGTGGCCGGGGACTTTAATGCAGGGAAACTTAAATCAGTTTTACCTCATTTCTACCAGCATGTTAAATGTGCAACCAGAGGGAAACAAAACTCTAGATCACCTTTACTCCAGACACAGAGATGTGTACAATGTTCTCCCTCGCTTTCCATTTGGCAAATCTGAACCCCCAAAAAATCTAGATCACCTGTACTCTACACACAGAGACACGTACAAAGCTCTCCCTCGCCCTCCATTTGGTAAATCCGACCACAATTCTATCCGTCTGAATCCTGCTTACAAGCAAAAATTAAAGCAGGAAGCACCAGTGGCTCTGTCTATAAAAAAGTGGTCAGATGAAGCAGATGCTAAACTACAGAAATGTTTTGCTAGCACAGACTGGAATATGTTCTGGGATTCTTCCGATGGCAATGAGGAGTACACCACATCAGTCACTGGCTTCATCAATAAGTGCATCGATGACATCTTCCCCAAAGTGACAGTACAAAACCCAACCAGAAGCCATGGATTACAGTCAACATTTGCACTGAGCTGCCACTTTCAAGGAGCGAGACTCTAACCTGGAAGCTTATAAGAAATCCTTCTATGCCCTCCGACGAACCAACAAACAGTCAAAGCGTCAATACAGGACTAAGATCGAATCGTACTACACCGGCTCCGACGATCATCGGATGTGGCAGGGCTGGCAAACCATTACAGACTACAAAGGGAAGCACAGCAGAGAGATGCCTAGCAACACAAGCCTACCAGACAAGCTAAATAACTTCTATGCTCGCTTCGAGGCAAGTAACACTAAACATACATGAGAGCATCAGCTGTTCCGGACGACTTTGTGATCACGCTCTCTGCAGATGATGTGAGTAAGACCTTCAAAAAGGTCAACATTTACAAGGCCGCAGGGCCAGACGGAATACCAGGACATGTACTCCGAGCATGCGCTGACCAACTGGCAAGTGTCTTCATTGACATATTCAACCTCTCCCTGTCTGAATCTGTAATACCAACACGCTTCAAGCAGACCACCACAGTCCCTGTGCCCAAGAACACTAAGGAAACCTGCCTAAATGACTACCGACCCGTAGCACTCACGCCTGTAACCATAAAATGCTTTGAAAGGCTGGTCATGGCTCACATCAACACCATTATTCTAGAACTCCTAGACCAACTCCAATTTGCATACCGTACCAACAGATCCACAGATGATGCAATCTTTTTTGCATTCCACACTGCCCTTTCACACCTGGACAAAAGGAACACCTGTGTGAGAATGCTATTCATTGACTACAGCTCAGCGTTCAAACACATAGTTCCCTCAAAGCTCATCACTAAGCTAATGTCCCTGGGACTAAACACCTCCCTCTGCAACTGGATCCTGGACTTCCTGACGGGCAACGCCAAGGTGGTAAGAGTAGGTATCAACACATCCACCACACTGATCCTCAATACGGGGTTCCCTCAGCAGTGCATGCTCAGTCCCTTCCTGTACTCATGAGATTATTCATGACAGTACTCAGTACTGTACTCATGACTGCACGGCCAGGCATGACTCCAACACCATCATTAAGTTTGCCTAAGACCACAGTGGTAGGCCTGATCAACGATGAGACAGTCTATAGGGAGTAGGTCAGAGACCTTACCATGTGGTACCAGGAAAACAACCTCTCCCTCAACGTGATCAAGACAAAGGAGATGATTGTGGACTACAGGAAAAGGAGGACTGAGCACACCCACATTCTCATCGACGGGGCTGTAGTGGATCAGGTTGAGAGCTTTAAGTTCCTGGCGTCCACATCACCAACAAACTAACATGGTCTAAGCACACCAAGACAGTCGTGAAGAGGGCACGACAAAACCTATTCCCCCTCAGGAGACTGAAAAGTTTGGGCATGGATCCTCCAAATGTTTTACATCTGCACCATCGAGAGCATCCAGACTAGTTGCATCACTGCTTGGTAGAGCAACTGCTCGGCCTCCGACCACAAGGCACTACAAAGGGTAGTGTGAACGGCCCAGTACATCACTGGGGTCAAGCTTCCTGCCATCCAGGACCTCTATTAGGTGGTGTCAGGCGAAGGCCCTAAAAATTGTCAAAGACTCCAGCCACCCTAGTCATAGATTGTTCTCTCTGCTACCGCACGAGGTACCGGAGAGCCAAGTCTACACTACCGTTCCAAAGTTTGGGGTTACTTAGAAATGTCCTTGTTTTAAAATAAAAGCAAATTGATCAGAAATACAGTGTAGACATTGTTAATGTTGTAAATTACTATTGTAACTGGAAACGGCTGATTTTTTATGGAATATCTACATGGGCGTAGAGAGGCCCATTATCAGAAACCATTACTCCTGTGTTCCAATGGCACGTTGTGTTAGCTAATCCAAGTTTTAATTTTAAAAGGCTAATTGATCACCTGTCTCAACATCAACAGTAAAGAGGCGACTCCGGGATGCTGGCCTTCGAGGCAGAGTTCCTCTGTCCAGTGTCTGTTTCCCATCTTTTTTCTTTATATTGGCCAGTCTGAGATATGGCTTTTTCTTTGCAACTCTGCCTAGAAAGCCAGCGTCCCGGAGTCGCCTCTTCACTGTTGACGTTGAGACTGGTGTTTTGCAGGTACTATTTAATGAAGCTGCCAGTTGAGTACTTGTGATGCGTTTGTTTCTCAAACTAGACACTGTAATGTACTTGTCCTCCTGTTCAGTTGTGCACCGGGGCCTCCTATTCCTATTTCTATTCTGGTTATAGCCAGTTTGCGCTGTTCTGTGAAGGGAGTAGTACATAGTACACAGCGTTGTACAATATCTTAATTTTCGTGCCAATTTCTCGCATGGAATAGCCTTAATTCCTCAGGACAATAATAGACTGACGAGTTTCAGGAGAAAGTTATTTGCTTCCAGCCATTTTGAGATAGTAATCAAACCCACAAATGCTGATGCTCCAGATACTCAACTAGTCTAAGGAAGGCCAGTTTAATTGCTTCTTTAATCAGTACAACAGTTTTCAGCTGTGCTAACATAATTGCAATATATTCTTATAATGATCAATTAGCCTTTTAAAATATTAAACTTGGATTAGCTAACACAACGTGCCATTGGAACACAGGAGTGATGGTTCCTGATAATGGGCCACTGTACGCCTATGGACAGTTGAAGTTTACATACACTTAGGTTGGAGTCATTAAACCTCGTTTTTCAACCACTCCAAACATTTCTTATTAACAAACTACAGTTTGGGCAAGTCGGATATGACATCTTCTTTGTGCATGACACAAGTAATTTTTCCAACAATTGTTTACAGACAGATTATTTCACTTCTAATTCAATTTATCACAACTCCAGTGGATCAGAAGTTTACATACACTAAGTTGAACAGCTTGGAACATACTTAAACAGCTTGGAACATTCCAGAAAATTATGTCATGGCTTTAGAACCTTCTGATAGGCTAATTTACATATTTTGATTCAATTGGAGGTGTACCTGTGGATGTATTTCAAGGCCTACTTTCAAACTCAGTGCCAATTTGCTTGACATCATGGGAAAAGCAAAAGAAATCAGCCAAGACCTCAGAAAAAAATTACAGACCTCCACAAGTTTGGTTCATCCTTGGGAGCAATTTCCAAATGACTGAAGGTACCATGTTCATCTGTACAAACAGTAGTACGCAAGTATAAACACCATGGGAACACGCAGCCGTCATACCACTCAGGAAGGAGACGCGTTCTGTCTCCTAGAGATGAACGTACTTTGGTGAGAAAAGTGAAAAATCAATCCCAGAACAACAGCAAAGGACCTTGTGAAGATGCTGAAGGAAACAGGTACAACAGTATCTATATCCACAGTAAAACGTGTCCTATATCAACATAACTTGGAAGGCTACTCAGCAAGGAAGAAGCCACAGCTCAAAAACAATCATAAAGAAGCCAGACTACGGTTTGCAACTGCACATGAGGACAAAGCTCATACTTTTTGGAGAAATGTCCTTTGGTCTGATGAAACAAAAATAGAACTGTTTGGTCATAATGACCATCGTTATGTTTGGAGGAAAGAGGGGGAGGCTTGTAAGGCGAAGAACACCATCCCAACCGTGAAGCACGGGGGTGGCAGCATCATGTTGTGGGGTGCTTTGCTGCAGGAGGGACTGGTCCACTTCACAAAATAGATGGCATCATGAGTTAGGAAAATTACGTGGATATATTGAAGCAACGTCTCAAGACATCAGTCAGGAAGTTAAAGCTTGGTCGCAAATGGGTCTTTCAAATGGACCATGACCCCAAGCATACTTCCAAAGTTGTGGCAAAATGGCTTAAAAGGACAACAAAGTCAAGGTATTGGAGTGGCCATCACAAAGCCCTGACCTCAATCCTATAGAACATTTGTGGGCAGAACTGAAAAACCATGTGCAAGCAAGGAGGCCAATAAATCTGACTCAATTACACCAGCTTTGTCAGGAGGAATGGGCCAAAATTCACCCAATTTATTGTGGGAAAATTTACGATATTAACAATGTCTGCACTGTATTTCGGATCAATTTAATATTATTATAATGGACAGAAAAATGTGCCTTTCTTTCAAAAACAAGGACATTTCTACGTAAGTGACCCCAAACTTCCGAACGGTAGTGTAGGTCCAAAAGGCTTCTAAACAGCTTTTACCTCCAAGCCTTAAGACTCCTGAACAGCTAATCAAATTTGCTACCCAGACTATTTGCATTGCCCCCCCCCCCTCTTCTACGCTGTTGCTACTCTCTGTTATTATTCATGCATAGTCACTTTAATAATTCTACCTACATGTACATACTCACTCAATTACCTCGATAACGGTGCCCCAGCACATTGACTCTGTACCAGTACCCCATGTATATAGCCCTGCTATTGTTATTTACTGCTGCTCTTTAATTATTTGTTATTCTTATCTCTTACTTTTTGGGGGATATTTTCTTGAAACTGCATTGTTGGTTAAGGGTTTGTAAGTAAGCATTTCACTGTAAGGTCTACTACACCTGTTGTATTCGACGCATGTGACAAATACAATTTGCCAGCCAGCCAGCCAGCAAGTCAATCAGCCAGCCAGCCAGCCAGCCAGCCAGCCAGCCAGCCAGTCAGCCTTCCTAAACAACAGCCAGTCAGCCAGCCAGTCAGTCAGTCAGTCAGTCAGTCAGTAACCGGCCAACCAGCCAGCAAGTCAGCCGGTAAGCCAGTCAGCCAGCTTGTCAGCCAGCTAGTTAGCCAGCCAGTCAGCCACCTTCCACCTGTGTCTCCTTATCCACCATCTACCCACCCACTTAGAATGCATCCGAAATGGCACCCTATACCCTAGTGCACTACCTTTGGACAGAGCCATATGGGGAATGGGGTTCCATTTGGTTCACATAACATGTATCCCCCTCCCACGCTCCATCTATCCCCCTCCCACCCTCCTCCTATCTCCCTCCCACCCACCCTCCATCTATCCTCCCCACCCTTCTGGAAGGTTCTCCCATCTCCACAGAGGAACTCTGGAGCTCTGTCAGAGTGACCATTGGGTTGTTGGTCACCTCCCTGACCTAGACCCTTCTCCCCCGATTGCTCTATTTGGCTGGGTGGCCAGCTCTAGAAAGAGTCTTGGTGGTTCCAAATATCTTCAATTTAAGAATGATGGAGGCCACTGTGTTCTTGGGGTCCTTCAATGTTGCAGAAATGTTTTGGAACCCTTCCCCAGCTCGGTGCCTCGACACAATTCTGTCTCTGAGCTCGATGGACAATTGCTCATGACTTGGTATTTGCTCTGACGTGCACTTTAAGCTGTGGAACCTTATATAGACAGGTGTGTGCCTTTCCAAATCATGTCCAATCAATAGAAGTTCACACAGGTGAACTCCAATCAAGTTGTAGAAACACCTCAAGGATGATCACTAGAAACAGGATGCACCTAAGCTCAATTTCGAGTTTCATAGCGAAGTGTCTGAATAGCCGGACTGTTTTATTTTTTAAAATAGATTTGCAAACATTTCTAAAAAAACTATTTTTGTTTTTGTAGATTGATGAGGGGAAAAAAATGAATTTGATCTATTGGAAAATAAAGCTGCGACATAACAACATATGGAAGGGGTCTGAATACTTTCCGAATGCACTGTAAATCCAGCACTGACCCTGATATGCAAAATAAAATTATTGTTGCTATGTAATCTCAGGAACATTATCTAACACACAGAATTGCCCTAACTACTTTACAACCTGTTCCATTCTATAAGGCCACAGCTAGAGCTGTCTGTGGTAGACCTGAAAGGGTTTGATCTATGTATTCTTAATTATACTGTTTGTCAATGAAGGACTTCTTCAAGGCATGTTTAAGAAATGCTAATGTGAAAGCCTTCAAGCTTTATAAAAAGGCACAAAACTCCTCATGCATTATTCAAAGGGCTATTTTGCTACTCTACTCCCAAAACGAACTTTAGGAGAGACAAGCTGTGCATTTCTGATCAGTCAGGACAATCCCCACAATACGAAGAGGGTGTACATAGGGTCAGATCTTGAACTTTCCTTTTTATTTTCCACCAATGTATCAAAATACATTGTAAAGTCATCTACTGTATTTGGAGCGTCCAAGTTACTGTATATCTCAAAGTAGGATACAGCCCAAAGTATGTAAAAGGCTAGCGTTCTTAGCATGCTATTTCTGAATGCGGCTCTGCAGAGTGGTTACTAGCTGGCACAGGCACAAAGTCATAAAATCTGATTTAAACCTAACCCTAACCCTAACCATAACCACACCGCTAACCCTAATGCCTAACCATATCCTTAAATGAAGAATTTTTACAAAATTAGTCCGTTTTAGTCTCTATTCAATATTTAAAGCAGAAGCATTACAATGTAAATTTAAATGTACTTTCTGATTGACTCGACATATGCAGCGTTTACCGTGTATGCAGTCTCTGCTAAAGCGGGAACATTGCCTTTAAAGTTCAATCACGCTGTAAAACTGAACTACTGCGATGCAGATTGAATAGAGCATTTGACTTTGCAGCTGGAGTATCTAGCAGAAATCGCTAAATTCTGCCTCCAGGGCATGAAAATAAACGTCAATCTGCTAGTGTTTATCCCGGGAACTAGTGGATTTATGTTCTGATTGACTGTAAGGAAATGTAGTAACAGTTTGCAGATATGTGAGATGACATTAACTCATTAATTCACGTTTATCTGTTTCTCAAATCTGGAGAGAAAAAAATTAATTTGCGTATATTAAAAATGGCAGGTTCTGCCGAACAAAATAGGAAATAATGTGATTGATAATCCAAAGACATCAAATCAAATTTGAATGAAAATCGCAGCACACAGTAAAACATTCCCTCTTAAAGTAGTAAGAAGCATTAAAGGAGAGGACTAAAACAGCATTGATCCTTTGTCGTGAAACCTCAAACTGGTTTCACTACAGTGGTGTGTCTGGTCAAAAGCAGTGCACTAAAGAAGACAAGGGTGCCATCACAGCCACAGCCTCTGGTCATTTCCTGCTAAATGTAACTCAGAATGAGAGCCAGTACAGAGTAAACTGGGAGGCAGCTGTGTCCACAGACAGACAGGGAAACAAAGCTTTTGTTTTCTTCTGCAGATGTGATCAAATGGAGTTTTCCTCTATAACGCTGACTTCAATCTGCATGCTGTAGGCTTCTCCGCTGGATCCATGACTCATTACCTACACTTAGTTCTCATCCCAAATGGCACCCTATCCTCTATGTAGTGCACTACTTTAAACCAGAGCCCTAGAGGGCCCGGGTCAAAATTAGTGCACTTACATAGGGCATAGGGTGTCATTGAGAACACAACCCTTGAAGAGAAATAATTGGAAGAAAAAGCACACACTAATATACCTTATCAGTGGACTACAGCTGGGCCAGCATCGGAAGGGAAAGGGTTGGAAGGGTAAGGAAGGTAAATTGCAAGGTATGCCTCCCGTATATTAACATTTCAGGTTCTTTCAGAAAGGATTGATTCTTTGGCCTCATTTTAGATGACCTCGGCAGTATATTATCCCTTTAACTTTACAGCTCAACCAGTCTGAAAAGAAGCACAGGGCAGTTGTCCGTTTTTCTTTTTTTTTGGGGGGGGGGGGGGTGTATTTTATTTCTTGAGTCTTTCCTGTTCAACAACCATTGAAAATCCAGCTATGTACTTCCTGGCTTTTGATCACCCGACCTCAATTGTTAATATTGGTATTACAGTATTATGCTTATTTCGACCACATAAGGAGTTCCCACGGCTATGTATAACAATGCTTGTCTGGGTGTCAAATACCATGACTGGGCTAAAGAAAGTACTAAAGAGACATTTTGAGTTTGATAAATCTAGACAAACCCTTCTTTTTTTATCCTTTACGGACCGTCTAAGTATCCATAGCAACGTTCAAGAACATCAGAGATTTTTTCTGAAAACTGAAACGGTCTCTATGAATTTCTCTCTTTCTTACTCTTTTTCTATTTGAAGAGAGAACATGGACAAAGATCTATAGCTGTTATTTTATTGACAACAGAAATGGGCTTGTTGAGAGATGGCCAGAGAGAGTAAGAGTAACCAGGCTTGACCTTTTGTCATACAAACATGCAACATGCATGACTTCGGTTTTTATCCAATGCACCGGTTTGGATTTCAAAAGAGAAAAGGCCTTCAAGCATGACCGTCATTGGCTTGTCATACCTCAAAATGGATGTCGCTAAACAAAAACTTCAGAGAGCTATTACAGACTCGATAGTGAACTCAATGAAATATGCAAGATTTCAACAGTGGTGAGAAGCTATTCTGAAAACACGGTTGACCAAGCTACCAATTACTTCACACTAAAATAAGTTAAGCTACACTAAAGTTACCCATTAAGATAAGCATAGCGTACCTCACTAAAGTTACTACATCCAAACTACTTTGTGAAAAATTATCATTTGTAAATCTCAACTGTCATATCATGTTGGGGTCATACAGTGCCCTTTGAAAGAATTCAAACCCTCTGACAGCCCGATTTCAAAATGGATTTAATTCTTATTATGTTTACCCATCTACACACAATACCCTATAATGACAAAGGGAAAATCTATTTCAAGAAATGTTTGCACAGAAATATCACATTTACATAAGTGTTTACACCCCTTTATTCAATACATGTTAGAGCTTTGGCAGCTATTACGGCATTGAGTTTTTCTGGGTAAGTCTCTAAGAGCTTTGCACACCTCAATTGAACATTCAATGTTGTTCTCTAGGATTTTGCCTGTGCTTAGATTTATTATTTTTCTTGTTATCCTAAAACAACTCCCTAGTCCTTGCCAATGACAAGCATACCCATAACATGATGCAGCCACCACCATGGTTGAAAATATGAAGAGTGGTACTCGGTGCTGTGTTGGATTTGCCCCACACTTAGATGGAGTAATTAAAACTCCACACAAAACTCCACAAATTTCTATAACAAACTATAGTTTTGGCAAGTTGGTTAGGACAACTACTTTGTTCATGACACAAGTAATATTTCCAACAATTGTTTACAGACAGATTATTTCACTTATAATTCACTGTATCACAATTCCAATGGGTCAGAAGTTTACATACACTATGTTGACTGTGCCTATAAACAACTTGAAAAATTCCAGAAAATTATGTAATGGCTTTAGAAGCTTCCGATAGGATAATTGACATAATTTCAGTCAATTGGAGGTGTAAATCTGTGGATTTATTTCAAGGCCTACCTTCAAACTCAGTGCCTCTTTGCTTGACATCATGGGAAAATCTAAATAAATCAGCCAAGACCTAAGAAAAAAATTGTAGACCTCCACAAGTCTGGTTCATCCATGGGAGCATTTTCCCAACGGCTGAAGGTACCACGTTCATCTTTACAAACAATAGTACGCAAGTATAAACACCATGGGAACACGCAGCCATCATACCTGTCACGTTCTGACCATAGTTCTTTTGTGTTTTCTTTGTTTTAGTGTTGGTCAGGATGTGAGCTGAGTGGGCATTCTATGTTGTGTGTCTAGTTTTCCCGTTTCTATGTTTGGCCTGATGTGGTTCTCAATCAGAGGCAGGTGTTAGTCATTGTCTCTGATTGGGAACCATATTTAGGTAGCCTTTTTTGTGTTGGGTTTTGTGGGTGGTTGTCTTCTGTCTTTGTGTCTATGCGCCAGATAGGACTGTTTCATTTTTTTCCCCCACATTTGTTGTTTTGGTATTTTGTAGTGTTCACATTTATTGTCTTTATTAAACATGATGAACACTAACCACGCTGCGCTTTGGTCCGATCCTTTGTCCACAGAAGAAAGCCGTTACAATACCGCCCAGGAGGGAGACGCGTTCTGTCTCCTAGAGATGAATGTACTGGTGCGAAAAGTGCAAATCAATCCCAGAACAACAGCAAAGAACCTTGTGAAGATGCTGGAGGAAACAGCTACAAAAGTATCTATATCCACAGTAAAACAAGTCCTATATCGACATAACCTGAAAGGCCGCTCAGCAAGGAAGAATCCACTGCTTCAGAACTGCCATAAAAGGCCAGACTACGGTTTGCAACTGCACATGTGGACAAAGATTTTGGAGAAATGTCCTCTGATCTGCTGAAACAAAAATATAACTGTTTGTCCATAATGACCATGGAGGAAAAGCTTGCAGGCTAAAGAACACCATCCCAAACGTGAAGCACGGGGGTGGCAGCATCATGTTGTGTGGGGTGCTTTGCTGCAGGAGGGACTGGCGCACTTCACAAACTAGATGGAAGAGGAAAGGAAATGATGTGAAAAAATTGAAGCAACATCTCAAGATATCAGTCAGGAAGTTAAAGGTTGGTCGCAAATGAGTCTTCCAAATGGACAATGGCCCCAAGCATACATCCAAAGTTGTGGCAAAATGGCTTAAGGACAACAAAGTCAAGGTATTGGAGTGGCCATCACAAAGCCCTGACCTCAATCCTATAGAAAATGTGTGGGCAGAACTGATAAAGCGTGTGTTAGCAAGGAGGCCTACAAACCTGACTGAGTTACACCAGCTCTGTCAGGAGGAATGGGACAAAATTCACCCAACTTATTGTGGGAAGCTTGTGGAAGGCTACCTGACATGTTTGACCCAAGTTAAACAATTTAAATGCAATGCACTCAATTAGTATTTGGTAGCATGTAAACGTCTGCCCCACTGGGAATGTGATGAAAGAAATAGAAGCTGAAAGAAATAATTCTCTCTATGATTATTCTGACATTTCACATTCTTAAAATCAGGTTGTGATCCTAACTGACCTAAAACAGGGATTTTTTTTATTGGGTTAAATATCAGGAATTGTGAAACACCTTAGCAAAATACATTTAAACTCAGTTTATGTAAACTTTTGACTTCAACTGTATATATTGGTGTTGGGTCTAACAACAGATGAAACAAACAATCTTACCCTCCATGGTTGCTGTGTGTTTGTGGGCAATTAAAAAGTAAAACAGCAAATTCATCTTAGTTCCAATGATTATTCACTGGAGAAAAGTTGTATGTCAATGTGATTTAATTACGTCTGTACACCATTTACTAACAGTCAAAGAGTTAAGCATTGACATGCATACCATACTCCCATGCCGATTTAAACTTAAAATCACTCAGTTCAGTGCTTGAAGTGAGCTTCAACTCATGGTTATACAGTGGTTTGCGAAAGTAGTCACACCCCTTGACATTTTTACTCTTTTGTTGCCTTACAACCTGGAATTAAAATATATATATATATATTTTTTTTTTTGTGGGGGGGGGGGTTGTATCATTTGATTTACATAACATGCCTACCACTTCGAAGATACCAGATATGTTTTATTTTGAAGCAAACAAAAAATAAGTAAAAAAAACAAACTTTTATCATCAGAAGAGCTTCAGTCTGTTGGGGGCACGGACTCTACAAGGCGTCATTAGCAATCAACAGGGATGCTGGTACATGTTGGCTCTAATGCTTCCCACAGTTTTGTCAAGTTGGCTGGATGACTTTTGGGTGGTGGACCATTCTTGATTAAACACAGGGAAACTGTTGAGCGTGAAAAACCCAGCAGCATTGCAGTTCTTGGCACAAACCTGTGTGCCTAGAACCTACTACCATACCCTGTTCAAAGGCAGGTCTTGCCCATTCACCCTCTGAATGATACACATGCACAATTCATGTCTCAATTTTCTAAAGGCTTAAAAATCCTCATTTAACTTGTCTCCTCCCCTTCATCTACACTGATTGAAGTAGATTTAATTAACAAGTGACACCAATAAGCGATCATAACTTCAACTGGATTCACCTTGACAGTCTATGTCATGGAAAGCTGTTCTTAATGTTTTGCCGACTCAGTGTCTGTAGGCCTAATAGTAATGTGTCTGTAGGCCTAATAGTAATGTGTTTGTAGGCCTAATAGTAATGTGTCTGTAGGCCTAATAGTAATGTGTCTGTAGGCCTAATAGTAATGTGTCTGTAGGCCTAATAGTAATGTGTTTGTAGGCCTAATAGTAATGTGTCTGTAGGCCTAATAGTAATGTGTCTGTAGGCCTAATAGTAATGTGTCTGTAGGCCTAATAGTAATGTGTCTGTAGGCCTAATAGTAATGTGTCTGTAGGCCTAATTACAATAATAAAATCATTGACAGTTCTCAGCTAGACCAGGATAATTTAGTTACCAAGGTGACTACCAGGCTGAGCTTTCAATAGTGATAGACATTTTTTTAGCTAGCTCTCACCATGGAAAGATCAGGTGTTCTTAATGTTTTGTTGACTCCGTGTATAATGATATTATGACATATGACTGTTCAGGGTTTCTTAGAACTCTACTTATGTTTAACAGGGGTGTGAATAGAGAAAACAACAAGGCCTTTTTCCTGGATCTGGTATTTTTCTTGTATTTCTGGCAAATGGATGCAGGTGTCTAATGTTTGCCTGTAAGGTTACCAGGGTGTATTAGCGTTAGCATTAGCTGTGTTTGTTTGTTGTCTAATGTTTGTTTGATTTCCTCCAGGCGTTGGGAACACATGGGCTAAGACATGGTCACAGGCTTCACACCAGCCTCAGTTCATCCTCTCCCTTTCTATTTTTTTATTGTCTTGGAAGCCTAACAGCACCCTCCAACGTAATTAAGAAAATAAGAGAAGAAGGAGAATCAGAATAAGAAACCATGAAGTAAGAAAGGAATCATTCAATGAATTACAAGGTAAAACCTTGGCTAGTTTGTATGCCACTGGTGTGGCCAATGCAGTTAAACAAAAATAATGCCAGGAGCAAAACTAAATTGCTGTTTCCTAGGGGAGAATTCAACGCTTCCTGGGCTGTTGTTCCTGGCTGAAAAAAACCTAGCGTTTGAAGGTAACGTCAGATGATTAGGTTCCATATAATCTCTGGTGGACAGATTCTCCTAGACAGTTAAAACAGCGAGCACCTGTCAAGGCTCACGTATAATTATGTGATTACGAGCAGCAGTAGTTCCTGGATTTGGGTTTTTCGTCATTGATTATTTGGATGAATCGGTGATCGGTGGTGCGGTGATTTTCAAGCCCATATGCAGATGATAAACGTTTTCCACTAAATTCCACAACCACAAAGTCAAAATTCGTGGAAACAAAAATGTCATTTTTTTGGCTGCGATAAACAGAGGTGAAATTAGCCGAAGGGAGGAGTTTGGTCTAACGTTTCTGTGTGCGAGGTAGGAGACTTGATGAGCACATTAAAGTCACTAGCCATTTCTCTTTAGAGTGCACTACTTTGGACCAGAGTCCTATTGGCCCAGGTCAAAACGAGTGCACTATAAAGGGAATAGTGCCATTTGGAATAAAGACTGGGAGATCTATACAAAATCAACACAGTCCTTCAGGGATGCGGTAATGTCTGGGTCTGGTGCCAAACGGGCACTAGGACCAGGGAGACACTTAACAAACCTTAAGACCACCATGAGGCCAACAAGTTCACATTGTGGTAAACAGCAGAAGTGAAGGAAAAAACCCAAACGACTCTCAACTCCAGATCTCCCAAGCCTGAAAGGAAAACTTCCGAACCACTGCTCCAATAGGTTTAAAAACCCACTTGGAGGAGATTGTAACAAACTTAACTAGGCAAGGATCATTACAACATGAAATATCCACAGATTTTTATCTTTGTAGCTACATGCAAATGTAATTCATCACATAGGGTTAAAATGGCGTCAGAGCAGAAGGCAGACGTTTTACGTGCCCCCAACTAATTATGCTTCTTTGTTTGTTTATCTGTGTTGTTTGTAACTTGTTTTTTTTAAAACTATTTTTGTACATAATGTGGCATACCACATGACCTACTGAGAGAGTTTTCATAATGTAATTAAATAAATAAAAACAACAGTAAAAGACAGTGAAAAATAACAATAGAGAGGTTATATACAGCAGAGAGGTTATATACAGTAGAGAGGTTATATACAGTAGAGAGGCTATATACAGTAGAGAGGCGATAACAGTAGAGAGGTTATATACAGTAGAGAGGTTATATACAGTAGCGAGGTTATATACAGTAGAGAGGCTATATACAGTAGAGAGGCGATAACAGTAGAGAGGTTATATACTGTAGAGAGGTTATATACAGTAGCGAGGCTATAACAATTGCGAGGCTATATACAGTAGAGAGGTTATATACAGTAGCGAGGCGATAACAGTAGAGAGGTTATATACAGTAGAGAGGTTATATACAGTAGAGAGGCTATAACAGTAGAGAGGTTATATACAGTAGCGAGGTTATATGCAGTAGCAAGGCTATAACAATAGCGAGGCTATATACAGTAGAGAGGCTATATACAGTAGAGAGGTTCTATACAGTAGCGAGGCGATAACAGTAGCAAGGCTATAACAATAGCGAGGCTATATACAGTAGAGAGGTTATATACAGTAGAGAGGTTATAACAGTAGCGAGGCGATAACAGTAGCGAGGATATAACAGTAGCGAGGCTATATACAGTAGAGAGGTTATATACAGGCACCGGCTAGTCGGGCTGATTGAGGTAGTATGTACACGTAGATATGGTTTAAAATAGAGATTAAAAGCCTCTCTATGGCCAGGGCGAGACAATACTCCACACACAGAGATGCATACAAAGCTCTCCCTCGCCCTCCATTTGGCAAATCTGACCATTATTCTATCCTTCTGATTCCAGCTTACAAGCAACAATTAAAGCAGGAAGCACCAGTGACTAGATCAATAAAAAAGTGGTCAGATGAAACAGATGCTAATCTACTGGACTGTTTTGCTAGCACAGACTGGAATATGTTCAGAGAATGCTCCAATAGCACCATATCTGACATTGGCTTCATCAGTAAGTGCATCGATGACATCGTCCCCACAGTGAACGTAGATACATACCCCAACCAGAAACCATGGATTACAGGCAGCATCCACACTGAGCTAAAGGCTAGAGCTGCCGCTTTCAAGGAGCGGGACTCTAACCGGGAAGCTTATAAGAAATCCCGCTATGCTCTCCGACGAACCATCAAAAAGGCAAAGTGTCAATACAGGCCTAAGATCGAGTCGTACTACACCGGCTCTGACGCTCGTCGGATGTGGCAGGGCCTGCATACCATTACAGACTACAAAGGGAAGCACAGCCAAGAGTTACCCAGTGACACAAGCCTACAGGACGAGCTAAACTACTTCTATGCTCGCATCGAGGCAAATAACACTGAAACATGCATGAGAGCACCAGCTGTACCAGAAGACTGTGTGATCACGCTCTCCGCAGCCGATGTGAGTAGACCTTTAGACAGGTCAACATTCACAAGGATGCAGGTCCAGACAGAATACCAGGACATGTACTGAGAGCAGGTGCTGACTAACTAGCAAGTGTCTTCACTGACATTTTTAACAACTCCCTGTCCGAGTCTGTAATACCAACATGTTTTAAGCAGACCACCCTGTGCCCAAGTACACTATGGTAACCTGCCTAAATGACTACCGACCCATAGCACTCACGTCTTTAGCCATTAAGTGCTTTGAAAAGCTGGTCATGGCTCACATTAACACCATCATCCTATAATCCCTTGACCCACTCCATACCATACCAACAGATCCACAGATGATGCAGCCTCTGTTGCACTCCACAATGCCTTTTCCCACCTGGACAAAAGGAACACCTATGTGAGAATGCTATTCATTGACTACAGCTCAGTGTTCAACACCATAGCACCCTCAAAGCTCATCAATAAGCTAAGGACCCTGGGACTAAACACCTCCCTCTGCAACTGGATCCTGGACTTCCTGACAGGCCACCCCCAGGTGGTAAGGGTAGGTAACAACACATCTGCCACACTGATCCTCAACACAGGGGCCCCTCAGGGGTGCATGCCCAGCCCCCTGCAATACTCCCTGTTCACTTATGACTGCATGGCCAGGCATGACTCTAATACCATCATCACAATTTTCCAATGACACAACAGTTGTGGCTTGATCACTGACAACAATGAGACAGCCTATAGGGAGGAGGTCAGAGACTTGGCCATGTGGTGCCAGGACATCAACTTCTCCCTCAACGTGATCAAGACAAAGAAGATGATTGGGGACTACAGGAAAAAGAGGGCCGAGCACACCCCCATTCTTGCTGCAGTGGAGCAGGTTGAGAGCTTTATGTTCCTTGGCGTCCACATCACCAACAAACTAACATGGTCCAATCACACCATGACAGTCGTGAAGAGGCCACGACAAAACGTATTCCCCTTCAGGAGACTAAAAAGTTTTGGCATGGGTCCTCAGATCTTCAAAAGATTCTACAGCTGCACCATCGAGAGCACTGTCTGGTATGGCAACTGCTCGGCTTTCAACCACAAGGCACTACAGAGGGTAGTGTGAACGGCCCAGTACATCACTGGGGCCAAGCTTCCGGCCATCCAGGACCTCTACAGAGGTAGGCCCTAAAAATTGTCAAGACTCCAGCCACCCTAGTCATAGACTGTTCTCTCTGCTACCACACGACAAGCGGTTTTGGAGCGCCAAGTCTAGGTCCAAGAGGCTTTTAAACAGCTTCTTCCCCTAAGCCATAAGACTCCTGAACATCAGGTCAAATGGCTACCCAGACTATTCACATTGCCCCCCCCCCCTCTCCACACCACTGCCACTCTCTGTTGTCATCTATGCATAGTCACTTTAATTAACTCTAGCTACATGTACTTACTACCTTAACTAACAGGTGCCCCCGCACATTGACTGGATTGGCTGTGACATGTATTTATAAGGGACCAATTAGACTATACCCAGCAATAAATGTTGTGGATCTTAATGTTTTTCCTCATAATCCTGGACTATGGGGACCACCATTTTATTGATTTTGCATTCGCAACAAATAATCTGCCCAGACCCCAACCAAGGATCAGCAAAAGCCAATATATAAATTATCATACAACCCAAAGAATCCTAGATGCCCTTCCAGACACCCTCTGCCTACCCAAAGACGTCAAAGGACAAAAATCAGTTAACCCCCTAACTGAGGAACGCAATTTAACCTTGCGTAATACCCTAGATGCAGTCGCACCCCCCAAAACAAAAAAACATTTGTCATAAGAAACTAGCTCCCTGGTATACAGAAAATATCCGAGCTCTGAAGCAAGCTTCCAGAAAATTGGAACGGAAATGGCGCCACACCAAATTGGAAGTCTTCGGACAAGCTTGGAAAGACAGTACCCTGCAGTATCGAAGAGCCCTTACTGCTGCTCGATCATCCTATTTTCCAACTTAATTGAGTTAAGAACAATCCAAAATGTATTTTTCATACTGTCGCAAAGTTAACTAAAAAGCATCATTCCCCAAGAGAGGATGGCTTTCACTTCAGCAGTGATGAATTCATAAACTTCTTTGACGAAAAGAGTGTGATCATTAGAAAGCAAATTACAGACTAAATCTGCGTATCCCACTTGTCCTGAGTCTGCACAACACCACCAGGACCTAGGATCAAGGGAGACATTCAAGTTTTTTAATACTATATATCTCTTGACATATTGATGAAAATAACCATGGCCTCTACCTTCATGCTGCATACTGGACCCTATTCCAACTAAACTACTGAAAGAGCTGCTTCCTGTACTTGGCCCTCCTATGTTGAACATAATAAACGGCTCTCTATCCACCGGATGTGAACCAAACTCACTAAAAGTGGCAGTAATAAAGTCTCTCTTGAAAAAGCCAAACCTTGACCCAGAAGATTTTACAAACTATCGGCCTATATCAAATCTCCCGTTCTTCTCAACATTTTTGGAAAAAGCTGTTGCGCAGCAACTCAGTGCATTCCTGAAGTCAAACAATTTATACAAAACTCTTCATTCTGGTTTTGACCCCATCATAGCACTGAGACTGCACTTGTGAAGGTGGTAAATAACCTTTTAATGGCGCCAGACCAAGGCTCTGCATCTGTCCTTGTGCTCCTAGACCTTAGTGCTGCTTTTAATACCAAACAAGTTTGTGTAGACCGATTTGGGTTTCCGATTTGGGTTTCCAAACATAATGTGAACTTTCACTGCTATGCAGACGACACACAGCTGTTCATTTAGATTAAACATGGTGAAGCCCCAAAATTGCCCTCCCTGGAAGCCTGTGTTTCGTACATGAGGAAGGAGATGGCAGCAAATGTTCTACTTTTATACTCGGACAAAGCAGAGATGCTTGTTCTAGGTCCCAAGAAACAAAGAGATCTTCTGTTGAATCTGACAATTAATCTTGATGGTTGTACAGTCGTCTCAAATAAAACTGTGAAGGATCTCAGCGTTACTCTGGACCCTGATCTCTCTTTTGACGAACATATCAAGACTGTTTCAAGGTAATCTTTTTTCCATCTACGTAACATTGCAAAAATCAGAAACTTTCTGTTCAAAAATGATGCAGAAAAATGTATCCATGCTTTTGTCACTTCTATGTTCGACTACTGCAATGCTCTACTTTCCTGCTACCCAGATGAAGCACTAAATAAACTTCAGTTAATGCTAAACTCGGCTGCTAGAATCTTGACTAGAACCCCAACATTTGATCATATGCTAGCCTCTCTACACTGGCTTCCTGTTAATGCTAGGGATGATTTCACGGTTTTAATGCTAAAATACAAAGCATTACATGAGTTGTTCCTTCCTATCTTTCTGATTTGGTCCTGCCACACATACCTACACGTACGCTATGATCACAAGACTGTCCCAGGAATTTCTAAGCAAACAGCTGGAGGCAGGGCCTTCTCCTGTAGAGCTCCATTTTTATGGAACGGTCTGCCTATCCATGTGAGAGACATAGACTCATTCTCGACATTAAGTCTCTATCGAAGACTCATCTCTTCGGTAGGTTCTATGATTGAGTGTAGTCTGGCCCAGGAGTATGAAAGTGAACGAAAAGGCACTGGAGCAACGCCCCCGCTTGGGCTTGTGCCGTGGAGGAGATCTTCGTGAACTATACTCGGCCTTGTCTCAGGATAGCAAGTTGGTGGTTGAAGATATCCCTCTAGTGGTGTGGGGGCTGTGCTTTGGCAAAGTGGGTGGGGTTATATCCTTATATCCTATTTTTTCAATTTTCGTCTAAAATTACATACCCAAATCTAACTTCCTGTAGCTCAGGCCCTGAAGCAAGGTTATGCATTTTCTTGGTATGTCACGACTCCTACCGAAGGTGGCTACCCTTCCTGTTCGGGTGGCGATTGGTGGTCGTCGTCACCAGCCTACTAGCTGCCACTGATCCTTTTTTCCATTTTCTGTTTATTGGTTTCATCTGTTTTGTGTGTTAGTCAGGCTATGTTAGCCAGTAGACCCGCCTGCTCTTTGTGCGGGATTGTTTTGTGTTGCTACTGTGCACGTTTAAGGTTGACGTGTTTTTCGTTCGTGGGCTTTTCTCCGGACTGTTTGAGTCCCCATGTTTGGGGCATTATTTTTAGTTTGTTTCGTGGGGTGGCTTATGTTCGCCGTGTGTACAATTAAAAGCACTACCCTGTACTCTCTGCTTCCTGCGCCTGACTTCGCACCCACTACGCCCAGAGCGTTACAGAATCCCGCACCTTACTAATGGAGTCAGCAGGAGCAGCTGCCACCCCCCTTCCATTGAACGCGTCCTCCATCATACCACCATCCTCCATCGGATAGGATCGGCTATGGATCACCTCTGGTTCCTCCGAAGAGTCTACCTCCTCCTCCCTCCGCGTCCGGCTTCGGCGCACTCCGTCTTGCGCTCCCGAGGGAGTACGGTGGCTGGGTTTTTGCTCCAACTCGAGCTGTACATGGCTACCGTGAGACCGACTCCCTCGGTGGAGGAGAGTGCGATTGTCCTCGTCTTCTGCCTAACGGGTCATGCTCTGGAGTGGGCAAACGCGGTCTGGAATAGCCCAAACTCGGCGAAGGAGCACTATCCAGAGTTCACCCGCCGCTTTAGTGCCATATTTGACCACCCTCCAGAGGGCCGAGCGGCGGGTGAGCGACTATTCCATCTTAGGCAGGAGACGAGGAGCGTGCAGGATTTCGCGTTGGAGTTGGCCGCTGGGGCTGGGTGGAACGACAGACCAACACGGTTAGTGTTGTCTGTTCTAAAGTGTTTGCAACTTTCATCTGCAATTCAGGATGCTAAACTACACTGAAGTGCTGTATCTGTTTGGTTTGGAAAGAGTGATTCATGTTGAGTCAACTTTTTGAAGACCACTACCGGTGTAGTCTCTTCAGGGAGCTAGCGTATCGCTACGCCGCTCTCTCCCTCGACGAACTGATAGACATGTCAATCTGGCTGGACAATCTGCTGGCTGCCCGCTGGCGTTCGAAAGGGTCCTGTCTGTTCCACCTCCTAACACTCCCGCTCCCATTCCTATGGAGTTAGGGGGACCGTGCCGAAGGGTACTGGAGGAGGAGGCTTCTCCTGCACCCAAATCAAATCAAATCAAATCAAATGTATTTATATAGCCCTTCGCATCAGCTGATATCTCAAAGTGCTGTACAGAAACCCAGCCTAAAACCCCAAACAGCAAGCAATGCAAGCACGGTGGCTCTGAAAAACTCCATAGAAAGGCCAAAACCTAGGAAGACACCTAGAGAGGAAACCAGACTATGAGGGGTGGCCAGTCCTCTTCTGGCTGTGCCGGGAGGAGATTATAACAGAACATGGCCAAGATGTTCAAATGTTCATTGTTCATCACAAGCAGAACAGTTGAAACTGGAGCAGCAGCACAGCCAGGTAGTCCTGAGGCATGGTCCTAGGGCTCAAGTCCTCCGAGAGAGAGAAACAAATAGAGAAAGAGAGAATTAGAGAGAGCATACTTAAATTCACACAGGACACCGGATAAGACAGGAGAAGTACTCCAGATATAAACAACTGACCCTAGCCCCCCGACACATAAACTACTGCAGCATAAATACTGTAGGCTGAAACAGGGGGGGTCAGAAGACACTGTGGCCCCATCTGATGATACCCCTGGACAGGGGCAAACAGGAAGGATATATACCCACCCACTTTGCCAAAGCACAGCCCCCTCACCACTAGAGGGATATCTCCAGATGTGGTCTGAGAGGACACACGGCCAGCCGGTGCTGGAGGAGCCCGTCTGGGAGTCGAGAGGGCAGGCAGAACACTTCTCGGTCACCCCAGGTCAGTCAGCACCAAACTCACCCAGAACCCCCTGTTTGTCACATGTTTGAATTTATTTTTTTCCTTTTTTTTCCTTTCCCAAGAGTCACGTGTACCCATTGTCGCTGGAGGAGACGTTGGCTATGGAGACATACGTCGCGTAATCTCTGGGACAGGGGTACATTCGGCCCTTCATTTCACCCGTCTCTACTACGTTGTGCCGGAGGACATCGTCTCTGATCGAGGTTCCCAGTTCGCGTCCCGGGTATGGAGGCCGTTTATGGAGCGTCTGGGGGTCTCGGTCAGCTTGACCTCCGGTTATCACCACGAGAGTAATGGACAGGTGGAGAGAGTGAACCAGGAGGTGGGTAGGTTTCTGCGGTCGTATTGCCAGTACCGGCCCGGGGAGTGGTCTAGGTACGTCCCATGGGCGGAGTTGGCCCAGAACTCACTCCGTCACTCCTCTACGAACCTATCACCATTTCAGTGTGTGTTGGGCTACCAGCCGGTCCTGCCACCATGGCATCAGAGTCAGACCGAGGCTCCTGCGGTGGAGGAGTGGGTGTAGCGCTCCAAGGAGACCTGGAGAGCCGTCCAGGAATCCCTCAAGCAAGCCAGTGGACTGCAGAAGAGGAGTGCTGACCGCCACCGCAGTGAGGCCCCCGTGTTCGTACCGGGGGACAGGGTCTGGCTCTTGACCAAAAACCTACACCTCCGCTTCTCTGCCGGAAGCTGGGGCCGCAGTGTGTGGGGCCCTTCAAAGTCCTGAGGAGGATAAACGAGGTGTGTTATAGAGTACAACTCCATTCCTATTATCATATTAACCCCTCGTTTCATGTGTCTCTCCTCAGGCCGGTGGTAGCTGGTCCTCTGCGAGAAGGTGAGGTGCCGGAGGTCCCTCCGCCCCCTCTGGACATCGAGGGGTCCCCGGCGTACACCATACGTGCCATTCTGGACTGAGGGGCCTGCAGTACCTCGTGGACTGGGAGGGGTACGGTCCGGAGGAGAGGAGCTGGGTACCCGGGGGGAGACATCTTGGACCCGTCACTGTTGAGGGATTTCCATCGCCTCCATCCAGATCGCCCTGCGCCTCGCCCTCCGGGTCGCCCTCCGGGTCGCCCTGCTCTTTGTGCGGGATTGTTTTGTGTTGCTACTGTGCACGTTTGAGGTTGACGTGTTTTACGTTTCGTGGGCTTTTCTCCGGACTGTTTGAGTCCCCATGTTTGGGGCATTTGTTTTGTTGTGCTCTCTGTGTTTCGTGGGGTGGCTTATGTTCGCCGTGTGTGCAATTAAAAGCACTACCCTGTACTCTCTGCTTCCTGCACCTGACTTCGCACCCACTACGCCCAGAGCGTTACATGGTGCCATTTGAAAGGAAACACTTTGAAGTGTTTGGAAATGTGAAAGGAATGTAGGAGAATATAACATAATAGATCTGGTAAACGATAATACAAGAAAAAAATATTTATATATATTTATAATATATTTATAATATATTTTTCTGTACTATCATATTTGAAATGCAAGAGAAAGGCCATTATGTATTATTCCAGACCAGGTGAAATTTAGATATTGGCCATTAGATGGCAACAGTGTATGTGCAAAGTTTTAGTCTGATTCAATGAACCATTGCATTTCTGTTCCAAAATTTATATCAAGACTTCCCAAATGTGCCTAATTAGTCTATTAATAACTTTTCATGTTCAAAACTGTGCACTCTCCTCAAACAATTGCATGGTATTATTTCTCTGTAATAGCTACTGTAAATTGGACAGTGCAGTTAGATTAACAAGAATCTAAGCCAATATCAGATATATCTGTGTCCTGGGAAATGTTCTTGTTACTTACAACCTCATGCTAATCGCATTAGCCTACGTTAGCTCTACCATCCCGCGGGGGGACCCACCAATCCTGAAGAAGTTTTAATTGAAAGGACTAGGATCATACATATTGATACAGGGTGATTTAGTGATCCGGAGATGATTCACTCACTAAACTAGATTAAAAAACAATCTGCAAAATGAACAAAACAGGCAACCGATGTCAGGTTACTAGAGCTGGGTTTTTAACAATAGCTCACTGTATGCTTCCCAAATGTTCCCTACATAGTTCCCCCTACGGGCCTCTGTCGAAAGTAGTGAGCTAAATAGGGATTAGGATACCAATTAGGACGTGGTCATTAACATTTTTACATCTGTGAGGTTCAATGATCATGTAAGGATTTTGACTGGATTTCATGTCTGTTCTTAATCTACATACATGTCATTTACATTTAAAAAAAAAAAAAAATGTTTAACGTATAGAGAAATGTATGAGCTCAATATTATTACTGCAGGAGTGACATCATCATCAAGAGTACCTCTATTTGTACTATACAGCTCATATAATATAGTTTCGTATTGGTACTTTATTAATTTCATATGCTCTTTCAAGTCGGATTTTAATTTATCATTGAATACTAGTTGGATCTTGTATAACAGTGCAGGTGGAGAAATGACAGTTATGCTATCATTATGTTTGCTCATCTTGCCATCAATGGGAGTCACTGTTTGTTCTTGGCATTACATTTGAATAAGAAATGATATTAAAATGTGCCCGCAGTCTTCCTGTTCTTTTGACATAGATCCCTGCATAACACATCTGCTTTCTGTGACAGAATGTTGCACCATCACTTTGTTGTGTGTATGCATAACAAACGTTCCACAGTGCTTCACCTCCAGTAATTCTACAGAGACTCTACAGGCAGCTACAGTGTACCAATACAAAACAAATAGAAATATATTCAAACACAAAGAGTATGATATTTTAAGATCTTGGATAATGTTGATACTGTAACCTTTGAAGATCAATCAATGGCTGGTCCCATTCTTCTCAGTTTTCCTGTGATGCTTTCTCCGAATTAGTTCTCAGAATTGATTTTTTGTTTTCCAAGTTCAAGACGTTTTGACAGACACTTTTCTTTTTTGGTTGTTTGAGACACCTGGACGTAGTGATTTTCCCTCCAGCTGTGTCCTGAGGAGATGAAAACCCAAGAACCCAGAACACTGACCGATGATCAAGGATGTTGTTGCTCCACTCAGAGGAATCAAGTCTCCCTCACTTTCTTTTGACTTTCTTTCTTAACTTGCCGAGCAGATGACTGTTGATGATGTAATACTGTTGGCGGGATTTATTTTCAAGCAAATGTCAACACACCACCAATGACACCTCCCTCACACGATCAAATAACATTTTCTTAAAATATGTGTGTAAATGGTATACCATTGACATAGTTCCCCCTTAAAGCTGAGATCAGCGCCACTGCCCCCCCCCCCCCCCCCCCGCCCCCAGGTTAGTGTTTTTGCTTTGAGGAAATGCATTGTGGTTAAAGTAACTCTGTTGTTCTATCACGGGTGTAATGATGTCCGAGGTAACTTTCTCGTTTACAAAGTAACGTCTTTGTTGTAATATCGCAACGACGTTTCACAGCTACGGATTCCACTATTAAAAGTTTGCTATCAAATGAATTTTTTTTGTTCTTTCTTTTTTTCTCTTTAATGTCACCCAGAGAGAACTGATTAATTCAGCCATGCAACACTCGTATAACGCAGCGAATCAGATTCTGATGTGCTTGACACTCCCTGTCTTTGCATGTGAAGGTCATAGAATTGATTTCAAATAAATGTTTATGTGGTGAAGATTTTAATCTTAATGACTATCCTTTGTAAGGTCAGGGACTAGACTGGCTCCGCTGGGAACAAAAGCAGGTGGAATGAATTGCATTGGAAAATGACTGGGGAGCCCTCAATCACTAAACGCCAATGACTAGAAGCTCTCGTCTTTTTGTTATGATATTTCACAGTGTCTTTTCTTTTGTTACATAGAAGCTGACCGCGGCTACTGAAACAACCAGATGATGTTGTAGGAGGAGATAGAAGCTGACCGCGGCTACTGAAACAACCAGATGATGTTGTAGGAGGAGATAGAAGCTGACCGCGGCTACTGAAACAACCAGATGATGTTGTAGGAGGAGATAGAAGCTGACCATGGCTACTGAAACAACCAGATGATGTTGTAGGAGGAGATAGAAGCTGACCACGGCTACTGAAACAACCAGGTGATGTTGTAGGAGGAGATAGAAGCTGACCGCGGCTACTGAAACAACCAGATGATGTTGTAGGAGGAGATAGAAGCTGACCACGGCTACTGAAACAACCAGATGATGTTGTAGGAGGAGATAGAGGCTGACCACGGCTACTGAAACAACCATATGATGTTGTAGGAGGAGATAGAAGCTGACCACGGCTACTGAAACAACCAGATGATGTTGTAGGAGGAGATAGAAGCTGACCACGGCTACTGAAACAACCAGATGATGTTGTAGGAGGAGATAGAAGCTGACCGCGGCTACTGAAACAACCAGATGATGTTGTAGGAGGAGATAGAAGCTGACCGCGGCTACTGAAACAACCAGATGATGTTGTAGGAGGTGATAGAAGCTGACCGCGGCTACTGAAACAACCAGATGATGTTGTAGGAGGAGATAGAAGCTGACCGCGGCTACTGAAACAACCAGATGATGTTGTAGGAGGAGATAGAAGCTGACCGCGGCTACTGAAACAACCAGATGATGTTGTAGGAGGAGATAGAAGCTGACCACGGCTACTGAAACAACCAGATTATGTTGTTGGAGGAGATAGAAGCTGACCACGGCTACTGAAACAACCAGATGATGTTGTAGGAGGAGATATAAGCTTACCACGGCTACTGAAACAACCAGATGATGTTGTTGGAGGAGATAGAAGCTGACCACGGCTACTGAAACAACCAGATGATGTTGTTGGAGGAGATAGAAGCTGACCATGGCTACTGAAACAACCAGATGATGTTGTAGGAGGAGATAGAAGCTGACCACGGCTACTGAAACAACCAGATGATGTTGTAGGAGGAGATAGAAGCTGACCGCGGCTACTGAAACAACCAGATGATGTTGTAGGAGGAGATAGAAGCTGACCATGGCTACTGAAACAACCAGATGATGTTGTTGGAGGAGATAGAAGCTGACCGCGGCTACTGAAACAACCAGATGATGTTGTTGGAGGAGATAGAAGCTGACCGCGGCTACTGAAACAACCTGATGATGTTGTTGGAGGAGATAGAAGCTGACCACGGCTACTGAAACAACCAGATGATGTTGTTGGAGGAGATAGAAGCTGACCACGGCTACTGAAACAACCAGATGATGTTGTTGGAGGAGATAGAAGCTGACCACGGCTACTGAAACAACCAGATGATGTTGTTGGAGGAGATAGAAGCTGACCACGGCTACTGAAACAACCAGATGATGTTGTTGGAGGAGATAGAAGCTGACCACGGCTACTGAAACAACCAGATGATGTTGTAGGAGGAGATAGAAGCTGACCACGGCTACTGAAACAACCAGATGATGTTGTAGGAGGAGATAGAAGCTGACCGCGGCTACTGAAACAACCAGATGATGTTGTAGGAGGAGATAGAAGCTGACCACGGCTACTGAAACAACCAGATGATGTTGTAGGAGGAGATAGAAGCTGACCACGGCTACTGAAACAACCAGATGAATGGAAAGATGTATAGATTAATGGTGACAGACACTCCTTTATTCTGCTTTGAGTGTTACAAGGACAGAAATAATAATGCTCAGATAGATAATCACTGAGAGTCGTCATTTGGCTCTAGCTCTTCTTTCCCAGATGGTCTAAATGTTTGATGCTCTTGTCACGTTGTGTTGCATGTTGTCTGCCGTGAATGGGACTGTGTACACAACCATTGTTTGATGAGTAAAATCGATGGCAATCCTTGTAAACTGTGTGAGCCCGGTGCCAAAGACATGGTGAATGCAAAGGCAGAGTGAGCAGGAATACTTTTTGTTTCAGAGAATGAATCCCAGGTCCTTAGCTTTGGACTCTAAAGACCAAAGAGGCACTGCTTTTGTGGAAGACTACAAGTGAGCTAATTTTGTGTATGGTACAAATCTACAAGGAGACTAGGTTTCCTTGGGTATACTTGACATTTGGTAATCCTGAACATTGTCCCTTCTTCCTCAATACAAAACAAAAGAAAATGCTACATCAAATTAAACCATTAATATACAAACAACTGTCTTTACATCCTCCTGTCTCCATAGGAACAAACACATTCAAATACAAACACCTGTCTTTACATCCTCCTGTCTCCATAGCAACAAGCACATTAAAATACAAACACCTGTCTTTACATCCTCCTGTCTTCATAGCTACAAGCACATTAAAATACAAACAACTGTCTTTACATCCTCCTGTTTCTATAGCAAAAAGCACATTAAAATACAACACCTGTCTTTACATCCTCCTGTTTCTATAGCAACAAGCACATTGAAATACAACACCAGTCTTTACATCCTCCTGTTTCTATAGCTACAAGCACATTAAAATACAACACCTGTCTTTACATCCTCCTTTCTTCATAGCTACAAGCACATTAAAATACAAACAACTGTCTTTACATCCTCCTGTCTCCATAGCTACAAGCACATTGAAATACAACAACTGTCTTTACATCCTCCTGTCTCCATAGCTACAAGCACATTGAAATATAACACCTGTCTTTACATCCTCCTGTTTCCATAGCAACAAGCACATTGAAATACAACACCTGTCTTTACATCCTCCTGTTTCTATAGCCACAAGCACATTAAAATACAACACCTGTCTTTACATCCTCCTTTCTTCATAGCTACAAGCACATTAAAATACAAACAACTGTCTTTACATCCTCCTGTCTCCATAGCTACAAGCACATTGAAATACAACAACTGTCTTTACATCCTCCTGTCTCCACAGCTACAAGCACATTGAAATACAACAACTGTCTTTACATCCTCCTGTTTCTATAGCAACAAGCACATTAAAATACAACACCTGTCTTTACATCCTCCTGTCTCCATAGCTACAAGCACATTATAATAAAAATGCCTACAATCAGACCACTAGAGTATCTCCAAGACTTCAACCATTTCCTACATGTTTAAAATGATTGTCTTTACATTGTATTTGGAAAGTATTCAGCCTTTTTTCTAAAATGTATTAAATATATTTTTTTTACTCATCAATCTACACACAATACCCCATAATGACAAAGCAAAAACTAAATGATAAAACATGTATTAAAAATAAAATAAACAAATACCTTATTTGCACAAGTATTCAGACCCTTTGCTATGAGACTCGAAGTTGAGCTCAGCGTCATCATGTTTCCATGGATCATCCTTGAGATGTTTCTAAAACTTTAATTGGAGTCCACTTGTGGTAAATTCAACGGATTGGACATGATTTGGAAAGGAACACACGGTTTACTGTGCATGTCAGAGCAAACACCAAGCCATGAGGTCGAAGGAATTGTCTGTAGAGCTCCGAGACGGGATTGTGTCGAGGCACAGATCTGGGGATGTAAATGGTGCGTGTTGGTGGCGTGGAAGTCAGGAGAACCAACTTGGTATAAAACGGAGTCGGTTAATAAGTGCTGACAAAACTTAAAAAACCAAAATATACAAAATATCAAAAGTGGGTACAAAACTCGTAGCACACCAACACATAATATGCACATCACACACAATCATACAATCTCCGACAAGGACATGAGGGGAAACAAGAGGGTTAAATTCACAACGTGTAATTGATGGGATTGGAACCAGGTGTGAAGGAAGACAAGACAAAAAATCAATGAAAAATGGATCAGTGATGGCAAGAAGGTCAGCGACAGGGGAAGGGTAACAAAACAATTCTGCAGCTTTGAATGTCCCCAAGAACACAGTGGCCTCCATAATTCTTACATAGAAAAGGTTGGGAACCACCAAGTCTCTTCCTAGAGACTCTTCCTAGTGCTGACTGAGCAATCGGGGAGAAGGGCCTTGGTCAGGGAGGTGACCAAGAACCCGATGCTCACTCTGACTGATCTCCAGACTTCCTCTGTGGAGATGGGAGAACCTTCCAGAAGGACAACCATCTCTGCAGCACTCCACCAATCAGGCCTTTAGGGTAGAGAAGCCAGGCGGAAGCCTTTAATCAGTAAAATGCACATGATATCCCGCTTGGAGTTTGCCAAAAGGCACCTAAAGTACTCTCAGACCATGAAAAACAAGATTATCTGGTCTAATGAAACCAAGATTGAACTCTTTGGCCTGAGTACCAAGCGTCACGTCTGAAGGAAACCTTGTACCATACATATGGAGAGGCATGTTGGTGGGAGCATCATTGATGTGGGGATTTTAATCAGCAGCAGGGACTGGGAGACTAGTCAGGATCGAGGGAAAGATGAACAGAGCAAAGTACAGAGAGATCCTTGATGACAAACTTGCTCCAGAGCACTCGGGACTTCAGACTGGGGTGAAGGTTCACCTTCCAACAGGACAACGACCCTAAGCACACAGCCAAGACAACGCAGGAGTGGCTTCGGGATACGTCTCTGAATGTCCTTGAGTGGCCCAGGCAGAGCCTGGACTTGAACCCGATCTAATATTTCTGGAGAGACCTGAAAAGTGAAGGGGTCTGAATACTTTCCCGAATGCACTGTTCATCCTCATATTCTTCATAGCAACAACAAATAGTAATAAAATACAACGAATGCACAAAATCAAACCATATAAATGGTTAGACTAAACCATCTTCATAACCTCAACCCTTCCATGCTTGTGTTTAAACAACGTCCTTTACATTCTCGTTTCTCCATAGGGAGCCTACACGTGTACAATACTATGTGTATATTCAACCCTTTCCTACTCGTGTTTAATTTTACAACTTCCTTTACATGCTCCGTTCTACATAGGAATACTAAACATGATTCATTTGTAATTAAAGTGTTAGACGTTGCCTAAAGGAGGCTGCCCTTTGGCAGTGAAACGGCCCCGGAGAAAATCTTCTAGACCTTGGAGTTGTTGCCAACATTACTACAACTAACCACGGGAAAGCACACACCCTATCTAGGAGCAATACTGTATATACGTATATATGAATACAAAGTAGCTGCAATAAACGTCTAATATGCATGTCAAAAAACAGGATATTTTCGCAATTTGTAGGTCAAGAAAAACAGTTGACTGTGACAGGAATTAAATAATACAAATGTATGAAGTGAAAATGAATTGTTCTTGATTTGACCATACAACAAGCTTAGCTGCCTGCCTAGTTCTACAGTAGCTGTGTCTAGGCAGACAACAGTCAAAGGAAACTCTTGTTATTGAAGATGTCGCTTGTAGCATGCCTTTCTCAGTTCCTGAAAATGATGCAAATTTATCCCTCCTAAAAAAATAATAGAAGCACTGTATCTGACCAAAATATCCCATTTCTTGTCTCGGATTAATGCAAAATGTCTGTGGTTTCATGCAAATTTCATATTCCAATGAAAACCTTTAAAAAAAAGGAAGTTACCGGAAACAAGGAGGAAAATGGTTCAGTAACTCGGGAATGGCCCCAAATACTTAGCAATCCTTACAAATTAAGACGAGACACAGAACTATAAGACAAGACACAGAACTATAAGACAAGACACAGAACTATAAGACAAGACACAGAACTATAAGACAAGACACAGAACTGTAAGACAAGACACAGAACTGTAAGACAAGACACAGAACTATAAGACAAGACACAGAACTATAAGACAAGACACAGAACTGTAAGACAAGACACAGAACTATAAGACAATAAGCAGAACTATAAGACAAGACACAGAACTATAAGACAAGACACAGAACTATAAGACAAGACACAGAACTGTAAGACAAGACACAGAACTATAAGACAGGACAATTATATTGAAAAAGAGGAAAGCTTCTACGGATGAGAACAGGCATAGTGAAAGTAGTCAGCTTGTTGATCACAGCATGAAGGAATTAAGGCCTAAGGCTTCAGGGACAGATATGGAAAAGGATACGATGCAGATTTGTTAAACAAACAATTAGTACTGAACATAGACTGATTAGACATCCCAGTTTGACTGTAATGTGTATAGACATACAAGTTAGAATGTAATGTGAGTAGATATACTAGTTAGACTGTAATGTGAGTAGATATACTAGTTAGACTGTAATGTGAGTAGATATACTAGTTAGACTGTAATGTGAGTAGATATACTAGTTAAACTGTAATGTGAGTAGATATACTAGTTAGACTGTAATGTGAGTAGATATACTAGTTAGACTGTAATGTGAGTAGATATACTAGTTAGACTGTAATGTGAGTAGATATACTAGTTAGACTGTAATGTGAGTAGATATACTAGTTAGACTGTAATGTGAGTAGATATACTAGTTAGACTGTAATGTGAGTAGATATACTAGTTAGACTGTAATGTGAGTAGATATACTAGTTAGACTGTAATGTGAGTAGATATACTAGTTAAACTGTAATGTGAGTAGATATACTAGTTAAACTGTAATGTGAGTAGATATACTAGTTAAACTGTAATGTGAGTAGATATACTAGTTAAACTGTAATGTGAGTAGATATACTAGTTAAACTGTAATGTGAGTAGATATACTAGTTAGACTGTAATGTGAGTAGATATACTAGTTAGACTGTAATGTGAGTAGATATACTAGTTAAACTGTAATGTGAGTAGATATACTAGTTAAACTGTAATGTGAGTAGATATACTAGTTAGACTGTAATGTGAGTAGATATACTAGTTAGACTGTAATGTGAGTAGATATACTAGTTAGACTGTAATGTGAGTAGATATACTAGTTAAACTGTAATGTGAGTAGATATACTAGTTAAACTGTAATGTGAGTAGATATACTAGTTAGACTGTAATGTGAGTAGATATACTAGTTAAACTGTAATGTGAGTAGATATACTAGTTAAACTGTAATGTGAGTAGATATACTAGTTAGACTGTAATGTGAGTAGATATACTAGTTAGACTGTAATGTGAGTAGATATACTAGTTAGACTGTAATGTGAGTAGATATACTAGTTAAACTGTAATGTGAGTAGATATACTAGTTAGACTGTAATGTGAGTAGATACATTGAACTAGTTAAACAGTAATGTGAGTAGATATACTAGTTAGACTGTAATGTGAGTAGATATACTAGTTAGACTGTAATGTGAGTAGATATACTAGTTAGACTGTAATGTGAGTAGATATACTAGTTAGACTGTAATGTGAGTAGATATACTAGTTAGACTGTAATGTGAGTAGATATACTAGTTAGACTGTAATGTGAGTAGATATACTAGTTAAACTGTAATGTGAGTAGATATACTAGTTAAACTGTAATGTGAGTAGATATACTAGTTAGACTGTAATGTGAGTAGATATACTAGTTAAACTGTAATGTGAGTAGATATACTAGTTAAACTGTAATGTGAGTAGATATACTAGTTAAACTGTAATGTGAGTAGATATACTAGTTAGACTGTAATGTGAGTAGATATACTAGTTAAACTGTAATGTGAGTAGATATACTAGTTAAACTGTAATGTGAGTAGATATACTAGTTAAACTGTAATGTGAGTAGATATACTAGTTAAACTGTAATGTGAGTAGATATACTAGTTAAACTGTAATGTGAGTAGATATACTAGTTAAACTGTAATGTGAGTAGATATACTAGTTAAACTGTAATGTGAGTAGATATACTAGTTAGACTGTAATGTGAGTAGATATACTAGTTAAACTGTAATGTGAGTAGATATACTAGTTAAACTGTAATGTGAGTAGATATACTAGTTAAACTGTAATGTGAGTAGATATACTAGTTAGATACACCGTAATGTCGAAAGACATAGTAGTTAGATAGACTGGAATGTCATTAGACATACTAGTTAGATAGACTGGAATGTCATTAGACATACTAGTTAGATAGACTGGAATGTCATTAGACATACTAGTTAGACAGGAATGTCATTAGATGCAATAGTTAGAATGTAATGTGATTAGATATACAGTTGAAGTCAGAAGTTTACATACACTCAGGTTGGAGTCATTAAAACTCGTTTTTCAACCTCTCCACACATTTCTTGTTAACAAACTATAGTTTTGGTAAGTCGGTTAGAACATCTACTTTGTGCATGACACAAGTCATTTTTCCAACAATTGTTTACAGACAGATTATTTCACCTATAATTCACTGCATAACAATTCCAGTGGGTCAGAAGTTTACATACAATAAGTTGATTGTGCCTTTAAACAGCTTGGAACATTCCAGAAAATGATGTCATGGCTTTAGAAGCTTCTGATAGGCTAATTGATATAATTTGAGTCAATTGGATGTGTACCTGTGGATGTATTTCAAGGCCTACCTTCAAACTCGGTGCCTCTTTGATTGAAATCATGGGAAAATCAAAATAAATCAGCCAAGACCTCAGAAAAAAATGTGTAGACCTCCACAAGTCTAGTTCATCCTTGGGAGACATTTCTAAATGCCTGAAGGTACCACATTCATCTTTACAAACAATAGTACGCAAGTATAAACACCATGGGACCACGCAGAAAGGAAAATGAGGAAGTAAGGAAAATTATGCGGATATATTGAAGAAAGTTGAAGCTTGGTCGCAAATGGGTCTTCCAAATAGACTATGACCCCAAGAATAGTTCCAAAGTTTGGGCAAAATGGCTTAAGGACAACAAAGGCCCATGGGACCACAAAGCTGTCATACCGCTCAGGAAGGAGATGCGTTTTGTCTCCTAGAGATGAACGTAGTTCAGTGTGAAAAGTGAAAATCATCCCAGAACAACAGCAAAGGACCTTGCGAAGATCCTGGAGGAAATAGGTGCAAAAGTATCTACATCCACAGTAAAAAAAAATCCTATATCGACATAACCTGAAAGGCCGCTCAGCAAGGAAGAAGCCACTGCTCCAAACCCGCCATAAAAAAATCCAGACTACGGTTTGCAACTGCACATGTGGACAAAGATCGTACTTTTTGGAGAAATATTCTCTGGTCTGCTGAAACAAAAATAGAACTGTTTGGCCATAATGACCATTGTTATGTTTGGAGGAAAAAGGGGGACGCTTGCAAGCCGAAGAACACCATCCCAACCGTGAAGCATGGGGGTGGCAGCATCATGTTGTGGATATGCTTTTTTTACAGGAGGCACTGGTGCACTTCACAAAATAGATGGCATCATGAGGCTGGAAAATTTTGTGGATATATTGAAACAACATCTCAAGACATCAGTCAGGAAGTTAAAGCTTGGTCGCAAATGGGTCTTCCAAATGGACAATGACACCAAGCATACTTCCAAAGTTGTGGCAAAATGGCTTAAGGACAACAAAGTAAAGGTATTGGAGTGGCCATCACAAAGCCCTGACCTCAATCCTATAGAAAAATGTGTGGGCAGGACTGAAAAAGTGTGTGCGAGCAAGGAGGCCTAAAACCTGACTCAGTTACACCAGCTCTGTCAGGAGGATTGGGCCAAAATGTACCCAATTTATTGTCGGAAGCTTGTGGAAGGCTACCCAAAATATTTGACCCAAGTTAAAGTCAATGCTACCAAATACTATTGAGTGTATGTAAACTTCTGACCCACTGTGAATGTGATGAAATATATAGAAGCTGAAATAAATCATTCTCTCTATCATTATTCTGACAATTCACATTTTTAAAATCAAGTGGTGATCCTATCTGACCGAAGAAAGGGAATTTACTAGAATTAAATTTGGTGGGAATTTACTATAATTAAATTTAGTGGGAATTTACTAGAATAAAATTTTGTGGGAATTTACTAGAATTACATTTAGTGGGAATTTACTAGAGTTAAATTTAGTGGAAATTTACTCGGATTAAATGTGAAGAATTGTGAAAAACTGAGTTTAAATGTATTTGGCTAAGGTGTATGTAAACTTTCAACTTCAACTGTACTAGCTAGATACACTGTAATGTCATTAGGCATACTAGTTAGATATACTGTACTGTGATTAGACATACTTGTTAGATGTGAAAAGCTGTTGTTCTGCCCCTTGAACAAGGAAGTTAACCCATTGTCCCTAGGCAGTCATTGTAAATAAGATTTTTTTCTAAATAACTGACTTGCCTAGTTAAAGAAAGGTCAAATAAAAAAAGAAAACATCTCAGTACAGTAGGAGACAGTAACTCACTGTACTCATCAATAACAGCTCATCTCAATGCAGTAGGAGACAGTAACTCACTGTACTCATCAATAACAGCTCATCTCAATGCAGTAGGAGACAGTAACTCACTGTACTCATCAATAACAGCTCATCTCAATACAGTAGGAGACAGTAACTCACTGTACTCATCAATAACATCTCATCTCAATGCAATAGGAGACAGTAACTCACTGTACTCATCAATAACAGCTAATCTCAATGCAGTAGGAGACAGTAACTCACTGTACTCATCAATAACAGCTCATCTCAATACAGTAGGATACAGTAACTCACTGTACTCATCAATAACAGCTCATCTCAATACAGTAGGAGACAGTAACTCACTGTACTCATCACTAACAGCTCATCTCAATACAGTAGGAGACAGTAACTCACTGTACTCATCAATAACAGCTCATTCCAATACAGTAGGAGACAGTAACTCACTGTACTCATCAATAACAGCTCATCTCAATACAGTAGGAGACAGTAACTCACTGTACTCATCACTAACAGCTCATCTCAATACAGTAGGAGACAGTAACTCACTGTACTCATCAATAACAGCTCATCTCAGTACAGTAGGAGACAGTAACTCACTGTACTCATCAATAACAGCTCATCTCAATGCAGTAGGAGACAGTAACTCACTGTACTCATCAATAACATCTCATCTCAATACAGTAGGAGACAGTAACTCACTGTACTCATCAATAACAGCTCATCGCAATGCAGTAGGAGACTGTAACTCACTGTACTCATCAATAACAGCTCATTTCAATACAGTACGAGACAGTAACTCACTGTACTCATCAATAACAGCTCATCTCAATACAGTAGGAGACAGTAACTCACTGTACTCATCAATAACAGCTCATCTCAATACAGTAGGAGACAGTAACTCACAGTACTCCAGATCCGTCTGGCAGTCACATTAACCATCTAAGTGGGGTTCAATCAAGTGCAGTCTTTGGTGAGGGAATTTGCCTTTCCCAGTATCCGTCCATCAGTGGCAAAATGATTTATATTGATTTCATGTCTGGAGGCCTTGAATTCTGCAGCTGAGAGTGATGGGCTGTGATTCACCTCCCTGTCTGTGACAGACTCAACCTAAGGTACAGAAGGACAGCGACCCAAATGGCACCCTATGCTCTAGATGGTACACACGTTTTACCAGATCCCAATGGGCCCTGGTCAAAATGAGTGTACTATATTTGGAATAGGGGGGTCATTTGGTACACAGACAAGAAGAAGAAACTGTTTTTTACAGGTTTCTTTTTACAGGGTTGGCCTTTCAAAGTGCACAAAGCACCAGAACTCATAACATAGGCTACAATCACAAAGGGACGGTTCGCAGTTTAGCACAATGCAGCAGTTTTTAAAATAATACAGACAGGAAGTTCCCCAGCAAGACATACCACAAAGATGAATGCATATAGTAACCATGTTGTGCTTACAAACAGGAAGTATCTACAGTAACCATGTTGTGCTTACAAACAGGAAGTACCTACAGTAACCATGTTGTGCCTACAAACAGGAAGTACCTACAGTAACCATGTTGTGCTTACAAACAGGAAGTACCTACAGTAACCATGTTGTGCCTACAAACAGGAAGTACCTACAGTACATGTAGAATGCGTCACACAAATTACCATAAATATTCCACACAGTTATAAGCATAATCATTTTATATAAGGGTGCCTGTACTTTGGGTTTTAAAAAAAGCAGGAGAACCAACAAATGCAGTCTGGAAAATCTTTATCATTTCAATGCGGGCAATAATCCATCAAAAGTTATTCATAGTATAGGAGACACCACAATCTTAAAAAAAAAATAATTCTGCCATCATTAGCAACCAATGTTACCAGCGTGTCCCAGATTTACATGTGAGTTGCTTTGTGTACCCGCACTGTAGAACACATTCAATTAAAGTGAATTAAATGTGAAATTTGATTAATTTCATTTCAGCTGTTTACATTAGGCTATATGGTCAACTCTGTCATGACTTGTGTTGCCTCCTGCTGGAACCTTCTAACCCCAAAAAAATATTGTTGGGTGAATTACCACTGAGTTCTTGTTGTTATTCAATTGACCCTGTTTTTCAAATTTCTCAAACTTTATATTAAGCTACTCATATAAGAGCTGTTTATTGACTACTAACTTGAGATACATGTGTGTAATTGAATGCACAATCACAAATGACTGTTGTGTGATATTTCCATTTAAAACAGACAACATCAGGTTAAGATTTGACCTTTAGAGAGGATAATATGGCCTGAACGGTGATTTAGCTTAAAAAGTTATATAAAATGTAATTTCTTAGGGTATTGTTTCAAGCTCTTACAAAAAAACTGTCCTTCTACATACATACATTGAAACACACAATTTGTTTTCAAATGACAGAGCATTACACAGCTTCATCTGATGTGGTTTATTGTTACAAACACAGTCATTATTGGAAGGCCTCTCGCCTGCAGCATTGGACGAACAAGTGAGCCACATTCCCTTCTTGCGTTGCCTTAAACAGTTGGTCCCTCTTGATCATCAAGATGCCCAGTTCTGAGAAAGATAGCAATTTATTTCACAGCCACCCGCGGAGATAGATTTTGTTTTGAATATCAAAGTGCCCCCCCCCTCCCCCCCCCCCAAAAAAATCTATGATTAAAAATAGTATAATGATACAAGAGACACTGTGTCTGATTGTCTAACTCTTCAAACATTCGATTGAAAAAAAAAAAAAATACAAAAAATAACTTTAAATACGCATTCGCTCCACTTTCTCACAGGCTGAGGAAACTTGGTAAGAAAGAAAATAAACAAACAAAAAAAAAAAGCTTTATTCTTTCTTCTGTTTATTAACAGCCGTCTTAAATAACACCCTCTAGTTGTAAAGTCAATAATGAAGAAAAAAAAAATGAGCTGCTCCCTTATTTTGTTGTTAGAGATTGAAATGCTTTCTGTTTGAAGTGTGTTTTTCAGAATGGAGGACTGGGCTTGTAACCATGGTCGCTGTTTTTCCCTCTAAAGAGATTTACATAAAAAACTCTTAGTCTGGTAACTTTTGAATAGATTCTGGCTGAAGTAGACTTAGGTTGTGAGACAAAATGCAATCCTCTGGGGGGGAGGTGAGCCTTACCCGGTCTGTCTGTCTGTCGGTCTGTGTGTCTACGAGAGCAGCAAATCCGACTTGGTTTGGTAAACAGAGGCTCCAGGGAGTACTCTCTAGCTGGGTTCCAAATGATAGCCTTATGTCCTATACATAAGTACTTTTGACAGTACTTTTGACCACAGCCCCATATCCCCTGGTAAAAAGTACAGCGCTATATAGGGAATAGGGTGTCATTTGGGATGCCTCACCGGTTAGCATACAGGCTGCCGGGGACTAGATGGAGCCCTCGGTGATTCTAATAGTTTAAGCTCATTGAAATCTGCATAGAAAATGCCAATAAGGCTGCATGCCACCAAAAACACCCCAAAACACTCTTCAGTTTGCTGGACTGGAGCAGAGCCTGTGGAACACTCACAGAGACATTCTATATTCTAATGCTACATACTTGTGCTGCTGCTGCTGGCTACAAGTAGGCAATCACTGCTGCTTCTGGTCACAAGTAGACTATCACTGCTGCTTCTGGTCACAAGTAGACTATCACTGCTGCTGCTGATGCTGGCCACAAATAGGCTATCACTGCTGCTTCTGGTCACAAGTAGGATATCACTGCTGCTGCTGATGCTGGCCACAAGTAGACAATCACTGCTGCTTCTGGTCACAAGTAGGCAATCACTGCTGCTTCTGGTCACAAGTAGGCAATCACTGCTGCTGCTTCTGGTCACAAGTAGACTATCACTGCTGCTGCTTCTGGTCACAAGTAGGCTATCACTGCTGCTGCTTCTGGTCACAAGTAGACTATCACTGCTGCTGCTTCTGGTCACAAGTAGACTATCACTGCTGCTGCTGATGCTGGCCACAAATAGGCTATCACTGCTGCTTCTGGTCACAAGTAGGATATCACTGCTGCTGCTGATGCTGGCCACAAGTAGGCTATCACTGCTGCTGCTTCTGGCCACAAGTAGACTATCACTGCTGCTACTTCTGGTCACAAGTAGGCTATCACTGCTGCTGATGCTGGCCACAAATAGACTATCACTGCTGCTGCTGCTGCTGGTCACAAGTAGACTATCACTGCTGCTGCTGCTGGTTACAAGTAGACTATCACTGCTGCTACTTCTGGTCACAAGTAGGCTATCACTGCTGCTTCTGGTCACAAGTAGGCAATCACTGCTGCTGCTTCTGGTCACAAGTAGACTATCACTGCTGCTGCTGCTGCTGGCTACAAGTAGGCAATCACTGCTGCTGCTTCTGGCCACAAGTAGGCTATCACTGCTGCTGATGCTGGCCACAAGTAGGCTATCACTGCCACTGATGCTGGCCACAAGTAGGCTATCACTGCTGCTGATGCTGGCCACAAGTAGGCTATTACTGCCACTGATGCTGGCCACAAGTAGGCTATCACTGCCACTGATGCTGGCCACAAGTAGGCTATTACTGCCACTGATGCTGGCCACAAGTAGGCTATCACTGCCACTGATGCTGGCCACAAGTAGGCTATCACTGCCGCTGCTGATGCTGGCCACATGCTGGCTATCACTGCTGCTGGCCACAAGTAGAATATCATAATGTTGTATTTTAGTTTTGGCTAGGCCCCTTTTTCTCAATTTCCGCCTGAATGACGTGAATTTGTGAAACCTGTGCCTGTGGAAAAATATTTTGATGTGGGGCGCCGTCCTCAAACAATCGCATGGCATGGTTTCTCTGTAATATCTACTGTAAATCGTAGAATGCAGTTGCATTAACAAGATTTTAAGCTTTCTACCGATATAAGACACTTATATTTACCTAAATGTTTAATATCCTTAATTTTTATGATTATTTATTTGAATTGCGCGCCCTCCTGTCTCACCTGAAGTTGACCCGCTAGCGGGACGCCTAGCTCTAAGAGGGGTTTCTTCTGGTCACAAGTAGGATATCATAATCCCAGGCTGCATCACATCTGGCCGTGATTGGGAGTCCCATAGGGCTGCGCACAATTGTCCCAGCGTCATCCGGGTTTGGCCGTGGTAGGCCGTCATTATAAATAAGCATTTGTCCTTAGCTGACTTGCCTAGTTAAATAAAGGTAAAAAAAAAAAATAATAATTAAATACAAATAATGGTGTCCTTTTAATTTCAAAAATTATTCTGTTGTTGTTTGTTGGGGGGTATGTCAAGAACAATTGAGATTACACCTGGTGCTACTGTTTTCAGTGATATAGAACACCTGTTATATGGCAAGTATTCCACATATTAAGTTCACAGCTATACACAAAGTCCTTCTAATATACTCCTGTGCTAAGAAAGGGCTGTTAACAAACATTATAATTGACAGATTATAGTAGTATTGAGGGTCTGAAACAGGAAAACTAAGAAATCTGCTCAGTTGTCAGAAGACAAGTCTCCTCGCAATCTGCTTGTTTCTCTTCCTCTAAAGGAAACACCTGGCATTTATCTTCATCAGTTGTCCGGACATCCCTCCCTACAAAAGCCAGACGGAAGAGTATCAACTCAACAGCACATTTTTCAGAAATGGCAGATCCAATTTTATACAGGTCCATGAGTGACCCCCCCACACTCCCCCTCCCTAACTGTTGCTGAGCTGACCCTTCACTCATTCTGCAGCTATTCACGGGCACGCTGAAGCTTCTGAAGATTGTTCTGTCTCGTTTGCAGCACTGGGTAATGTGCTTCTCTTTTGCAACAGCGGGGGATGTGCTCCAATGAGAGACATCCTAAAGAGACAGGGAAACTCTGAGAACATGAAAAACTTCCCAATAATGAACTTGAGACCGTAAGATTGAGTTTTGACATTTTGCTAGATAGCGCTGTCTCTCTCTTTTTTTTTTTTTCAGTCAGTGTGATGTGCTTAAAAGAAGACCAATTTTAACAATCATTAACATCCCAGAATATTTTTGGCCGCTACTATGGTAATAATATGTATTTTCCCAGTTGGAGGAATGTGTGATATTATGCAACATTTAGTTTTTGTCCTATAGTACCACATTGATCCATACATTCCATACAATTTTATCTGTATCTCAATGAGGGCATTTAAGCAGCAGCTCCACAGGACAATATGTTTATAAATGGAAACCAGGCAATGTGCTGTGTGTTGCAGCTTCGGTTATATAAGATAGGAGCTGTGTGTTGCATGGCAGCTTCTGTTATATAAGATATGAGCTGTATGTTGCCTGGCAGCGCCTGTTAAATAAGATAGGAGTTGTATGTTGCCTGGTAGCTCCTGTTATATAAGATAGGAGCTGTGTGTTGCCTGGCAGCTCCTGTTAAATAAGATAGGAGTTGTATGTTGCCTGGTAGCTCCTGTTATATAAGATAGGAGCTGTGTGTTGCCTGGTAGCTCCTGTTATATAAGATAGGAGCTGTATGTTGCCTGGTAGCTCCTGTAATATAAGATAGGAGCTGTGTGTTGCCTGGCAGCTCCTGTTAATATAAGATAGGAGCTGTGTGTTGCCTGGCAGGTCCTGTTAAATAAGATAGGAGCTGTGTGTTGCCTGGTAGCTCCTGTTCTATAAGATAGGAGCTGTATGTTGCCTGGCAGCTTCTGTTATATAAGATATGAGCTGTATGTTGCCTGACAGCTCCTGTTAAAAAAGATAGGAGCTGTGTGTTGCCTGGCAGGTCCTGTGAAATAAGATAGGAGCTGTGTGTTGCCTGGTAGCTCCTGTTCTATAAGATAGGAGCTGTATGTTGCCTGGCAGCTCCTGTAATATAAGATAGGAGCTGTGTGTTGCCTGGCAGGTCCTGTTAAATAAGATAGGAGCTGTGTGTTGCCTGGTAGCTCCTGTTCTATAAGATAGGAGCTGTGTGTTGCCTGGCAGGTCCTGTTAAATAAGATAGGAGCTGTATGTTGCCTGGCAGCTCCTGTTCTATAAGATAGGAGCTGTGTGTTGCCTGGCAGGTCCTGTTAAATAAGATAGGAGCTGTGTGTTGCCTGGTAGCTCCTGTTCTATAAGATAGGAGCTGTGTGTTGCCTGGTAGCTCCTGTAATATAAGATAGGAGCTGTATGTTGCCTGGCAGCTCCTGTTCTTTAAGATAGGAGACAGATACTAAAAGTGAGAGACAACAGAGTGTGATGAGCACTGAAGCAAAAATGCAGCTAGGGAATCTGTCCAGGAATCAAAGTACTGACAAGTTGAAGGGAAGGATTCAATGCACAAACACACCCAGTATTTCTCTCAGACCCCGGGGTTGGAGGAGCACAGCCTAATCGAATTCCGCTTAGCTATTTTCAAGCTTGGCTTGCTCGCATGTAAAACACAGTTTTTGCAGATATAATGTGCTCCCTTCAAAGAGGACAGCCAGCCAGCCACCTTATATTTTGACCCAGTTGGATAACCACACTTTCCTAAACCTGCAGGCTACATCTCCACACACAATACCTTCCTAAGGAGTAGGATTCCTATCCGATCCTCCAGAGATCCAGACTACAGTATGATAAAGATGATTCAAAATCAGAAGAGAAGCTTCAGGGTTCTGCTCAGACTGTGATGGTTCCATGCAGTATTATCCTGCAATCATCTTCTCCTGAAATATAAACAAGGCCTAAGAATAGATTCTGGGGCAGGTGTGGACATGGGGAGGAATAGACATGCGTGAACATGTTTTATCTAGTCATGCATATATGTAAATCAACAGTCCGTGGAAACCACAATCATTCTTCATCTTTGACTTTTCAGCATTTGTTTAGCTAAAAGAGCCTTATTGCACGGCAACATTTCCTAGAGGCAGTCATTGTTTTATTTACCACCAATCAATTAGGTTACATTGACCTAGTTGCCAAAGCCGTATCATTTTCTCCTGATGGACACCATCAAACACGACTCTAATATGCCTGCTGATAAGTGATATGAAAATCAATGATATTTTGAGGAAAAACTATTACAATTTAAAAACCTGCAGACAGACAAGTATCAAAGATAATGATTGATAAAATAAAAGGTATCTATGCCAATTATTCCTAGCTGTGCTCATCAGGGATAACATGGCCGTAGAGCCGCCGTGTAGAATATGAATGAGATTGTGACGTTTGGCTCGCCTTGCCTTGTCCTTCCACTGAACAAAAATATAAACACAACATGCAACAATTTCAACGATTTAACGGAGTTACAGTTCATATATAGGAAATCAGTCAATTGAAATAAATAAATTAAGCCCTAATCTATGGATTTCACATGACTGGGAATTGGTGCTGCCATGGATGGGCCCTGGAGGGCATGCCCAGCCAACCAGGCTGAGATTTTTCCCACAAAAGTGCTTTATTACTGACAGAAATACTCCTCAGTTTCATCAGCTGGTCTCAGATGATCTCACAGGCGAAGAAGCCGGATGTGGAGATCCTGAGCTGGCATAGTTAGTTACACATGGTCTGTGGTTGTGAGGCCAGTTGGATGTACTGTCAAATTCTCTAAAACTACAATGGAGGTGGCTTATGGTAGAGAAATTAACATTCAATTTTCTGGCAACAACTCTGGTGGACATTCCTCCAGTGAGCATGCCAATTGCACACTCCCTCAAAACTTGAGACATCTGTGGCATGCTGTTTAATCAGCTTCTTGATATGCCACACCTGTCAGTTTTGTGACAAAACTGCACGTTTTAGAGTGGCCTTTTATTGTCCCCCAGCAAAAGTTGCACCTGTGCAATGATCATGCTGTTTAATCAGCTTCTTGATATGCCACACCTGTCAGGTGGATGGATTATCCTAGTGAATGAGAAATACTCAGTGACAGGGATGTAAACAAGTTTGTTCACAACATTTGAAAGAAACACATTTATTTTTGTGCTTAAGGAACACTTCTGAGATCTTCTATTTCAGCTCATGATTCATGGCACCAACACTTTACATGTTGTGTTTATATTTTTGTTCAATATATATATATATATACAGTATGCTAAATAAAAATGTAAACAAAGAACACAGTATGTGTCGTCCTCAAGGGCCACAATAACCAGATACAACAGCATTACTTTTAAAGACACAGATTTTTTTACACCATAACGACTCAGGTCAGGAGACATTGAAGTGGCAAGACGAAAAAGGCTTCGTTCCAAAGGGAACCCATTTAACATGGCCAATTCAAATGCCCAATACTTGTGGACTTTACTCTAATAGAGTATTCCCTTCTCCCTGTAGTGGTCACTCGTTGCTTATACTCTGCACGTCATGTCATCCCTGGTACTTGGTCCAGATTTCTGATGCTTATGATCAAATCAGAGTGAATGCATGGGCACTGCCAGGGGACTCCAGTACAAAGGTTCAATGTCGAACTGAATGCTGATGTATGCTGGGACTTCACAGCACCTGCTGGGACCCAGATGTGATGTGGTTGGGTTTTACAGGGTGGCTTGTGGAGCAATACCTCAGGGGTTTCTTACCACAGCTGGGGAGAGTAGGGGCTTATGCCTGATCGGCACTACACATCTATCTAAGCTATTGCTCTCTGGTTTAGGCTACATATAATATTGGTGTACTGTAGTGTAACATCTATCTAAGCAATTCCTCTCTTGTTTAGCCTACATATAATATTGGTATACTGTAGGTGTAGAAAATGTGTATCTTCATGAATGTGGGATTTGAATATATCAGCATTACGGTGGAAATCACATCTACTGTACTCAGTAAATGGTTCCATTTAGCTGTTCTAGCAGATCTCTTATGACAGCATGTTTTTTGTTTCTTTTTTGCTCTAGGTAGTATCACCTTTCAAGGAAAGACCCAGATGCAGACAACATCGAATTAACAACAGTTTATTAATCCAATAAGGGCAGGCAGGGGTCAATAGTCCAGATAGGTGGGGCAAAGGTACAGGCAGGCTCAGGGTAGGCAGAAAATGTAAAAACCGGGAAGACTAGAAAACAGGAACAATCGAGCGACAGGAACTAAGGGGAAACCACTGGTAGGTTTGACAAAACAAAATGAACTGGCAACAAACAAACAGAGAACACAGGTATAAATACACAGGGGATAATTGGGAAGATGGGAGACACCTGGAGGGGGGTGGAGACAATCACAGAGACAGGTGAAGCAGATCAGGGTGTCACAGTCTCTGGGTTATATTTGTTAGAAAGAGATTGACATTTTAGATTTGATAATTTACTCTATAATGGGCTTGAATGGAATCTGTTCAAAGCTTTGTTGGATAACCAGTAGAACTAGTCCTCAAGGAGGGATTATTCAGAGGGACATGGATTGCTGAACCCTTTGGAACACAAAGGCTCTGTTCCAAATCGAGAGCTCGGAATTCTACGGTTCTATCTGCAAAAAGAGACTGGCATTAAAGCTCCGATATCTCATTGGTTTGAATGTTGTCAGAAATGATTTTATAGTATTCTTTTGAAGACATGAAGGAAGGGATGTAGAATACTACATAGGTAGAGAACATTGAACCAGAACGAGGCTACGTCAATAACTCACAACAACAATGTCGGGGTGGCAGGGTAGCCTAGTGGTTAGAGCATTGGATAGTAACCGAAAGGTTGCAAGTTCAAATCCCTGAGCTGACAAGGTACAAAATCTGTCGTTCTGCCCCTGAACAGGCAGTTAACCCACTGTTCCTAGGCCGTCATTGAAAATAAGAATTTGTTCTTAACTGACTTGCCTAGTAAAATGAAGGTAAAAAAAAAATAGAACCTCTCAAAATGTCATCCTACTTACATAATGCACTACCCTATAGGCCCTGGTCAAACGTAGTGAACTATATAAGGAATAGGGTGCCATGTGTGATGCATCCAACATTTCAGTCACACTGCCACATCAGATGGTTTCTCTATTTCATTTGAATGGGGCGGGACTTTCAACTCATTTTGATTGAGGTGTTGAGGTAAACCAGTTCCTTCTAGCATTTAATATCAGAGACCGGAGCTCAGATTGATCAACACTCAAGGCGAAATGACAGAAAATAGAGCAGAAAGGGGCAAGATAATGATCAGGAGTTTTGACAATTTAGACAGCCCAGCCTAGCCTACTGCATGTCTCTTGTAGGAGACACAGTGTACATAAACTGATATGAAGTGGCGAGTAGCCAGGCAGGAGGGTCTAAAAACTACAATGACCTGTCATTTACCGTGAATGTTGCCCGTAGCAACCTAGAGGCTCAGTTTGTGTAAAGAAGACATGTTGCCCGTAGCAACCTAGAGGCTCAGTTTGTGTAAAGAAGACATGTTGCCCGTAGCAACTTAGAGGCTCAGTTTGTGTAAAGAAGACATGTTGCCTGCAGCAACCTAGAGGCTGAGTCTATGTAAAGTAGACATTTTACTGGAGGCTCATTCTGTGTAAATAAGACATGTTGCCCGTAGCAACCTTAAGGCTCAGTTAGTTTAAAGACATGTTGCCAGCAGCAACCTAGAGGCTGAGTCTATGTAAAGTAGATATTTTACTGGAGGCTCAGTCTATGTAAAGTAGACATTTTACTGGATTCTCAGTCTGTGTAGAGTAGACATTTTACTGGAGGCTCAGTCTGTGTAGAGAAGACATTTTACTGGAGGCTGAGTCTGTGTAAAGTAGACATTTTACTGGAGGCTCAGTCTGTGTAAATAATACATTTTACTGGATGCTCAGTCTGCGTAGAGTAGACATTTTACTGGAGGCTCAGTCTGTGTAAAGTAGACATTTTACTGGAGGCTCAGTCTGTCTAAAGTAGACATGTTAGCCGTAGCAACCTAGAGGCTCAGTTAGTGTGAAGAAGACATGTTGCCTGCAGCAACCTAGAGGCTGAGTCTATGTAAAATAGTTATTTTACTGGAGGCTGAGTCTATGTAAAGTAAGCATTTTACTGGAGGCTGAGTCTATGTAAAGTAGAAGTTTTACTGGAGGCTCAGTCTGTGTAAAGTAGACATTTCACTGGAGGCTCAGTCTGTGTAAAGAAGACATTTTACTGGAGGCTCAGTCTTTGTAGAGGAGACATTTTACTGGAGGCTCAGTCTGTGTAAAGTAGACATTTTACTGGAGGCTAAGTCTGTGTAAAGAATACATTTTACTGGATGCTCAGTCTGTGTAGAGTAGACATTTTACTGTAGGCTCAGTCTGTGTAAAGTAGACATTTTACTGGAGGCTCAGTCTGTGTAAAGTAGACATTTTACTGGAGGCTGAGTCTATGTAAAGTAGACATTTTACTGGAGGCTCAGTCTGTGTAGAGTAGACATTTTACTGGAGCCTCAGTCTGTTTAAAGTATACATTTTACTGGAGGCTCAGTCTGTGTAAATAATACATTTTACTGGAGGCTCAGTCTGTGTAAATAATACATTTTACTGGAGGCTCAGTCTGTGTAAAGTAGACATTTTACTGGAGGCTCAGTCTGTCTAAAGTAGACATTTTACTGGAGGCCCAGTCTGTCTAAAGTAGACATTTTACTGGAGGGTCAGCCTGTGTAAAGTAAACTTTTTTCTTGGAGGCTCAGTCTGTGTAAAGTAAACATTTTTCTTGGAGGCTCAGTCTGTGTAAAGTAAACATTTTACTGGAGGCTCAGTCTGTGTAAAGAAGACATTTTACTGGAGGCTCAGTCTGTCTAAAGTAGACATTTTACTGGAGGCTGAGTCTGTGTAAAGAAGACATATTACTGGAGGCTCAGTCTGTGTAAAGAATACATTTTACAGGAGGCTCAGTCTGTGTATAGAAGACATTTTACTGGAGGCTCAGTCTGTCTAAAGTAGACATTTTACTGGAGGCTCAGTCTGTGTAAAGAAGACATTTTACTGGAGTCTCAGTCTGTGTAAAGTAGACATTTTACTGGAGGCTCTGTCTGTCTAAAGTAGACATTTTACTGTGGAGGCTCAGTCTGTGTAAAGAAGACATTTGACTAGAGGTCATTTTCTTTTTTTCTGATATCCCTCCATTTTGTTTGTTTTTTTGTTTAAAAAAAAAAAGCTATCTGAAGTCCAATGCCACCAAATTCTCTACAAGTTTGCTGGAATCGTAAATGATCTTGTTCTATTGAAAATCTGGGCAAGAAGAGATATTCTGTAAGTACTGCAAAAAGATCTGTGAGCTCTTGGTGAGCTTTATAACACCTAATCCTGCCAATACCGTGCTGCACTGCCAAGGTTTCTTTTCTTGTACCTTGGTACACACTTTTAGGAACAGTTGGAATATGTTGTTTGTGTTTGGAATATATTGTTTATGGTTGAAATATGTTGTTTGTGATATTATGAATGTGGCAAGATCATCAGGATTTTGAGTGCCCATCTTTTAATTTTACAAGGGTTATTCTTGAATTGTGGTGGCATTTGTGTCCTTTGCCTTTGCAACCATGATAAAACACTTGATAAATTACAAATGGTTTGTTAAGTCCCCTAGAGTCGATGTCTAATTAGCATAACAAAACATCCCCATAAAAATAGGCCAGTTTAAGCTACGGATATCAGTTTTTCTTTATTGGATGCAAGACTCATCTGAATGTCCCCCGGTACCAGTTGAAGAAATTAAAGTTAGTATATATGGAGACTGTTTAGTTAGAAAAAGAAGGTGCAGGACAACACACTTCAGAACAATCTTCCTTTAAAAAAAATGTTTTGGAGTCTATCTGTTGTTCAATGTAGTGAATCTGTTGTCCAAATTTTAAGCAACCTGTTTTTGCGTTGTCATAATGGGGCATTGTATGGAGATCGATGAGGGAAAAAAAAAACGTTGTAATCAATTTAACACCGTTCTCTCGAGAGGACTGAGAAGTTTGTAAAACACAGGAGGCTGCCGAGTGGAGGATGACTCATAATTTTTAATTTACTCTTTATTTAATTAGGCAACTCAGTTAAGAACAAATTCTTATTTACAATGACGGTCTACCTCTGCCAAACCCAGATGACACTGGGCCAATTGTGCGCTGCCCAATGGGACTCCCAATCACAGCCAGAAGTGATGCAGCCTGGATTCAAACCAGGTACAGCAGTGATGCCTCTTGCACTGAGATGCAAGAGAGTGAGAGTTAGACCACTGCGCCACTCAGGAGCCCATAATAACGGCTTGAACGGAGCAAATGGAAGGGCATGGAAGGGCATCAACCAAATGGAAACCATTTGTTTGATGTATTTGATACCATTCCACTCCAGCCATCACCATAAGCCCATCCTCCTCAATTAAGGTGCCACCAACTTCATGTGATGTAGAAGACCAGCAAGCCTTTGTGAAATACCATCAGCCATCGGCATACACGGAAGTGTCACAGCCAGGTTGAATGGCCTCCTCCAGTTGATCACTTCCAGTCACACAACCTCTCTCCCTACCCACAACAAGCTGGTCCAGAGTTCATGACTACTACTAGTACATCCTGTCTCCCTACCCACAACAAGCTGGTCCAGAGCTCATGACTACTACTAGTACATCCTGTCTCCCTCGCACATCAAGCTGGTCCACAGCTCACGACTACTACTAGTACATCCTGTCTCCCTCCCACAACAAGTTGGTCCACAGCTCACGACTACTAGTACATCCTGTCTCCTTCCCACAACAAGCTGGTCCACAGCTCACGACTACTACTAACTAGTATATCCTGTCTCCCTACCCACAACAAGCTGGTCCACAGCTCACGACCATTACTACATCCTGTCTCCCTCCCACAACAAGCTGGTCCACAGTTCACGACTACTACTACATCCTGTCTCCCTGCCACAACAAGCTGGTCCACAGCTCACGACTACTACTAACTAGTACATTCTGTCTCCCTCCCACAACAAGCTGTTCCACAGCTCACAACTACTACTAACTAGTACATCCTGTCTCCCTACCCACAACAAGCTGTTCCACAGCTCACAACCATTACTACATCCTGTCTCCCTCCCACAACAAGCTGGTCCAGAGTTCACGACTATTACTACATCCTGTCTCCTTCCCACAACAAGCTGGTCCAGAGTTCACGACTACCACTACATCCTGTCTCCCTCCCACAACAAGCTGGTCCACAGCTCACGACTACTAGTACATCCTGTTTCCCTCCAACAACAAGCTGGTCCACAGCTCACGACTACTACTAGTACATCCTGTCTCCCTCCCAAAACAAGCTGGTCCACAGCTCACGACTACTAGTATATCCTGTCTCCCTCCCACAACAAGCTGGTCCACAGCTCACGACTACTACTAACTAGTACATCCTGTCTCCCTCCCACATCAAGCTGGTCCACAGCTCACGACCATTACTACATCCTGTCTCCCTCCCACAACAAGCTGGTCCTCAGCTCACGACTACTACTACATCCTGTCTCCCTCCCACAACAAGCTGGTCCACAGCTCACGACTACTAGTACATCCTGTCTCCCTCCAACAACAAGCTGGTCCACAGCCCACGACTACTACTACTACATCCTGTCTCCCTCCCACAACAAGCTAGTCCACAGCTCACGACTACTACTAGTACATCCTGTCTCCCTCCCACGGCAAGCTGGTCCACAGCTCACGACGACAAGTACATCCTGTCTCCCTCCCACAACAAGCTGGTCCACAGCTCACGACCATTACTACATCCTGTCTCCCTCCCACAACAAGCTGGTCCACAGCTCACTAATACTCATACGTCCTGTCTCCCTCCCACAACAAGCTGGTCCACAGCTCACTACTACTAGTACATCCTGTCTCCTGCGCTCCCACTCGTACTGATGGCCAGTCACCTAGCGTAGAATGTCATTAATCCAATGTGACCCATTTTGATTTGTTCCAATGTTGCAGAGCTGGTGAAGTTCCTAGCACACCGCAACCTCCTCACAACTGGACTTACCAAGTTCAACGACAAGCAAGAGAACTACTGGGCTTGGAAGTAAGAATTCTCTACTGCCGTTGACGGGCCAGAATCCATGCGAGAAGTGTAAACTTTACAAACAAATGTACAATGTTCAATCACCCTATTATGCGCAAGGCCATTAAGATTAAGGGCATCATTAAATGTTCCACAAAAAACATGTTTTTACCTGATCAAGTGTATTTGTGGTCTACGCTATGTAGGAAAAAGAAAACAAGCTCTGAAAACAAGGATAGCAGAACACATGAGTCATATCAGGACCCTTGACCAGAGAAAGCTGTGGCTGTGCATTTCATAGAGGCTCTTCACAGCATTAGCTCTTTGAGATACAGTGGCTTGCTAAAGTATTCACCCCCCTTGGCATTTTTCCTATTTTGTTGCCTTACAACCTAGAATTTACATTTATTTTGGGAGGGGCTGGTATCATTTGATTTACATAACATGCCAACCACTTTGAAGATGCAAAATATTTGATATTGTGAAACAAACAAGAAATAAGACAAAAAAGCGTGCATAACTATTCACCCCCCTCCAAAGGCAATACTTTGTAGAGCCACCTTTTTCAGCAATTACAGCTGCAAGTCTCTTGGGGTATGTCTCTATAAGCTTGGCACATCTAGCCACCGCGATTGTTGCCCATTCTTCAAGGCAAAACTGGTCCAGCTCCTGGATGGGTTCTGCTGGTGTACAGCAATCTTTAAGTCGTACCACATATTCTCAATTGGATTGAGGTCTGATACCATTCCAAGATATTGAAATGTTTCCCCATAAACATCTTGAGTGCTTCTTTAGCAGTATGCTTAGGATCATTGTCCTGCTGGATGGTGAACCTCCGTCCCGGTCTAATCTCTGGAAGCCTGAAACAGGTTTCCCTCTTTTTCCCACTTTATTTAGCTCCGTCCATCATTCCTTTAATTCTGACCAGTTTCCCAGTCCCTGTCGATGGAAAACATCCCCACAGCATGATGCTGCCACCACCATTTTTTTTGCTGTGGGGATGGTGTTCTCGGGTTGAAGATGGGTGCTGGGTTTGCTCCAGACATAGTGTTTAACTTCATGGCCAAAAAGCAAAATTTTTGTCTCATCTGACCAGAGTACCTTCTTCCATATGTTTGGGGAGTCTCCCACATGCCTTTTGGTGAACAATTTAAGCAATGGCTTTTTTTACGGTCACTCTTCTGTAAAGCCCAACTCTGTGGAGTGTATGGCTTAAAGTGATCCTATGGACAGCTCCTCCAATCTCCGCTGTGGAGCTTTGCAGCTCCTTCAGGGTTATCTTTGGTCTCTTTGTTGCCTCTCTGATTAATGCCCTCCTTGCCTGGTCTGTGAGGTTTGGTGGGTGGCCCTATCTTGGCAGGTTTGTTGTGATGCCATATTATTTAAAATGTTTTATAATTGATTTAATGGTGCTCCGTGGGATGTTCAAAGTTTCTGATGTTTTTATATAACACAACCCTGATCTGTACTTCTCCACAACTTTTCCCCTGATCTGTTTTGAGAGCTCCTTGGTCTTCATGGTGCCACTTGCTTGGTGGTGCCACTTACTTGGTGGTGCCCCTTGCTTAGTGGTGTTGCAGACTCTGGGGCCTTTCGGAACAGGTGTATATATACACTGAGATCATGTGACACTTAGATTGCACACAGGTGGACTTTATTAACTAATTATGTGACTTCTGAAGGTAATTGGTTGCACCAGATCTTATTTAGGGGCTTCATAGCACCACTTTTTTGTTTCTTTTAGTTTTAGAATTTTTTGAAACAAGTAATTTTTTTCATTTCACTTCACCAATTTGGACTATTTTGTGTCTGTCCATGTACATGAAATCAGAATAAAAATATATTTAAATTACAGGTTGTAATGCAACAAAGTAGGGAAAACGCCAAGGGGGATGAATACTTTTGCAAGGCACTGTACATTGGCATTGACTATGTTAAGACTCCTAGGAGGGGTGGATATACTGATGGTCTATTATTGAGAAGAGAGTTGTATTGAATTCACTGTTTTGTGTACCATGTCTCCTAGAGGTCTGAACCATGATTATGTTATTTGATTTATGTTGCCTTCCAGGTCTCCTACTTGGTCATTTTGTAAATGTATATACTTTTTTGGTACTACTACATGTGCCCATCTCATTGATATCACATTTTTAGAGGTACACAACTAGTTTTTGCACCCAGCATTCGTCATGTCCGCAATGGTCATGTGAGGTGAAATGTGTATATTTTGTAATTCACGCTGTGAATTGGGAGCTTTAACTGTGTGAGGCCCTTGTTCTTAACTAGTCTTCAACAGAGAAACCATACATTAGACTTGGAGTCTTGTCGACGATCAACAGCCTGTTCGACCCGCTGGATGATTGCAGCACGTAGCACCAGGGGTGGACTAGCAAGCAGTAACCGTTGGGCTGTGCTGTTAACCTTGTATGAGGCCATCCACATTGAGTCAATGCTTCATGAATTCTTCATAAATGCTCTGCGGCGGTTCTTTTCTATCAGAGGACCAGCCAAACAAATCAAGTCTGACTGTGGCACAAACTTCATCAGAGCTTGCAGAGAGTTGAAGATGGAGGCCGTTCAGAGAGAGAGAAGAAGGTCAAAAAGTAAAGGGTGTACTTGGGTCTTCAACCCACCACACTGGGTCTCATGTACAGTGGGGAGAACAAGTATTTGATACATTGCCGATTTTGCAGGTTTTCCTACCTACAAAGCATGTAGAGGTCTGTAATGTTTATCATAGGTACACTTCAACTGTGAGAGAGAATCTAACAGAAAAAAAATCCAGAAAATCACATTGTATGATTTTTAAGTCATTCATTTGCATTTTAATGCATGACATAAGTATTTGATCACCTACCAACCAGTAAGAATTCCGTCTCTCACAGACCTGTTAGTTATTCTTTAAGAAGCCCTCATGTTCTCCACGCATTACCTGTATAACTGCACCTGTTTGAACTTGTTACCTGTATAAAAGACACCTGTCCACACACTCAATCAAACAGACTCCAACCTCTCCAAAATGGCCAAGACCAGAGAGCTGTGTAAGGACATCAGGGAAAAAAATTGTAGACCTGCACAAGGCTGGGATGGGCTACAGGACAATAGGCAAGCAGCTTGGTGAGAAGGCAACAACTGTTGGCACAATTATTAGAAAATGGAAGAAGTTCAAGATGACGGTCAATCACCCTCGATCTGGGGCTCCATGCAAGATCTCACCTCGTGGGGCATCAATGATCATGAGGAAGGTGAGGGATCAGCCCAGAACTACACGGCAGGACCTGGTTAATGACCTGAAGAGAGCTGGGACGACAGTCTCAAAGAAAACCATTGGTAAGACACAACGCCGTCATGGATTAAAATCCTGCAGCACACGCAAGGTCCCCCTGCTCAAGCCAGCGCATGTCTGAAGTTTGCCAATGACCATCTGGATGATCCAGAGGAGGAATGGGAGAAGGTATCTGGTCTGATTAGACAAAAATAGAGCTTTTTGGTCTAAACTCCACTCGCCATGTTTGGAGGAAGAAGAAGGATGAGTACAACCCCAAGAACACCATCCCAACTGTGAAGCGTGGAGGTGGAAACATCATTCTTTGGGGATGCTTTTCTGCAAAGGGGATAGGACGACTGCACCATATTGGGGGGTGGGGGTGGGGTGGATGGGGCCATGTATCGTGAGATCTTGGCCAACAATCTCCTTCCCTCAGTAAGAGTATTGAAGATGGGTCGTGGCTGGGTCTTCCAGCATGACAATGACCCGAAACACACAGCCAGGGCAACTAAGGAGTGGCTCTGTAAGAAGCATCTCAAGGTCCTGGAGTGGCCTAGCCAGTCTCCAGACCTGAACCCAATAGAAAATCTTTGGAGGGAGCTGAAAGTCCGTATTGCCCAGCAACAGCCCCGAAACCTGAAGGATCTGGAGAAGGTCTGTATGGAGGAGTGGGCCAAAATCCCTGCTGCAGTGTGTGGTCTGGTCAAGAACTACAGGAAAAGTATGAGCTCTGTAATTGCAATTTCTGTAAACAAATATTAAGTTCTGATGTATCAAATACTTATGTCATGCAATAAAATGCAAACAAATTACTTAAAAATCATCCAACATGATTTTCTGGATTTTAGTTTTAGATTCCGTCTCTCACAGTTGAAGTGTACCTATGATAAAAATTACAGACCTCTACATGCTTTGTAAGTAGGAAAATCTGCAAAATCGGCAGTTATCAAATACTTGTTCTCCCCACTGTAGGAGGCAGCTGCAACAGAATGATCTGTCATCACGAGGCGCATCATGGATTCCATGCTGCTGATGGTGAGTCCATCCAAGCTTACGGAGTCCTGACTACATTCATGGTAGAAGTCACAGCCATTGCGAATGCTTATACAGAGGTTCCTATTTCCACAGATCGACACTAGCGACACTCCTCTCCCAAAAGGTTGCTGCAGGTGAATTTAATGAAAGATATCTTCAGCCGGCATTGGAGGCAAGTTCAAAGCCTTGTCAACACCTTCCGGCACCGCTGGAAGAAAGAGTATCTTCCTACCCTGCAGAGCCGTAGGAAGTGGAAGAAAGAGTAGCCCAAGCTTCAGGAGGGAGACATTGTGACGCTGTGAGACAGTCAAGTGAAAAGAAAGGACCGGCCCATGGGCATCGTCGTGAAGACATTTCCTGGAAGAGATGGGAAAGTAAGAACGGTTGAAGTCAAGACAGCAAGACAGGGTCATGACCTTTCTGTACCCAGTTTCAGAGATTCTACTACTCCTCTCTCCAAAGATGGATAAGTAACTTTAAGTTCTAGTGTCAATGTTGGCGTCCTTACAGATACTAGTCTGGGAGTGTTCTGGCCCCTGTAGTTGGTTTGAATTCATTTTAAGGTAAATTCCATGTTTGGTCACTAGATTCACTGATAATGTCTGTTTGCTTATGTTTCAAATGGTGAAAGTGACAAATGGTGAAAGTCACTGTGGAGCTGCATATATTATGATATTCCACCATTCTTGTAATCAATTTGTAGAATAATTGTCTGTAGGTAAAACAACAATAACATAATTAACTATACAATTCTTGATGATATTTTGTACGGATGATTAAGTGATAGATTTACGTATTGTCTTGATAGCTGCATGGTTAGAGATATCTGCTCTATGCAATTTATAATATATTTTTTTGCATATGGCAGTATATCTCATGATGATATTATAACATAGGTCAAAAATACACGCTGTGCTGTTAGTGAGAATTAAGCTTCGTATTCAGCATACTTTTACTTCTGGTTGTTTTTCTTACTTCTATGTCAGTTTTACTCCGTTTCTAATACCGTACCTGTTAACTGGTGGTAATAAATCATTTTTCAGTAATACAGTGCTGGAAAGAGTTTATCTTCCAGCTAATGCTTAAGAAAGGGGACTCTTTTGCAAGGGCAGAATATCAATGTTCCCTTTGTGTTTTTTTTTTACAAAGCTCTACTTCTAAACAAGCTTCTGATTTCCATAAATTCGCTGTTAAAATACAAAAAAAATATGAGATGTCAAACCCGTTCACAAGGTTGTGTGACTCTTGATGTTCTTCGGGTCTCCACCCGAACTAGAGAAATGTCATTGCTGGAACCAACAACAGTAGTACATTACAACACAGTACATTACAATAGGATGTTCTGGTGTCGATCGGGCAATTTAAAATACTGATATTTGTTTATGTTTTCTTATGAAATTGTATATGCAGCGCTCCCTTGTGAAAGAGACCCTGGTCTCAGTGGTGACTCCCTGCTTAAATAAAGTACAATAAACATAAATACATTTATGCATTGATTAATTAATGTATTTATGGTAGGCAAATTGGCTGCTTGTCCCAGTGGTGATGCGTAGAGTTGTAGTTACATGTTGAGAGAGATCTATCCATTATTTGGAATGCTATAAAGTGAATGAAAATATGTAATTGATTGTCCAGATCAATAAAAACAAAGAATTCTGTAAATGTTCCTACTGTACTGCATGTCCCTCAGTGTTATATAGTTGGTGTTAGAAAATCACTCATTACAACCATGTACAAGGACCTCGACCTCCTTTCAGTAGCAAACTGTTATCAGAGGAGGGATCTACAGCATATTCAATTATTAACTAATCACACCCATTTATTATGTCATACATTTGAGGATTTCATTGATCATTTGGTTTTTCTAAATCCAAAGTGTCCCTTTGTGTTACTCAATTTAAATCAGGGGAAATAATATTGTGAGCAAAAGTATTATTCATATCACTTCCTTAAAATATTTTCGAGGGGTCAAAGACCTTGGATTTGAGCATGTGTGAGATCTATTCCAGAAAATCCTCAATGACCTACAATGTCTCATTCACGTTAGCATCATTGATGTTACTACTCCTACTTGTAAGAATGTTTTACCAAAGGTAAAATTTATTTAAAATCATTATGCTGTCATATTAGTTGATTTGGAAGGGGAAGATGCACCCAAATACATTTTTAAATACAACGTCCCCCCCCCCCCTAAAAAGAAAAACCCCAGAAGGGTTAGATCAGTCAGTGTAAGTAAAAGTGACACTTTGAAGTTACACATCAGTCAATGTTAGAAAAAAAACTGTCAAAGCTTTGAGTTGTGATCCTAGCAGGGGACAGACAAAGATCAAGAGGCAGGCCTGTGTTACTGGGTTGCTCAAGGGAGGCGGGCACGGTTACTCAAGGGGGGGCGGGCTGGGTTGCTCAAGGGGGGCGGGCTGGGTTGTTCAACGGGGGTGGGCTGGGTTGTTCAACGGGGGGGGGGGCTGGGGTACATTTCTCCCGGGTAACGCGGCTGATTGTTCAATCCCGGCACACATTCCACTTAGGGATGCAGCAGGCAGGCAGCAGGCAGGCAGGTAATCATGTGCATGTGGAGGCAGAGAGGTACAGAGATTGATGGCTCAGCTTTGCACTTTCCCTGGGCTGGCTGAGGCCCTCTCTATCCACCTAACAGAGAGGAGGCTGAAGCTGACCTCTCTGGACCATATCCACGTGAAAGAGAGGAGGCTGAAGCAGAGGACCTATCTGGACCATATCCACTTGACAGAGAGGAAGCTGAAGCTGAGGACCTCTCTGGGCCGTATCTAATTGTATTTGTCACTCGCTTCGTAAACAGCAGGTGTAGACTAACAGTGACATTCTCAGCCAGGCCACCTCCTTCCTCCTTAATCCTTCCGGCCCTCTCTTCTCCCTCTCTGCGGACGACGTTGTCAACCACTTTGAAAAGAAGGTTGACGACATCCGCTCCTCAATCACAGACTATTGAGTCTACTGGTCTCACTCACACAAAAATTACCCTACGCCTTGACCTCTTTTTCCCCTCTCTTTCCAGATGAAATCCTTACGACTAGTGAGGTCTGGCCGCCTGTCAACTTGCCCGCTCAACCCCATCCCCTTCTCCAGTCCATCTCTGGGACGTTCTCCCATTCCTCATCAACTCTTCTCTGACTTCAAAATGGCCTGAGTTGCTCCCCTCCTCAGGAAACCAGGAAACCAACACTCGACTCATTTGACATCAAGAATTACAGACCTACGTCTCGTCTCTTCTTTCGTTTCCTTCCATAACGCTTTGGAAAATGTGACCTGTATATACAACATAAATATACCCATTTTACCCAAAAAGATACATATTAAAACACAAAAATACAGTCAGGTGAAGCACAAATAAAACATTGTAAATCACCCAGAAAACTGTTACATTCGTCCACAAATAACTCCCCAATCAATACATCAAGATTAAATGTATTTTGAATTTTGTTCCAGGAATACAGTGCATTAAAACTAAAAGCAGATTTACCTAGCTCTGTGGAGACTCTAGGAACCTCAAGAGTTAATAACTTCTTATGGCTGGGTGGCAGTATTGAGTAGCTTGGATGAATAAGGTTCCGAGAGGTGCCCAGAGTAAACTGCCTACTCAGTCCCAGATGCATATTATTATTAGCATTGGATGGACAACACTCTGAAGTTTCTAAAACTGTTTGAATGATGTCTGTGAGTATAACATAACTCATATGGCAGGCAAAAACCTGAGAAGAAATCCAAACAGGAAGAGGGAAATCTGAGGTTGGTCGATTTTCAACTCAGCCCCCATTGAATACACAGTGGGATATTGGTTATGTTGCACTTCCTAAGGCTTCCACTAGATGTCAAGTGTCTTTAGAAACTTGTTTGAGGATTATACTATGAAGGGGGACTGAATGAGAGGGGAATGAGTCAGAGGTCTGGCAGCAGTCACACACTGGTCATGCGCATTTCACATGAGGTAGGTTGTGCTCCTTTGCTTTTCTGAAGACAAAGGAATTCTCTGGTTGGAATATTATTGAAGTTTTATGTTAAAAACATCCTAAAGATTGATTCCATACATCGTTTGACTTGTTTCTATGGACAGTAACGGAACTTTTTGACATTCCATCTGCTCCTAGTGAATGCGCTTCGTGACTTTGGATTTGTTTACCAAACGCGCTAACAAAAGTAGCTATTTTGACATAAATGATGGACATTATCGAACAAATCAAACATTTATGGTGGAACTGGGATTCCTGGAAGGGTATTCTGATGAAGATCATCAAAGGTAATTTAATATTTATAATGTTATTTCTGATTTCTGTTGACTCCAACATGGCGGATATATCTATTTGCTTTCTGAGCGCCATTCTCAGATTATTGCATGGTTTGCTTTTCCGCAAAGCATTTTTGAAATCTTTGTGCTGCTTTCGCTGTAAAGCCTGTTTGAAATTGGACACTTTGGTGGGACTAACAACAAGATTACCTTTAAAATGGTATAAGATACATGTATGTTTGAGGAATTTTGAATTTGGCGCTCTGCACTTTCACTGGCTGTTGTCATATCAATCCCGTTAACGGGACTTCAGCCCTAAGACGTTTTTAACCAATCCTGTGAACAGGTCAGACAACTCAGGTGTCTATACTTCAACAGCAAAGTTATATAAGTTATATATTGTAGATGACATCGCCGAAGTCGAGGATCGGTAGGATAGTCAGTTTTACGACTGTACGTTTGGCGGCGTGAGTGAAGGAGGCTTTGTTGCGAAATAGAATGCCGATTCTAGATATGATTTTGGATTGGAGATGTTTAATATGAGTCTGGAAGGAGAGTTTACAGTGTAGCCAGACACCTAGGTATTTATAGTTGTCCACATATTTTAGGTCGGAACCGTCCAGGGTGGTGATGCTAGTCGGGCGGGCGGGTGCGGGCAGCGAACGGTTGAAAAGCATGCATTTGGTTTTACTAGCGTTTAATTAAGAGCAGTTGGAGGCCACGGAAGGAGTGTTGTATGGTATTGAAGCTCGTTTGGAGGTTAGTTAGCACAGTGTCCAAGGAAGGGCCAGAAGTATACAAAATGGTGTCGTCTGCGTATAGGTGGATCAGGGAATCGCCGGCAGCAAGAGCGACATCATTGATGTATACAGAGAAAAGAGTCCTGAGAATTGAACCCTGTGGCACCCCCATAGAGACTGCCAGAGGTCCGGATAACATGCCCTCCGATTTGACACACTGAAATCTGTCTGCAAAGTAGGCGGTAACACGTTCGATTGGAGAACCATTTAATGAGTGAACATGTAGTTCATCTGAAACATTCTTTCGAGAATTTGAAAACAACATGTATTTTGTTTTCCCTGTATTAAGCACAAGTTTTCAAATCAGAAAAAGGATTCCTGCCTAGCTATAAAATCTGACAGTAGTTTTGACACAGCCAGATCAAAAGTCTGGGCAATAGCATACATAATATTACAATCTGCATCTACAGTTGAAGTTGGAAGTTTATATACACCTTAGCCCTAGCCAAATACATTTAAACTCACTTTTTCACAACTCCTGACATTTAATCCTAGTAAAAATTCCCTGTATTAGGTCAGTTAGGATCACCACTTTTATTTTAATTATGTGAAATGTCAGAATAATAGGAGAGAGAATGACTTCTTTCAGCTGTTATTTCTTTCATCACATTCCCAGGCGGTCAGAAGTTTACATACACTAAATTAGTATTTGGTAGCATTGCCTTTAAATTGTTTAACTAGGGTCAAACATGTCGGGTAGCCTTCCACATGCTTCCCACAATAAGTTGGGTGAATTTTGGCCCATTCCTCCTGACAGAGCTGGTGTAACTGAGTCAGGTTTGTAGGCCTCCTTGCTCGCACACGCTTTTTCAGTTCTGCCCACATATTTTCTATAGGATTGAGGTCAGGGCTTTTTGATGGCCACTCCAATACCTTGACTTTGTTGTCCTTAAGCCATTTTGCCACAACTTTGGAAGTATGCTTGTGGTCATTGTCCATTTGGAAGACCCATTTGCGACCAAGCTTTAACTTCCTGACTGATGTCTTGAGATGTTTCTTCAATATATCCACATAATTTTCCTTCCTTCCTCATTTTCCTTTCTGTGTGGTCCCATGGTGTTTATACTTGCACACTATTGTTTGTACAGATGAACGTGGTACATTCAGGGATTTAGAAATTGCTCCCATGGAAGAACCAGACTTGTGGAGGTCTAGAATTTTTATTCCCGAGGTCTTGGCTGATTTATTTTGATATTCCCATGATGTCAAGCAAAGAGGCACTGAGTTTGAAGGTAGGCCTTGAAATACATCCACAGGTACACCTCCAATTGACTCAAATGATGTCAAATGATGTCAATTAGCCTTTTCCAAGCAGTTTAAAGGCACAGTCAACTTAGTGTTTGTAAACTTCTGATCCACTGGAATTGTGGATTGAATTGATACATAGAATTATACGTGAAACAATCTGTCCGTTAAAAAAAAATGGCGGAAAAATGACTTGTGTCGTGCACAAAGTAGATGTCCTAACCGACTTGCCGAAACTATAGTTTGTTCACAAGAAATTTGTGGAGAGGTTGAAAAACTCTAACCTAAGTGAATGTAAACTTCTGGCTTCAACTGTATTTCAAGGCCTAAACCCTGAATGGTTTACACTCAAAATAGTGAAGTTGTAAATTTCTCAGGGATTCAATAAGAGGAAGCCTTAGGAAGGCTTGAAAAAGGTGGCTGTAACGATTAAGACCCCTCCATCTCCGTCCTTATAGAGAGGCAGCATAAGAGCTGATTTACATACCTTTTGGAATATTTCCTGATAACAATATTTAATATAAAAAATGCGGGTTATTGAGCCAAAGATGATGGGCACTGCCCACTTAAGCAGACCGGGATCCAATTGGTTGTTCCCTCTGGATTTCTTGTTGTCTATTGCTAGGACAGAATCCCGGACTTATTTGTCTGTAAATAGACTAAAAGAACAGCACTGACTGTCATTTCTCTTATCATTCAGCAAGTTTCCCCTATCAGCATCGAGCCCAATATATCAGACCTCAGGAAAAGACCCAGATACAGACAGTTCGAAAAATAGTTTTTTTTTTTTTTACGAAAAAGGGGGCAGGCAGACGACAGGTCAATGGCAGGCAGAGGGTGGTAATCCAGGGCCGTGTCAGACAGGTACAGAATGGCAGGCAGAGGCTAGTAATCCAGGGCCGTGTCAGACAGGTACAGAATGGCAGGGAGAGGGTAGTAATCCAGGGCAGTGTCAGACAGGTACAGAATGGCAGGCAGAGGGTAGTAATCCAGGGCCGTGTCAGACAGGTACAGAATGGCAGGCAGAGGGTAGTAATCCAGGGCCGTGTCAGACAGATACAGAATGGCAGGCAGAGGGTAGTAATCCAGGGCAGTGTCAGACAGGTACAGAATGGCAGGCAGAGGGTAGTAATCTAGGGCAGTGTCAGACAGGTACAGAATGGCAGGCAGGCTCAGGGTAGGCAGAGTGGTCAAAACCGGAAAAACAAGGGCTCGAGAGAAACAGGTGTACATGAAAAACACGCTGGTAGTCTTGACGAGACAAGACAAACTGCCAGCAGACAGACAGAAAACACAGGTATAAGTACACAGGGGATAAATGGGAAGATGAGCGACACCTGGAGGGGGGTGGAGACGAGCACAAGACGTGAAACAGATCAGGGTGTGACACAATATATTTGTGAATAGGCTTAGAAGCTATTTCAAAGAGATGTGGTGATTAAATTAAGACAATTTTCCCCGTAATGAGGCCATTGTCTGAATTAATTTGTTGTGGCAGAGAGGAGGAAGGAGAACCCTTCAGGGATTTGACAGTTTTCCAGAATTTCGCCGTGTTCCCATTACAATCCGAAGGAGCGCTTACATAATAATCAGATTTAGCCTTTCTGATTTGTCTTACACAAATTCTTCTATTGCTTAAAAGCTTGTCAGTCCTGGCTAAACCTGTGTTCCTGGCCTTGACCCAAGCATCATATATTTAATGAATGACTTCTGATAATTCCAGGGTGTCACAGGCATTTGATATACCTTTAACTCTACAATTTTTTGAAGGGAGCATCCCACAATATTATTGAAGACATCTGCCAAAAGGCTGAAAGCTAAATCAGGTTCAAGGATAGCTGAAAAACAATGAAGGTTACTAAAATAAACATGTACAAAAGCCTGTTCACTGAAGTTCTTAAAGTTACTCTTTATGACGTCACAAGGCCTGAAAGATTTTTGCATTCTCACATCTCTAACACAAACAACTGGGCAATGGACACTAATGTATTAGGCGAAGACACCAGTAGATACATATTTTTCTGGTGTATTTGTTAAGACAAGATACATCAGAGTTGACTTTGAAGGATATTTAGGGTTGGGCCGTGTAGGGTTACTCACCTGCTGGGTTAGGTTTAGATCATTACACATCTTTTAGATTGTCTGAAGCCTGCATTTCCAAATCATAGTTTAGGTCACCCAGGATTATTAAATGTGAGCAGCCATTGTTGCAACGGTAAATGATAAGGTGTAGTCCACCTTTGTACAATAATTTTCTTAGCAGCTGTAGTTCCTGGTTGTCTGACAAGTGCAAATCAGAGTCACCACAAAGCAATGTCAATATTGGGTCTGATGGCATTGTTGTATCTACTAGTACAGAGATTATATCCTTGACTTTCCCCCAGAATTCAACCACCTCCGGGCATTTCCACAGAACATGCTGAAAAGTACCAAGGTCCCCTATGGTGCAGAACATACATAATGGTGATGGACTAATACCCATGTTTATTTTTTAGGTGTTACATAGATTCTATATTCTTAAATTCATGAATTGTTGATTGGGGTTCCTAGATTATCACACATATTTTCCCACACTGTCTCCCAATATATTTATAGTATATTTATATATTTATAATATATATATTTGTCTGTCAGCCAGTGTACAATGATTTTCCCATACATATAGTTCATGTTTTTTGGTGGTGCTATAATTAATTAACAATAGATATCAGAAAACAACTCCTTTTGAGAGGTGTCTGTCAGTTAGAAGTTTGACCAATGGGTGTACTGCTAGTTCTGCTCCCCAGGGGCCCCGTAGACGCGATGAACCTGGGACATTAAGACACACTGGCGAATGTCATGGTAACGGAGGAATCCATTCACGTTGAATATGTCTTTGAAAGTATAAATACCCTTCTTACACCAAGAATTTGATATAAATGGTTTCCTACGTGCTAAGAATTCTTTATTACGCCAAATTGGACAGTATGAATGCCATTTATGATTAGATCTCATCTGGCATAGCCCAGATCTTGACGCAATCCAGTTTAGGAATTTAGCTCCTCATTTTCAGATGCATCAAACCAAGTACTTTACGATTTTTAAAGTCACATGGAATCTCAAACTCAAACAAGCTATGTTCAATAGGCAGTTTCATGCCCTGGCTGATGGTTGATATTTAAATACAGTAGTTGGTATGGCAATAAGATTGCATAGAACTGCACCATTTGGTCTATCCTTATTTGTAAAAGTGGAAGTAGTAGAAATTTGAATGACTTTCCAAGGTTAGCGCCATAGGGCCTGAGGCCACAGCCGATGTCAACATGGGGAACTCTCAGAGTATCGTGAAACAGCCCAAGCCTTGTACGTGATTTGAAAACCGAGGGGGTATTCAAGTTTATGGAATTCACATTTGAACTAAAAGTACTGGGTGAGCAGACCACAGTGGGCTTCTCTTCTGATCCAAGAATAGCAGATCTAAGAGTGGAGTGCAAGTGAATGGGTAGACTGCAACTGACAACACCCCTGGCACTATAAATCAAATCAAATTAAATTGTATTGGTCACATACATATATTTAGCAGATGTTATTGTGGGTGTAGCAAATGCTTGTAAATGGATGGTGTGCACGCCTCCTGAGTCGGACTAGATGTCCACACCGAATACCTATTTTCCGCCAGCTGTGTTTTGGAGCAGACTATGGAATAAGGTAAATTGCCCTGGGGGGCAATTAGAGTATAGAAAATAGTAGGACGATAATGCTTTCAAAAAGGATGGGAGGTATTACCTAAGAGTGGCTTAGTATGTCTCTGAGGCAATATCTGAGACACTGTAATGTCTTAGAGTGGGACCTATCCAGGATACACTGTAATGTCTTAGAGTGGGACCTATCCAGGATACACTGTAATGTCTTAGAGTGGGACCTATCCAGGATACACTGTAATGTCTTAGAGTGGGACCTATCCAGGATACATTGTTATGTCTTACTGTGGGTCCTATCCAGAATACACTGTAATGTCTTAGAGTGGGACCTATCCAGGATACACTGTAATGTCTTAGAGTGGGACCTATCCAGGATACACTGTAATGTCTTAGAGTGGGACCTATCCAGGATACACTGTAATGTCTTAGAGTGGGACCTATCCAGGATACACTGTAATGTCTTAGAGTGGGACCTATCCAGAATACATTGTTATGTCTTACTGTGGGTCCTATCCAGAATACACTGTAATGTCTTAGAGTGGGACCTATCCAGGATACACTGTAATGTCTTAGAGTGGGACCTATCCAGAATACACTGTAATGTCTTCGAGTGGGTCCTATCCAGGATACACTGTAATGTCTTAGAGTGGGACCTATCCAGGATACACTGTAATGTCTTAGAGTGGGACCTATCCAGGATACACTGTAATGTCTTAGAGTGGGACCTATCCAGAATACACTGTAATGTCTTCGAGTGGGTCCTATCCAGGATACACTGTAATGTCTTAGAGTGGGACCTATCCAGGATACACTGTAATGTCTTAGAGTGGGACCTATCCAGAATACACTGTAATGTCTTCGAGTGGGTCCTATCCAGGATACATTGTAATGTCTCAATTTGATTACTCTGGGTGTCCAGCTCAGATATGTATTCCTCAATAAGCTGACAGTTTCCACATTGGAAATGTTGCCGGTCAATATTGTTCCTGAAATGTGCCAAATAGGTGCGGCTCCTACATGGGATGAAACAATCACGTAGTCTCTGAAGGTGTTAGTCTCAGTTTCTCCGTATGGCGGAAAGTGGTATACGCCAATTAGGAAAAAGTCAGTTAAAATCCACACAAATAAAATAGGTTGGTGAGGAATCAGCTAAAAGTCAATCAATCCATACAGTGTGATAGTCGGTAAGATTGGATCACCACATAGGCAGCAAGCCAGAACCCGGCGACAGACAAGAACCCAGCCAGCACTAGGACCGACAATATACACAACCAAGACACAAAACTCGCCGGCATAACAACAGCAAAGAGAGAACGGTAACTTACTCCATGCGATTAAATGCTGGGGGCCCATCAAAACAGCAACGCAACAGAGGCCATGTTACCAGTATGATAGCCAGGAGAGATGCACCTTGGAGAGTATTTGGTTTCCAGATCAGGCCGACCTTACCTTCAAGTAGGTTTCGGTTTTACTAGGAAGTTGTAGACCGAGATGGCGGAGTTACCTAAGCATCTGCCTCTGACTCCAAAGGTTGCAAGTTTGAGTCTAGCGATATAAATATTTTTGATTTAAGACTATCCCAAACCTTAACCTTTACCATAATTGCCTAACCGTAAGATTTCAGAGTTAATGCCTAAAATTAAACTTAAATACTTTGAAATGTGGTGTTTGGAACAACTTCGAAATTTGACGTTTGAGAAACATGAATTACATGAATGTAATTCTGACGTGAGAGCTAGTTAGAAATGCTTACCTATCGGTCCTTTTCCAACAATCCAGAGGTAAAGATAAAAATGGAAATATAAAAATAGAAAAATAGAAATAGCGACATGAGAAATAAATACACAGTGAATGATTAACCCTTATTTTACAAGGTCAGTTGACTGAGAACACATTCTCATTTATGGCAACAACCTGGGGAATAGTGACAGGGGAGAAGAGGGGGGATGATTAGGTGGCCATGATGGTATGGGGGGGGGGGGGGGGGGGCGTCAATCAGTCTATCAATCAAACAAATTTAAGAAGCCCTTTTTACATCAGCCGAAGTGCTCAATGTTATTTAAACAAAGGAGCTGATTGTGTACTTCTAGAGGAACCAGGCTGGACATACCCACCATCCTCATCAATGGGGCCGCTATGGAGACTGTCAATAACTTAACATTTCTAGGCGTACACATCTCAGAGAAGCTGAAATGGTCTAACCACATGGATACCGTAATGAAAAAAGGCACGACAGCAACTTTCCAACGTCAGGATGCTGAAGAAATTCAGCCTGTCCCTGAGGACCCTTACAGTGTTCTACAGGAGCGCCATCGAGAGCATACTGTCTGAAAAGCTAATTAGGATAACAAATCATATTAGCATAATTAAAAATTCCCCCACAAAATCCATCAGTTTGTTTGCATTGGACGTGTCTCAATCCACCACATCCATCTGCATCTCACTTTCTAATCTCTGGTGAAAGGTGGCACAGCTAGAGCGGCGTTTGTTAATTTTATGCATTATATGCAGATGGGTTTCTTTCCTGATAAATATGAAGTTACTATTTTATATTAATATTACATATTAAATATGAATGATCATTGCAAAGCTAATGTATGGGATTGCAATTCCATGTGAAGAAGCTCAAAAAGATATCTCCAAATGTGTACATTTTGTTAAATACATACAATCACTCAAAGAAAAATGGCCAAAGACGTGCTAGAGTGGCAGCACTTGACTCTCCACTTTGAGTTCCTTCCATCCCTCCAGAATTCACTTCTTTCATAGCGGGTGTACCAGTGCATAAAGTCTTCTCTGGCGCAGGCCTGACAACCTCACATGCCAAAAATCCATCTCCCAATGCAATTTAGCACAGAGGGAACTGGGAAGATGGGAAAATTATACAGGACTTCAGTCTGAGATTTAAGGTAGTGGCGGAGACCCTGCAGACGCATTTGAAATGATGACAGGTTGCAAGAATCTGACAAGTCAAAGTTAGTCAGTCCAAAATAACATTTCTGTCACTTCTGAGAATCTGGGTGACAAAAGGTAGGAATTGAAACTCTGACGACTGTCCTCCTCTTTGTTGCTACCGGTTGAATATAACTAAGTTTGAAACCATCCATTCTGAAATGTCATCTCATTTCCTCCCTCAATCAAAGGAAATGTCACTTACAGTAGTGACAAGTAGAGTCAATTGTTGTGTATGTATACTGGGGGATAGGATCAGGTGGAATGGAAGGTGTTGTGTATGTGTACTGGGGGGTAGGATCAGGTGGAATGGAAGGTGTTGTGTATGTATACTGGGGGGTAGGATCAGGTGGAATGGAAGGTGTTGTGTATGTATACTGGGGGTAGGATCAGGTGGAATGAAAGGTGTTGTGTATGTGTACTGGGGGGTAGGATCAGGTGGAATGGAAGGTGTTGTGTATGTGTACTGGGGGGTAGGATCAGGTGGAATGGAAGGTGTTGTGTATGTATACTGGGGGGTAGGATCAGGTGGAATGAAAGGTGTTGTGTATGTGTACTGGGGGGTAGGATCAGGTGGAATGGAAGGTGTTGTGTATGTATACTGGGGGGTAGGATCAGGTGGAATGGAAGGTGTTGTGTATGTGTACTGGGGGTAGGATCAGGTGGAATGGAAGGTGTTGTGTATGTATACTGGGGGGTAGGATCAGGTGGAATGGAAGGTGTTGTGTATGTGTACTGGGGGGTAGGATCAGGTGGAATGGAAGGTGTTGTGTATGTATACTGGGGGGTAGGATCAGGTGGAATGGAAGGCGTACAGTGCCTTCAGAAAGGATTCACAACCCTTGACTTTACAGCCTTATTATTTTTTTTAAATAGAATAAATTGAGATTTTGTGTCAATGGCCAACACACAATACCCCATAATGTCGAAGTGGAATTATGTTCCTAGAAATAATAGTGTTTAACATGATTTTTTAATGACTACCTCATCTCTGTACCCCACACATTTGCAATTTCCAACTCAGATTAAACCACAAAGATCAGTTATGTTTTACAATACCTCCAAAAAAGGGCACCTATTGGTAGACATTGAATATCCCTTTGAGCACAGTGGAGTTATTCATTCAACTTTAGATCGGGTATCAATACACCCAGTCACCACAAAGATACATGCATCCTTCCTAACTCAGCTGCTGGAGAAGAAGGAAACCACTCAGGGATTTCATCATGAGGCCAATGGTGATATAGATCAAATCAAAGTTTATTTGTCACACGCGCCAAATACAACAGGTGAAGACCTTGAAAATGGCTGTCTAATGATGACCAACAACCAACTTGACAGAGATGTAATATTTTTGAAAAGAATAATGTGCAAATATTGTACAATTCAGGTGAGTAAAGCTCTTATAGACTTGCGAGAAAGACTCACAGTCTACACTTGCCAGTTCATGCTGCTTTTGTATTCTGATGATGGAATTCTGAACACTTCATGCGTCTACACCTACGTGTAAATGTGTCTACTGTGTACCGCACTATATTCAAATGCCAGCATGCATTCTGCAAACGGTGGAACATGCTAAATCTGATAAAAAAAACACAACAACAACTTGACAACAGTAGCCAACTACTGTAGCTGACTAGCCCGCAAGCTAGCTAGCGAAGCTAAATGGATTGCAAACAGGTTCGCAAAACTCTTGCCAAACAAATCATTTTTCTAAATAGTCTAGCTGGCTAACATTTATGAAGCCAACAAACACGTTCCTCACGTGCTAGGAACATATTTTCTCCAACGTTTTAATTTAAAAAAAAGATGCCTCTCACTCCCAAAACACGTTTTCTGCAGACTTGTGGGCAGAGTGCTGATGATCATCGCCCACTGTATTCACGTTCAGTAGCCTTGACATCCATGACATCCAAACATAGAAGAAATTCGCATACAATGCCTCCCTGACCACTTCCTGATGTGGTCAGACAGATACACAATGCCTCCCTGACCACTTCCTGACGTGGTCAGACAGATACACAATGCCTAACTGACCACTTCCTGATGTGGTCAGACAGATACACAATTCCTCCCTGACCACTTCCTGATGTGGTCAGACAGATACACAATGCCTGCCTGACCACTTCCTAATGTGGTCAGACAGATGCACAATGCCTCCCTGACCACTTCCTGATGTGGTCAGACAGATATACAATGCCTCCCTGACCACTTCCTGATGTGGTCAGACAGATACACAATGCCTCCCTGACCACTTCCTAATGTGGTCAGACAGATACACAATGCCTCCCTGACCACTTCCTGATGTGGTCAGACAGATACACAATGCCTCCCTGACCACTTCCTGATGTGGTCAGACAGATACACAATTTCTCCCTGACCACTTCCTGATGTGGTCAGACAGATACACAATGCCTCCCTGACCACTTCCTGATGTGGTCAGACAGTTACACAATGCCTCCCTGACCACTTCCTGATGTGGTCAGATAGATACACAATGCCTCCCTGACCACTTCCTGATGTGGTCAGACAGATATACAATGCCTCCCTGACCTCTTCCTGATGTGGTCAGACAGATACACAATGCCTCCCTGACCACTTCCTGATGTGGTCAGACAGATACACAATGCCTCCCTGGCCACTTCCTGATGTGGTCAGACAGATACACAATGCCTCCCTGACCACTTCCTGACCACTTTGTGATCCACTTCCTGATGTGGTAAGACAGATCTTAACACAATCAGACCACAATGCAATTTTTGTGTATCTAGTCTGGTCTTTTCAACGTGGTCCTTGTATTCTGATAGCAGAAGTCGCATTTAAAGAGTCAAGTATAGACACAATCGTAGAGATTTACCCAGAAAGACTCATAGCTGTAATTGCTGCCGAAAGTGATTCTAACATGTTATTGACTAAGGGGTGTGAAGACTTATAGAAATGAGATATTTCGGTATTAAATGTTCAATAAATGTGCAAAAATGTTGAAAAACGCGAAGACAAAAACAAAAATTGAATACATTTTGAATTTAGGCTGTAACACAACAAAATGTGGAAGAAGTCAAGGGGTATGAATAATTTCTGAAGGCACTGTATAGTTGTATTTGGACAGAGATGTTTTAAGTTAATGTTTGTGGCTATGGAGTATGGTATGGAAATAAGCTCTTTATTGATGGAGTACATTACATTTCTATGTACAACTGTTAGAATTAATTGGCAAGTACATTGAACTGCAGGCCAAGCACAATTCAACCCCTGCCTAACAATGTACAAAGATCTCTAAAAAGACAAGAAAAAAGTCCTCACAGGAATCTCCATTCTGAAACTAAAGAGATCTAATCTCAACACGTATCTTATCTCCAAGTGAGTGTTCTAATATGCCACTGACTGTCTAGAATCCTCAAACTCAACACTGGACCGCGAAAGCAGTTCCTCTGCTTGTTTTTATTGTTCCACCCTGGCACACCAAGTGGGTGAAATTAATGATCAGGTAGAACAGACAACCAGCAGGCTACGGACTTTGTAAAAGTTGAATACCCCTGGTATAGAATACACTTCTCAGGGTGCCAGTGGACATAAAAGGTGAGCATTTGCCCACTGAAGTCGGTTACAACGCCGAACTGCAATAAGGTCAAGACCCTGGTAAAGATGAGAAGCACGCAGATGTGCTACTCTGAGATGGTTTCTGACAGTTTGTGCAGAAATTCTTCAGTTGTGCAAACCCAGTTTTGTCATCTGTCCAGGTGGCTGGACTCTGACGATCCCTCAGGTGAAAAAGCCGGATGTGGAGGTCCTGGGCTGGCGTAGTTACACATGGCCTGCGGTTGTGAGACCGGTTGGACATACTGCCAAATTCTCTAAAACTGCTTATGGTAGAAAAATTAACAATAAATTATCTGGCAACAGCTCTGGTTGACATTCCTGCAGTAAGCATGCCATTTGTACCCTCCGTCAAAACTTTAGACATCTGTGGCACTGAGGCAGAGTGGCCTTTTATTGTTCCCAGCACAAGTTACACCTGTGTAATGATCATGCTGATTAATCAGCTTATTGACATGCCACACCTGTCAGGTGAATAGATTATTTTTTAGCAAAGGAGAAATGCTTACTAACAGGGATGTTAATAAATTTGTGCACAAAATTTTGAGACAATAAGCTTTTTATGGTTATGGAAAATGTCAGGATCTTTTATTTCAGCTCATGGAACACGGGACCAACACTTTACCATGTTATGATTATATTTTTTGCTTAGTGTACATTAGTGAAACAATGAATGATTTTCGATTATTGACGCTCACCATGGCGATTGCTGAATGCAAGTTCCATATTTCAGCCCCAGGGGAAAGTGGTGGCAGCATCTGTGATAAGCAGCAGCGTAACGTGTTTAAAGTGCGCCTGTCCCTTTAAGGAAATGATGACCTGACTGTCAGACGGTAACAAT